>NC_134242.1:19373938-19682850 GCF_965152275.1 Natator depressus | reverse complement strand
ACTCTGATACTTGGGGATCTAGATGAGGCGTTCCTGTGAAATGGATCTCAGACAGGCCAGGGCCAGCATGGTACCCTCCAATATGTACCATGGAATTGTGCTTGTGTGTGTAACAAGCATCCTCTTGTCCTCCAAGGGACATATCCACACACAGTTTTTGGCATTATTTGATGCATATAGCCTGATACATTTATAGGCCCGAGTTCAGCAAGGAACTTAATCATATGGTTAACTTTTAAACATGTAAGATGTTCCATTGACTTCAATGGACTTCTCACATGCTTAAAGCTTAGGTACGTTTGGGCATAGTCCCCTATTCTATAATCAGAGGTGCATGGGCAGACTTTGTGGCCATGTGGAGACCCATTGATGTGATTGCAGGATCAGGATTTTGAACATGGAATAACGCTATAGTGGCCTTCCAGCTAAAATGATATGGCAAACAAGTGCAGTTTTTTGTCTGACGTTAAAGAAAATGTAAAGATGAAAAGAACAATTGAAACATTTCAATTGTTTGATGCCTGCAGCAAACCTATCATTGCAGGAGCAAAGCTATATTGCATTTTGTATCTAATATTAGTCATTGAAAAGTCCTGGGTCTCAATGTCAACAGGGGTTAATGAAAACCTCCTAGAACAACAAAGAAAAATAATTTCACTATGAAAGATTTGTCAAAATTAAGAACATAAGTGATCTCTTCAAATGGTGTGTCATGAAAAGCTTTCCAAATTTGATTTTGCATTTATTGCTAAATGACTGATTATGAAATAGATGGAACATGGCAAGCACCATATGTTTTGTTTACCTAAAGGCTCATAAATTCAGTGTCTGTTGGTCTCTCAAACATGATGTGTTAGCAGAATCCTTTCAGGAAAACAAAACCAACTACAAAGTCATCAGGTTGAAGTATTATCCCTTTTAAATGATTTTTCAACCCAATTCATTCTTTGGCTGTAAATATGAGCCAGATGCAATATAGAGTTCTGATTAATTGTTTGTCAAAATGTGTGTAGCACATTGAGTATAGAGGCATTGTTGACATCTTGGGTTGCTAATGATCTATACCCAATAGCCTTCAAAAAGTGTATCTGTAGATAAACAATAAATCTTCCAGAAAAACACATGTTTCAGTAAACTATGTTGTCTTATAATTGGTGATGCAAACTTCACAGTAGGACTTGAGCTGAAGTATTGGTAGAAAAGCATACATTTTTTAATTCGAGACTTTTTACAACCCCCATACCCAACTGGAACTAGCCTGTCATGAGCAGCAACGGACCTAACCCATTGGGTGAATGATGAGTAGCTTTAAATCTGGAGCAACCAGATAATGGATAAATCTTGTTAAAATCTTATAAACTGTTATGTACTTACTGAGTTGACACTAAAAGGCCCTCGATGATAAAAATTTGCTCTTACTGTTTATGCCTCACCATAACCTTTTGAGGTAGATAAATATTATTGGTGCCATTTTTCAGCTGGGTAAACTGAAGCACAGACAGGTTATGTGGCATGCTCAAGATGACACAGCAGATCATTGGCAGGGCAAAATGAACTAGGATATCTGGACTTAGTCCCTTAATCTGAACAGAAGCCCACCTGACTTCATAATATATAATTACACTTAATATAACATGTAATGTTGATGAATTACACACACTTGTAAAGCATAAGGTTTCTCTCTTCAGGTTTTGTTCAAACAAGTCCAGACAGCTGTTATGCATTGGTATTTCACATGGCCTTGCAGGGAAGGAAAACGGAAGGAAGGAAAACTTCAGCTGCTGTATATCGTCATAGGTGCATCCTAGTACTTACGTTGAACGGTGCTATGGAAATCTACACTGGCTCAGACTCAATTCCAGTTAGTTAAACTATCTTACTTATGGAGGCATTCAGCGTCACTGGCCACTTTTGAAAATTTATGTGACCATCACTTTTTAGCACCATAAAAACCACCCTACACCAGAAACCTACCGACCACTATGCCTACCTACATACCTCCAGCTTTCATCCAGACCACACCACACGATCCATTGTCTACAGCCAAGCGATTCAACCACATTTGCTCCAACCCCTCAGACAGAGACAAACGCCTACAAGATCTCTATCAAGCATTCTTACAACTACAATACCCACCTGCTGAAGTGAAGAAACAGATTGATAGAGCCAGAAGAGTACCCAGAAGTCACCTACTAGAGGACAGGCCCAACAAAGAAAATAACAGAACGCCACTAGCTGTCACCTTCAGCCCCCAGCTAAAACTGCTCCAATGCATCATCAAAGATCTACAACCTATCCTGAAGGATGACCCATCACTCTCACAGATCTTGGGAGACAGACCAGTCCTTGCTTAAAGACAGCCCCCCAACCGAAGCTAATACTCACCAGCAACCACACAACAGAACCACTAACCCAGGAACCTATCCATGCAACAAAGCCCGTTGCCAACTGTGTCCACATATCTGTTCAGGAGATACCATCATAGGGCCTAATCACATCAGCCACAGTATCAGGCTTGTTCACCTGCATATATAACATCATGTGCCAGCAATGGCCCTCTGCCATGTACATTGGCCAAACTGGACAGAATAAATGGATGCAAATCAGATGTCAAGAATTATAACATTCAAAAACCAGTCGGAGAACACTTCAATCACTTTGGTCACTCGATTACAGACCTGAAGAATTGCCACTTTTTTAGCAAAAAAACCTTCAAAACAGACCCCAACGAGAGACTGCTGAATTGGAATTAATTTGCAAACTGGATACAATTAACTTAGTCTTGAATAAAGACTGGGAGTGGATGGGTCATTACACAAAGTAAAACTATTTCCCCATGTTTATTCCCCACCACCCCGCTGTTCCTCAGACGTTCTTGTCAACTGCTGGAAATGGCCCACCTTGATTATCACTACAAAAGGTTCTCCCCACCTGCTCTCCTGCTGGTAATAGCTCACCTTACCTGATCACTCTTGTTACAGTGTGCATGGTAACACCCATTGTTTCATGTTCTCTATGTATATAAATCTCCCCACTGTATTTTCCACTGAATGCATCCGATGAAGTGAGCTGTAGCTCACGAGAGCTTATACCCAAATTTGTTAGTCTCTAAGGTGCCACAAGTCCTCCTTTTCTTTTAACTCTATGTAATTATTTCTCTACTCATCTTAGGTTGTTTTGTAATTTATGCATTAAAACTATTTTCCTGTAAAAATGAAGGGAAAAAAAAATTGTTCATATGACAGGAGTTAATTTGAGGGATTTTCTGAGGGACAGAAAAAAAGAACATAATGTTCTAAATATTAAATAAAAATGTCTTGGTAATGAGCAATATGCATATTTGTGTTGGTTTATAAATTAATATTGCAAACAAGTTTTGAAAAATTGTCACCATTTGCAGCAAATGATCCTTTACATTTCCTCCACTACATATTATGCAAAATCTCCATACTCCATGCACACAGAGTGTTGCAGCCCTGTCAATATTGTGCACAAGCAGGGATATATCCTCTCATGTGGTATTTTAAGCAGTCTTGCTAACATGACTTTAAAACTTTGCATCATGTACACTTATGTTAGCATACATTTAAATTAACGTGTTAGAGGGGAGGGTTATTTATTTGGGGGGATTGTTTGGCTGGGTTGTGGGTTTTTTGTTTTTGTAAAACCTATTTATTTATTTATCTTAATTTTGAAGAACGTTTGTTGGTTGCCATTAGCTGCATTGTATTTGGACCATTAGCTGCTGCATTAGATGCAGCGATGGATAGTGTTTTTGTTTTTTGTTTAAGGCCAAAAGGGACCATGATCACCTTGTCTGACCTGCTGAATAACATGGTCTAGAAAATTTCACTCAGTGATTCCTGCACCTAGCTTAATAACTTCTGGTTGAACTAACAGAGCATATCTTTTAGGAAGACAGCCTGCTAGGATGCTTGGCCCCTCTAGCATCATTCCCAGGAGCTCATTTGCCATGTTTGCCAAATGCTGCCATTCAAACTGGAGGAGGTTTGTCTCTCTGCCTTATAGGGTTAGACTTCAGCACCCACAAGGCATTCCACAGCCTTAAAATATTCCATCTAGTGTGTTACAAAACATTTGAACACTCCTTTGGTATCCTAACATTCACATACATGAGTGAGCATTTGTTTCACTTTCTTCTGTTTAAACTTCCAACGAGACATAATCTTATTGTGAAAAATACACTGTATCAACTTCGGAGGAAATGTTATGTGCTGTTAGTTACTGTGTCAGTGGGCCCTCTCTACTGGCCCAGCTTTTCCTGCAGTTCAGCACCTGGACACATGCTCAGTAGTGTGATATTTTGTTTCATGCTTGCTTGATTTTAGATGTTTGAAAGTTGCAGTGTGGCTTAAAGCGGGGGTTTCCTGCCTCTGGGTCATGACCCCCTAGTAGAGTGCCAAGAAGCCTGAGGGTGTCAGGAAAATAAATCTGCCTTTACTTTCCAGTCCCAACCTGTGACTCAGAGTTGGTTTTGTCAGTCAACTTGCTAAGTCAAATATAAATGCATTTGTTAGTATTACTATTATGCACATGCTTGTTACAACAAGCCTTATAATTAGGGCAATTAAAATACATCTTGCTTTGTAATACTCCTTTTCTTCCTTCATTCACCTTGAGGTTTGTGTCTCCAATGTTGGGTTCAAAGCACTTCACCCCGTTTTGAAAATTGTTCCAACAATTGATTCATCTTAAATAGCAATGTTCAAGTTACAAAATCTACAAAAATACCAAACACGTTCAGTCAGAAGATGGAGGAGAAAAGGGGGCTATTTAGGGCAAAATAGGATTCCATTTTCTCTCCAGTCGCACGATAATATCTGTTGCTGTTCTCTGAAACCCCACAAGCTTTTTTGTTTTGGGATGGCTAGAACTGAACATGATCAGCCAGATCTTCAGATGTAGATTGGTGTAGCTCATTTAATAGCAAGGAACGTAGGCTGTTGGCAAGTGGCCATTATGAGGGGTGTCACCCAAGAGCTAGAGAGAAACTCTGACATCCCTTCATGATAGTAGTCTTATGTATGTGCCCCCACACTGAATTAACCCTTTGCACACAAAAAGTCATGTCTAATTTGCTGTCCAGCATGACCCACTGAATCTCCCTTCTTTATTACTGCTGTTCAACTCTCTCTCTGTCTCTCATTGATTACATGAGTTTCCACATTCTTTCCCCATATGTATTACTCAATATTTTAAAATTATTTCTTTACGTATTTCTACTCTCTGTAGATCAGCAGTTCCCAAACTGGCCAGTACTCCTTTTTCCCTCCTTTTTCCAGAATGTGTAAATTGCAGTATATGTTCTGTCATGAAGCCCTGCTGATTGATGTGGCTCTGCTTAAACATTTAAGGGAGTTTTTGGACTCCCAGTAGAGAATTGCCCATGTGGATGGTAAGCAGCACAGATCCACTGGTTCTACTGAGATACTCTAACGTGAAATATTTTGCAATACTGTATTATGTATTTCTCCTAATTGTTCAGTATTGGCAAACCTGATCAGTAGGGAGTTATTTCCATGCAATGACAAATGCTAATTTAATTGAAGGGGAAATGACTTTGCAGATTTATAAGGCTAAGAATCTGCATGAGTGCCTTTAATTAAATTCATTTTTCTGCATAGGCTCTTGTCATTTCAGATATTCAAAAAAACTACATGTTACTCCTCCTATACTGGTTTTTCAATTTATTTGCAAGGCTTCATTTAAACAGTTGTCAGCTGCCTGCAAGCACCTGATGAGGTTGCTGTTATTCCAAACATGACATGGAAATAAAAGTTAGGAAACTAGAGAGGGAATTTCTATTTTTATCCTATGATTTTATAATATCCTACAGACAGAGTATCTTCTTACCTGCTATAGTGATAACTAACAAATAGGATAATTAAAGTAAAAGCATAATACTGAGGGCCAGATCTTTGTACATCTCTAAGTGCCCTTTGTACCTCTCCAGTGGCATAAAGGGTATTTAAAACTTCTTTAAGCAGGCCATCAAGGATTTCATTGGAGAGAGATCCTCAAATGGTGTGTGCGTATGTGTGTGTATATATATATAATATATATTAAAAAAAATAAAGGTAGGGACTGGAAGTCTGTGGGGTAACGTGATCAGAGCAATGTGAGAGAAGCATCATTTGACTTCCTGAATGATAGAGTGAAGAGGAGATAAATGAGAGCTGGAGAAAATGGATGTGATAGGCCAGATGACAAAAGTCAGCTGTGGAACAGTATATTAGCTTAGGGAGAGGGAAAGATGGATTTTAGAAATATTCTAGCTGGAAAAATGACAGGACTTGAGAGCCTGGCTCTGAGGGGAGAGAAGATAAGGGGCAGTCATGAAGTTGTGTGTTGAGTGAAAAAGAAGATAGTGGATGTATCTGAAACCACCCCCGTATTCACACCCTGCACACTATTGCAGTATTTTTTGTGCAAAACATGCCTTGTGAGGTATCATTTAAAAGCTAATAACACACTAATCAGTATTCTTGTGTAATGTACATACAAAATGCAAATTAAGAGTTATGAACATAAACTGAAATTATGACTATAATATGTTTACCAGACAAGATGCAGATGGGAAAAGGAGGGCAAAGCAGTTTCTCAGAGACAAAGGATCAGCTAATGCCTCTAGCCAGGTGTCAATAAAGTTGATTGGCAAAGAAGTTGGGCAGGAACAGATGGATCTGCATTTTAGAAAACAACAGTATGGAAGAGTGGTGAGCAATCTGCCGCATACAGCCCGTCAGGGTAATCCACTGGCGGGCGGCGAGACAGTTTGTTTACGTTGACTGTCCAGAAGCATGGCCGCAGTTCGCCATTCCCGGCCAATGGGAGCTTTGGGAAGCGGCAGGCCGCTGGGACGTGCTGGCTGCCACTTCCCACAGCTCCCATTGGTCGGGAACGGTGAACTGCAGCCACTGGGAGCTGTGGGCGTCTGTGCCTGCAGACGGTCAATGTAAACAAACTATCTCGCGGCCTGCAGGTTGCCCACCGCTGGTATGGAACCTCATTCACCGTGAGACTCCATGTCTCCTTCCTCATTGCTGGAATGAATTTTATCTAGGGGTAACCCTCAGGAAAATGCATTTCAAAGGGTGACTGGACTAAAAGTGAGGGGCAAAAACACTCCAATTCATCTTTCATCTAAAATGACAAAGGAACCAGCCCTTTGACTTTGCAGGGAGATCCAGACCTGTAAATTTGGTCAGCTCTGTTTGTGGGAACGTGGTAAGAATTTTACCTTTTAACCAAGTCTAGTTGGTTAAGTTTGAGCTATTTGAAAGTGTTTTTATCTGTGTGGTTTTCGTTTTGTTGTGTTTTGTTGCCATTTCTGACTTTTAATACTCAAACTCACTTAAAACCTCTCTCTTTGTAGTTAAATAAACTTGCTTCATTTTTAATCTAAGCTAATCCAGTATTGTATGTAATCTGACCTGTTTGGTAACTCCAGTTAAAATAGCCAACTGTTGAATATTGAGGCTTTACATGGGCAATGACATTTAACATTGGCACTGTCCAGAACGCACACTTTGTAGAAACATTGAGACTGGGAGTGTGTGGTGGGGCCACCCTGCAAGTAGTATCCAATGCTGCTGGAAGCCCCAGAGTGTGACTGGAGTGTTGCTGACAGGCTGCTGAGGTCAGAGTTGCTGGACCAGTGTTGCAGCTATACACAGACACATACGGACTGACCTGCATGCTGTTGGGCTGTTTGCGAGTGGCCTCTCTTGGGAACTACAACAGCAAAGCATTATGATGCACCCAAAGTTGCGGGGCAGGTGGTAACAAGTGAGGGGTTGCCTTCTGGATTGCACCCCAGCATCTGACAGTGGAGTTGTCAACCATAATGGAGAAAAAGAAGAGGGTTCAGTAGGAGAGATGAAAGTTCAGTTTTTGCCACAATATTTTCCAGCAAGCAGCATGGCACACATGAGATATGATAGTTGAAGTGAAATAATAGTGGTGTCTGAGAGATGCTAGAAGATGTATTTTCATATACAATGAGCAAACCATGTACTTCAATGATTACTTAGTTTAGCTTATCTTGTTGTCTTTTTTTTTTTTCTGGAATCGAATGTCTCCATGAGAAAACATAATCCTTGCTGACCTTTTACAGGCTGCAATAACTTTGAGAACAAAATGGCTGCTCAACTTTGCTGCACAGACTTCTTAGAAAAGTAAATGTACAGTATACAGAAAACAAGGCACCACAATATTGTAGCCACACTGCAAGGAGACAGGGGTCTTACCCAAAGCTCTCATTGAGTTCAGTGGTCTTTTGGATCAGGTCCATGATGTGAAAGGCAAGATGTACTGTGTTAATGTCAGAGGAAAACCAAACAAGAGAAGTGATGCTGATGCTACCGTACTGCCAGAGTTATGAAAATAGCAGTTTCAGGCTCTGTGTGCATTGAGCCGTATGAAGCCCATAGGAGCCTTACTTTGAATGATGCTCCTCTTTCCCCAGACTCAGGAAGTCAAGGTCCAAGGGGAACATCCTGCTAACAGCTGCAGACTCATGCTGTGTAGAGGGGCAGTTGGATGGAGCCCTGTAACAGCTTTACTTTAAAATCTTGCCTCGCCTAGTAGAGGGATTTCCAAAAGGAAACCAGTTGACTGCTTACAGTCTCTGGGTGTGGAGTGGCAGCTGCACAAAGCTGTCAGTAAAAGCACAGAATAACAATGAAGTGGGTTTTTAAAAACAGGTTATCTTACTGTCTGTCAGGAAGGACAGGAAATTGTAGCCAGTTAAACACCACTAAAATGTCTGCTCCGTCTGGTATGGAAATCTGAAAAGAGGCCCAAAAAACAGGTGGAGGTGATAAAAATCTTAGTGGAGTCTTCATTTAAGTGCCTGCAGAAGTCAAAGGATAGCTAACATTGATGTGTTAATACACACTGTTTATCTAAGGAAGGACAAAGACATCAAACTGTGAAGATAATCGCTACATATTTTAAACTTCATTTATAGAGAACCAGGTATTTTAATTTGAATGGAAATAAATATTCATACACCATCTTTTTTATGATGTGAATATTCTACAATAAAACCTGTTAACAGCTGCAATTGGAACTCCATTTTTTGGCCTTTATAACAGGTGGCCACCCATACCGTATTAACCAAATAGCCATTCAAACACGAGTCATTCCTCATGCATTTTAATGAGTTACAAATGCACAGCGGGGATAAAGAAGCATTGTCTTATGTAGCGCCCCCTTTCCACCCGGTTACCTTCTTTAATGCCAATCTCCTTACAGGTTTTGATGGACAGGTCTGGGTTCTTCTGGATTCCACCACCCACTCAGCGGGGTGTATCTTCTTTTTTCCTATGCATTTATTTGGCAGTGCCTCCACCCCCTCGCTCCTTCCTGGCAGAGTCACCAGGGCAGCTTGGGAGGAAAATTCTAACCACAGGGTAATTCCCACTTACTTGGCAGATAGTTGGAGACTTCCAAGAAATAACACACACACACACACACACACACAGTATATTCAACACAATAATTTATATTAAACAGGAGACAAATGTAACAAGGTAAAACATTATTTTTAGGTTCACTGGTGCCCACGCTGATAATACTGGTGTCTTTCCCCAGTCACGTGACTTGATTGTAGCAAATGTAAGATTAGTGTCCCATTGATACACGTACTTTGTTGGGGCCCTTGGTGACCTATGACCACAAAATTCTTCTCTGCAGTGGTTTAGCAGTGTAGCTGACTGGGTTCAGTACAGCTCAAAGGACTCTCAAAGGGGAGACGGTGGTAAATCCCTCCACAGGTTTAATATGCAGCAGGTTATAAAATCCCCAAACCCTTACTCCCTGGCTTGAGGGCACAGTTCAGGGAGTAGGGGGGCCCCAAAACAAATTCCCTGATTGACTAAAAGATGGTACATTCACAAACTCCATGAATGACTCTGGACTCCTCAGTCACTGCAGAGGGGCTGATCTCTGCTGGCAAGGATCCTCTTCAGGCAGGAATTAGGCTGCTGTGGTCCCAGGATTTCCCCTCACCACAAAGAGGTGCAGGGCTCAAAGTGATGATCACACAGCTGTCCTAAAATCCAAACTGTAGTCTTCTAGCCCAGCATCCAGACCCACACCCACACCAGGCAGCAGCCCTGAACTAGCAGACAGAGCAGAGCTAACCATGTGGTGGTTGGTCTCACCAAGGGAGCTGGAGGGTTAACTCAGCCTTGCTGGGAAAGTTTAACAGCAAAACGCTACAAACTGGAAATCATCAGTGGAGAAGGAAAAGCCCAGCTGAGGGATCTTGCTTTCAGGTCCCTAGAGACCGGTTCTCAGGGGGAACCCTCCATGCAGGCCTGGGACTTACCAGCTCCCCAGGCAGCCAGTCCTGCCCTTGCCCTGGCTGGCTCCAGACTAACTCAAAAATGGCTTCTCCCCTTTCCTGAACTCCCTGGGAGGGGCATCTCACTCCCTACCAGAGACAGTGTGCCTCTCCCTGAGCTGCCAGCAGACAGAGCCCCAGGAATCTAGGTAATCTCCTTGGGGGTTACGCTTAGTTTGCATGATGAGGCAGATAGGGCTTGATCCAAAGCTGAATGAAGTCAATGGAAGGACTCCAATTGACTTCAGTAGGTTTTCAGTCAGAACCAAATTGAGTGAACATGAAAACATGCGTATTATGCCTATATGCTTCTGCATGTTGTATAATAAAGTGAACAAACAACATTTCACATAACAAGTGAAGAGTTAGACAAAACAGCTGATGTGAAAGTTTGCCTTTTATGAAAAAAACTACACGAACAAATAAACTGTAACTCACTGCATGGAAGTGGGTTCTAGGCCACAAAAGCTTGTGCCCAAATTAATTTGTTAGGTTCTAAGGTGCCTCAAGGTCTCCTCGTTGTTTTCACTGCATGATGTATTTTTAATTGAGAATGCATAGCACATTTTTATCCAAGTTTTATCTTGTAAAAATAAACTGAGGAAATAAACTGTAACTCATTGCACAGCAATCAATACTTGATCTTGGATGAGAAATAGGTATTTTAATTCAATTCCATATAAATATTCATAAACAATTTGGATTTATACCATGGTCCTCATACTGCATGATTTAAATAAGGTTCTTTCAAAATATGTGTCCAGGGTAATATTCTGGCTGTTAATCTTCAATTTACAGTGTGCTTTGATTCATTTAACCACACATTCCAGCAATAGCATAATTCCACAAGTGTCCTTGTGTGAAGTGCCAAATAAAGAGGAGCTGCAGTGTAATATAATTTAAATCAGTTTTTAAATATTAATATATACTTCAGCTTTAAAGCATCGGATAGTTGAAGGCTGGTTAAGGTTCTTTAATGAGAGAGTTCCATGTTGGAGCAAACTTGAGGAAGGAACATTTGTATTTTCTAAAATGTGCTTAGCCAATCGTATTCTGTATTCCCGTTGCAGTTATGTCAGATATAGATTTGAATGAGAACTCTCACTCTTAAAATCCAGATTCTCATTCATCTCAGTCTTGAAGCCAAGTAGAACAGGGTAGTCTATCCCTTTAAGGGCCAGGTGTCCTGAGGCCACCAGCCTAGTTCAGTGATCAGGCCCAGCTGGGAAAGTGTCATGTGATCCCTATAAAGGGTTGAGAAATCTTACTTGGAGGGGAACTTGTTGCTTCTGTGACTGGTCCTGGAGAAGAGAAAAAGACCTTTGGCCCCTTGCAGCCTTTGTGGATTAGTGAAATAGGTCTGTTTTGTGTGGTTCTGTTTCAATTAACAATCCATGGCCTGAGTGAAAGGCCTGGAAGAGATCTGATGATGATGTGTAATCCTTCCCGGGCTGTGGAAAAAGGTCAGCAGACTACACCAAGATTTAAGCCTGGGTTTGGGATATCAGTTGCTGCTATGTCAGATGTGAAAATGCCCATTCAGCATCATGTCTTTGATGTAGGATCAAGTAAACCACAAAGGTGGCCTAGAAGTTCTTGACTATTTTATCTCATTTTACATTTTCAATGCACAAGTCATAGTGCAGCCAGAATGGATTGTTGAGTTGTGCTTATGGCAGGAAACTGTTCTGGGTGTTGAACAGGGAATATTGGGTACAGAGTGGGTCTACTGGGGGTGATAGAACCTCACTCGCTCCTCTCATAGGCTCGTAACCTCTGGCTGAGTTACTGAAGTCCTCAAATCTTGATTTAAAGGCTCAAGTTATAGAGAATCTGCCATTTACTCTCGTTCAAACAAACAAATTACCCAGGCCCCATGCTGCAGAAGAAGGTGAAAACTCTCTGCCTATCTGATCTGGAGGAATATTCTTTCTCAACCCCAGATATGACAATCAATTAGACCCTGAGCATGTAGGGGTGACCAACCAGCCAGACACCTGTGAAGGAATTCTCTGTAGTAATTCAGAGCCCTCATCTCTGGCCATTGGAAATATTTGCAAATGGCAGTTGCAGATGGGCCATATGCCATTGTAGGGATCCTCCTCATACCAGCCCCTCCATAAGCTTATCAAGCTCAGTCTTGAAACAAGTTTGTTATTTTCCACTACTACTCCCCTTGGAAAGCTGTTCCAGAACTTCACTCCCGTGATGGTTAGAAACCTTTATCTAATTTCAAGCCTAAACTTACTGATGACTAGTTTATATCCATTTGTTCTTGTGCCAACATTGGCCTTAACCCCTCTCCCTCTCTGATTTTTATCCCTCTGATATATTTATAGAAAGCAATCCTATCTCCCCTCGGCCTTTGTTGTGTTAGGTTAAACAAGCCAAACTCCATAAGGTAGGTTCTCTATTCCTCTGATCATTCCAGTAGCCCTTCTCTGTACCTGATCCAATTTAATTCATCTTTCTTAAATAAGGGAGACCAGAATTGCATATGAGGTCTCACCAGTGCCTTATATAATGGTAATAAGTGTTATCTCTACTGCAAGTACCTCCCTTGATATATCCTAGGATTTCATTAGCCTTTTTCATGGGTCACATCACATCCACTTCCACAGCCATCAAATCTATTGTGGAATTTGCCCATTGCTACAGAATTGTGAATCCCAAATCTCAGCTTTCCTTTAAACATGTATGTTCATAGGCTTAATGGTAGTGATGGAAAGTTCAAAAACATGAATAAAGTGTAAACTGATGTAAGATTGTCTTGCTGAATCTATAGTGTCCATGAAACCATAGCTCTGAGGTGTGAACTGCCCCATTTCTCTCAGTTGTGGCCCTCTAGACTAGACTGCAATTCCATAGCCATTGAATTTAGTATTTTTCCAGCATACCACAGAATTCACCTCTTTGCTGTAGACAGACACCTACTATTTGTTTTCTTTCTCCCTGTCCGCAGTTGCCTCTTATTCTACAGTTTTCCCCAAAAAGGGGAATTAATTAGACTACACTCTGCACTGTTCCATGTAGCCATGAGTAAGGGGCTGGGAAACTGAGCTAGAGTCCAGCTTGAATGAAGGGGATGGAGGGAAGCCAGAAGTGTAGAATGGCCATTGGGGCTGCCGGGAGACCAACACTGCATATGGGACCTGAGAACTCAAGGAGATGAGCTGCTGAAGCAGCTATCGCAGGTTCCCCTTTTCCTGGCACATATCGGGGTGAGGAAGTTCTCAGCTGGGTCCACTAGACAATACTACAAGAGCTGAGACATGGGGAACGGATCCAGGTAATTAAGAGAGAAAGACAGAGTGTGGCGGTGGGGGGGAAAGAGGGGAATCCTCAAAAGTACTCATTGAATTAGTACTCACTAATGAGTTTTGCATCAATTAATATTTTCAGCTATGAGACTAAATGGCCCCATAGAGCCCTGTGTAAATAGACATGCATTGTACAGTACTCTAAAGATGATTCTGTTGAAGTGGGAGTATGATTTCCAGACTTGAGAGACTTCCACTAAAAACAACCTGCCCTTACAGCCAAAACATTGGAAATATTTTTAAATAAATGGTCAGAGTTTGGTGCATTCCTTTAATAAAAAAAAAAAGAAAAGAAAAGAAAACAAAAAAACTCTCCTTCCTGAAATTGTATATTGTGATGTAGTAAATGATTGTATTGTCACTTCTCTCTTACGTATCTAATGTGATCAAAATCAAGAGCAAGAGTTATTTCTAGCTAATTGTTTGTTGCCTGAGGTTTTGATCTAGTTAAACGAAAGATCAACATAAAAATTATCACATTTTTAATGGGAGTTGGTCATTGTAATTATTTCGTAAAACACTGTGCCAACATTTTTGTTCTACCCGGCAGTTTGGATTACTTCTTTCAGGTCTGATCTAGCACTCGCTGTTGACTTAAATCGGTGTTTGGATTAAGTCCTTTTATGTAAGTGAAGTGTGTTTGTAGGTTATTTATGAGTTTTACCCATCTGAAGCTAGAATAAATATGTTCACACAGCAGAAATTATTGTGACAGAATGAAGCGGCATCATAGTGTGTTACCAAAATGACTTGAAGTGATATAGGCTGGCGATTCTCTGTATTAGAGTCTTATTTAAAAAGTAAACATTACTTTTGTGTGAGTAATAGCCATATTCCATACTTAGAGATATTCAGCTACATATTTGTGCATATGTTTAGCAAGTAGTGATGTCTTGGTACATTTATTTGCCAATAATCTTAGAAATTCTAGCACAGTGAACGTTAACAAACAGTACATCTGTATTGGCCTTGTGTTGATTTAGATTTACACAGGTCAGAATAGGCCTGTAACTTGCTTATTTCTCCTTCTGGTTATTATCAGCAGGTTCAGATGAAATGTTGAAATGATTCAGATGAAATGTGACCACTGACAGAAAATCATTTTGCTTGTCAATAGATATCTCTTAAGCTACTGCAAGATAGTGACCACAGATTAGTTCAGCTGTATTTTTACATCTACACTGCATTGGTAATATAATTCAAAAACATTGACAGTCTTCACTTGAAAAAGATGCCAATCCACTATTCAGAGGACAACAAAAATGTAATCATTGACTTAGATTCTACAAGACTGTAGGAGCCAAATCCCTTTTATACACTGGTCTTTAATACACCGTCTCAGTAAAAGGCTGCTGAATTTGTTCAAATACATGACATCTGTTTAGTGTAACAAATGATCCTTTCACAAATCTGTCAATTTTTAATATGATATTGTATCCAATTATTATTTTTGGTTCAGATTCAAATATTGTTTGTTTACACTGTTGTCACATTAGAAACCATCAGAGCAAGAAAGCGCCAAGATTTTCTGATTAAGGCCCTGCACTAGGACTCAGGAAATTTGGGGTTATGGCTCTGCTCCTGTGTGACCTTGGAAAGTCACTTTATCAGCTTGTCCATTTCCCATCAATACATTATAGATTCATAGATATTAAGGTCAGAAGGAACCATCATGATCATCTAGTCCGACTTCCTGCACAACGCGGGCCACAGACTCCTGCGATAAACCTCTCACCTATGTCTGAGCTATTGAAGTCCTCAAATCATGGTTTAAAGACTTCAGGGTGCAGAGAATCCTCCAGAAGTGACCCGTGCTCTATGTTACAGAGGAAGGCGAAAAATCCCCAGGGCCTCTTCCAGTCTGCCCTGGAGGAAAATTCCTTCCCGACCCCAAATATGGTGATCAGCTGAACCCTGAGCATGTGGGCAAGACTCACCAGCCAGATACTCTGGAAAGAATTCTCTGTAGTAACTCAGATCCCACCCCATCTAACATCCCATTACAGGCCATTGGGCCTACTTACCATGAATATTTAAAGATCAATTAATTGCCAAAATCATGTTATCCTATCATACCATCTCCTCCATAAACTTATCGAGTTTAATCTTGAAACCAGATAGGCCTTTTGCCCCACTGCTTCCCTTGGAAGGCTATTCCAGAACTTCACTCCTCTGATGGTTAGAAACCTTCGTCTAATTTCAAGCCTAAACTTCCTGGTGGCCAGTTTATATCCATTTGTTCTTGTGTCCACATTGGTACTGAGCTTAAATAATTCCTCTCCCTCTCCGGTATTTATCCCTCTGACATATTTATAGAGAGCAATCATATCTCCTCTCAACCTTCTTTTGGTTAGGCTAAACAAGCCTAATTAGGTTATTAATGTATTTCCTTTCTCCCAGTGTATGTCAGCATTGTCCATTTAGATTATATGGTCTTTGGCACAAGGAACGTCTGTAACAATGTGTTTGTACAGTGTCTAACACAATGACCCCCAATCTTGTTTGGGCCCATAGACACAATCGTAACAACAATAATTAGCTGCAATGAAACCAATTAAATTCTTCATGTTCTGCTGCTATGCTACTATGTGCAATAAAAATAAGTTTTTATTAAAATAGTTTAGTGACAAAATATGTCTTCATTTTGGATGCTGTGCCAGCTTAAAATGTACCTTTACATGTTTATTGAGCACACTCATAATATGCTGGTTGTGATGCTGCACTCTTTACTCAAGCAGACTTCTCACTGAATTAAATGTAGGCTTGTTTTTGTAGGGTTACCAGGCTGGATCCCATTGTGTAAAGGGTTTTTTCTTATTGGTCAAGCTAAATGTTTAAACTCTGTTGACAATGCTTTTCCTCTAACTTCTTGTTTATAGAAGTATTCAGCAGAAGTCTTTGTCTACTAGTAAATATTATGTCTTAAACTTGACCTTGGTTTCTCCACACTTGATATCTCCCCTTAAATAGAGGGTATTGTGCAGGTCTGTCTTTTCTTCAAGCTGTCAACTTTACATAGGGTATCCATGACTCCTTTTACCCTATTCATTCACATTCGATTGTTTTATTATATCTTCTAAAGAACAGTCTGAAGTGTCCCATTATTATGCCATCTAGATCTCAAAGCTTGCCAAGATACATTTCTTATGTATAGTATTTTGGTGTCTTATTGTGATACTATTTGTGGAGTTCTTTAAAATGTTGGATAAGGAGTAGGGCACATTATTTAATACCTCTGCTCTGTTATGTGGATTACCTTTAGGATAGCCTCTTTACACAAAACAACTATGACAAATATTTTATGATTTAAAAATACTCTACTTGGCCCTGTCATTTTGCTTTATTGTTTTCCATGCTTTCAAATGTTTCATTTTTTTTTATTGTGGTTTACCTTGAGCTCTGAATTCCTTGATTTTTCAAATGGTTGATTCTTCATGACTTCAACACTTTTGAGTTTTTGTTGTTGTTTTTTTATCCTCGAGTTACTGATGTGTATTCTGAACCTAGTCTTCCGGGTAATGCTGGGGGATGGGGTTTGTTTTTTAAAATGTCTTATGTATTAAGAACAGGCACTTGGAGGTAAGATACCCTGAAGAGACCCTAAGCTCTGCAGGGCATGTGGATGAAAGAATGCAAGGGAGTGGGGAGCTTTAAAACTTCTGTAATATAGAAGCTCTGTGTGTTTCTTTGCTCTTTATTCCCCAGCCTGTCTGCTCCTACAGGTTTCGTACCCTAGACTCCTGCTCTCAGTTTCAGATTTGCCTTCCTATGGATTTGGCACACATTTGGCCATTCTGACTAACTCAGCCGTGAATAACTTCCAAATAATTCCTTTCCCTGTCTCATAATTGACCTTGTGTGTTATGTCTTACAGAGATCTTTAAAATGAACTGCAATTGTAGCTTCTCAGGCAAGCCATGTCTGGCAGAGAAGTATTAAATAGATTTACATAATATGACTATCATTTAGTTTTGTCTGAAGTCCTATAGCTTAAAACTGTCTTGTCTGAATCACCTCAAATTTGGGCCAAAAATATATCTATAAATGCTGCATGAAAATATCAAGGGGAAATTACCTTTTCTGGGAAGTTTGAGGCGGGGTAAGGCAAAGTCACCCTTCTAATTAAAACAAATTTTAATCTAAACGATAGAATGTTACCATCTCTTCAAACTACGGATTTCAGACATATAACCTGTTGCCTAACCTCAAACATAGTTTTCTCATAAACTTAGTTGAATCGGAGGCAATATCGCAATAGTATTTTCCCATATAACCCTGGCAAACGAGGTACCGTGGTAAATGAAAACTGTCACTTCTGGTTATCAGTGAAAACAATTGCTTCCTCTTCCCTTGGACTGATACTGCAAGCAAAATTGTATTTCAAGTCCTAGAAGCCCCTAAAATAAAGTAGGTCAGCATAGAGGGTCAGATCCTCAAATGGTATAAATCATTTATTCAATGGAGCTATGCCTGTTAACATTAGCAGAGGATCTGGACCGTTCTTTGAAAAAGACCCCAGTACATAAGTACAGAGAAATACTTACATGTTGCAGATTTAATCATCAAATATTAGTGCAGGCCATTCCTTCTCCTGTTTAAAGGTGTGGGAGGAAATCTCTATGAGGCTCTTGGAGATTCCCTACGATTGTCTTACTGAGGGACAGGGTTGCTCTCCTCATGGAAAAGGAGGCTGGGCCCACCTACAAATACCACTAATTACTGCAGATGCACAAGAGCCTACAGACATCCGTGACTAGGCCCTGTGCCTCTACGTCAGCTCTGTCTCCCATGACACTCCCACCACTACCCTGGCTGGGCAACGCCATTATCTTTCAGGGGCTGTGTTGTTGTTATTTTTGTGTGTGTGGATACATTCCATGGGACTGACAGGAGAGAGAATATGTATTTGCTCTGGCCAACCAAGTCTCCACCCTGTTCCTCTGTTGGCCTGTACTGAGCACCCTGCGCAAGGCTGGCAGGGAGGATGATGCCACAGAACTAGCTGAGTCCCCCCTTGTATGAGTAAAGGGGTCTTTTCTGAGTCTTTTTTTTTCCTAGTCGTCTAAACCCATATTTCTTTTCAAGAATTATTCTTTTGTTTTAAGGCTACCTTCAGGGAAGTCTGTGCTATGTGTCATCATGTATAAATGAATGTTTCTCAAATACTATGCTGCCATAAGCAGGTGAGTTCTGGACAGTGTATACATGCTGTATCTAAATTTAACTAGACGTATACACACTCTCTTCCCAACCCCCCTCAAATTTTCAGTCTCTCATATTCCAAATAGGAACTCAATAATACTTAATTCTGAGTCCAGCATTTGAATCCATGCAGTGGAATCCTGATCCCATTGACGTCAATGGTAAAACCCCCACTGTCTTCTGTGAGGCCAGTATTTGAGGCCATGATGTTTGAGTAGGTTTGAAATTGGCAAATGTGAGTTCACCCATTCTTCTATTTCCTGTTTCTTGCAGGTAGGTTCCTGTTTCCTAGCTCGGGTATGCAAGTTCCTATTACATGTGATTTCAGGGAATTCTACTGTGTGAGCGCTGAGAGTCACTGTGTGTCCCAGGACAGGAAGGGCTGGCAACAGGCCTGATGGTGACCCATGGAGGGCTTTGAAGTCTGATTATATTTAAAACAATTAAAATATATATTAAAAATGATTAAGGGCTCATTATCACTGATCACATAAGAGGAAGAAAACCCCTTTCTTCCTGAGAAAAACAACCCACATTGATATTTTTCTCACCCAACTAGTAATGATGAGAGGCCCCTTTGGTTGACATTTAACAAGCTTAATTGAATTTAATGCTGGGCTTTCCTAGCTATCTGCAGCTGGTTTAATAAAGCTGCAGTAAGACATGGCATGTTCTCCTCCCCCCCCTGCTAATCTACTGAATGGGGGAAGCAGGGGCAAGAAATTTCTGCTCAGCCCAGTTGTGAATGGATTGGGGAGAGACATGACCCTTCAATGATTCCCCTCTGCAGATCCTGATGGTTTAGACAGTCATTTGGACACCTCAAAAGATTAAGTGGTGTTCCACAGTTGGTAAGGCAGACATCAGATCACCAGCCTTCAACCCACATGAAGGATCAGATTAGGAAAGTATGGGGTTGTCAGGGAGACTAATTGCAGTGGGTATTTTATGAGAAGACAGAAGTATCTACGGCAGGTGGCATCTGCCAGCTCTATCAGATTGCATGCATCTGGGCTGATTGTATTATGACCTCTCCCTACACTGATTTCAAGTGGATCCAGGTATTTAAACAAACAATTATAGTAATTTCTTGGTTATCAACCATGAACATGCAAAACATGGTGGTAGCCATGTTGTTTCCAGAGAGAGAGAGAAGGTGGGTGAGGTAATATTTAGAAATTGGTCCAATAAAAGATATTACCTTACCCTCCTGGTCTCTCAAGGAACAAACTAATATTGTGAGCAAGATGAGTTTTGGCAATAAATATCATTCTTCTAATCTCTCTTTGTGAATATATCTAAAGTGAAGAAGGTGCCAGAAAAAAAATAACTGGGTAGTCCTCTTGGAAAGTGCCAAAAGCCACTTTGTGACCTCTCAGTGCTCCCTAAAGCCTTTGTTTGAATATTAGGTAGGAACATAAGAGATTTGAGGCTCCAAATAACAGGAAAGATTATTTTAAAAAGTTGAATGCTATGAACTGTTATGAGGAGAGTAGCTGATGCTATCTTTATTATTTTGTGTTAGTGCTTAGAAAAAACAGTGTTTGTCTACACTGCAATCACCTGGTGTGATTTGTAGCCAGAGTAGCCATACCGAAGCTAGATTTAATCTAGCTAGCTTTAGTGCCAGAAAAGCGAATCTCTGTCTGCGGGAGCTTCAGTGCAGGGTAGCCTCATGAATAATTACCTGGGGTGCTAGGCAGATTTATACAATCCTCACTGAAGCACACTCTGCTGCAGCTTCACTGCTCCAGGACCCAAGCAAGCAAGATTAAAGCTAGCTCAGGTGTGTCAGTTTGAACAGCAATCGTACCCAGGGATTGCAGTTTAGACATGCTCCCAGTCATGGCCCAGGACCCCATTGTACTAAGCAGCATATAAACACAAAACAAAGACTGTCCCTGCCCCAGGGAGCTTGCAATTTAGTGTACCAATTTCTGTTCCTGCTACTGCCTTTACTTAAAGATACATCACTTAGTATGTACAGCATTGGCACTATCTGTAGAGATATGTTTGTAGAAGATTAGAGACGCTCCCTCATAAGGGACAGTATTATGAACATAGGAATTTGAAGATGTGCCCAGGATGTGGGGGTTGGGAACACCACATGGCTGTGTGTAGCAGCTCACTACAAAAGCTTTCAAGTTTGTTATATTAAAGTTTTATTCTTTTCTCATTCGCTGGTTTGTTGTTTAATGAAGCCTGAGGTCATTATACTATCTGCTCATTTTCTGTGCAAAAGCTCTGATTCAAAATTCCTTCAATGCCAGGAGTTTGGGGGATGTGAAGACTCCCATATGATTACACCTTGAAAAACGTTTAGCAGCTAATCCATTTTCTGAGAAATGGAGGCTCAAACTTAACTATTTTGTAGACTAAATTTAATTATTTGCCAGCACAGACCATTGAGTTAGAAGAAATTTCACCATCCCAGAAAGATCCTTTTATAGCTTGGCAGAAGAATTCCAGAGGACTTGTAAAGAGACTTTACAATACATCATTGTTCTAACTTCTCTGAACAATGAATGGTATTGGAGCACAAAATTATAGCTCATCAAGCAATGAACAATAGAAAGATGATGTAGAATACTATCTGCACAGTTGCAGAATAATTGATCAAAGAAGATCGTGACTATGCAGCTTGAGTTAATGACCATAACCAATCATTCTAAGCAAACTCAGTACCCTAAAAGTTTTGATTTTTGTTTCTAAAGATGAAGAAAGGCTCTTATTTTCCCTCTACTATTGCCTGTACATAGCTATTTGTATGTTCAGCACTTATCAGTATTCAGTCTTACACAGGTGTTAGAATATCTAGATTTTCATATGTATTGTGCCGTTAGGCTCTAGAAAATGACTCAGTAAAAACAGCATTATGGGGTTCCATATTTATTAAGTCAAACAATTTCCAGGTCAAATTGGTAAGTTTGAGTCAGAAGATACATATTTTTTTAATTGTCAGCTGCACAAACATGTGCTGAGAGGAGTTCAGACTTTGTTTTTCTCTTAACTCATCATCATCGTCAGTATTCAAGATTTTTCAGGCAAATTCTGTGTTTGAGTTCAATGTGACTGCACATGTGGTGTATGAAGGCCTTCTTTGGACAAGCTATACAAAACTTGTATGCTTATCTACACATCCCATTCATTTTCTGATCTGGAAATTTCACTAGATCAGGCTTCTTGTGAGATTTGTTTCCTAGTGTCAATGCATCTTGAAGTTCCACAAGAACAGCTGTTCTCTTAGTTCCCAGTTACTAATTCTGGATCCTGCAAAATAAGGAGTGCACAGGCATGCAAAGGGTTAGCTAAGCTCTTTCAAACTTCTAAAAAGGATTAATTAGATTCTAATATAGGTGAAGAATCAGTTTTGCTTGTATTCAGGTTGATCCAAGTTGCTTTGTCCTTCCCTGCAAGGGATGTGAATTCCATTACTCAAAAATGTAATTTAATTATCTTTCAAAATGTTTGGAATCTATATTCTGAGCTGCAAGGCAAGAGAGATTAGATATATTCTTCTTGCTTTGTTTACAGATTTCTAATTTCATTAGGCCTAGGACAGGGCCTGTTTAGTTCAGGGATAATGTCTATGGAACTCACTCCTTGAGTATGTTTTCCAGAGTCCCTCTGTTGCTTTCTTCAGCATTCAGGATGCCAGGTGTTTCTCTTAGGTCAGTCTGTCTGATCATTACTTCCTCCCTTCTTCTACCATTCTAAGAGTGTGTTTATAATTGGAGGTCCACTGGGTCTGTTTTTGTTTTACTTCCTTTAATATTTGACTGTGTCCAAGATGCTTTAAGAAAATAGTAAAATAATAAAAATGCAGGGGAGGGAGAGTTGATAAATCCAGAGTTCAAACTGTTAGGCAATGGAGAATGGTGATAAGTGGCTGCTAGAAAACAAATTAGTCTTTGACATAGTTAGCCACTTGGCTGAAGGACAGTGGAAGAGGGTCTATGTGGCAGGAAGCATGTGGCAGCAAGGTGCCAAAAATTGGAGGGTATCTCTGAGTCTCTGCAGCCAGGGATAGAATGAAGAAAAAGAGCTGATCTGCAGGAGGATATGGGTTGATGTGTGTCTGGGACCAGGGCTGAGGTTCTAACAGCAGAATCATATATGTGCTGATACAAATTTGGCAAAATTGTCAAATAAGGGAATCATCCCAACTGTTATAATAAATGAATAATTTTCAATGTATGTAAAACATATCACTGGGGAAGATAATGTATACATCCAAAGTCAATGTGGCATTGTGAATAATAGGGTTCTGTCACAACTGTTTTATACACACAGAGATATTGGGTGGATTTTCTTGTGAATCCTCTTCAGTTTGGAAAGAAAATGGATCCCCTCCCTGTGTTTTGTGGCCCTAGGACAACTCTCCCACTATTTTATTCATTGTTTGGGGCCAAAAGATGCCATTGTGATCTTCTAGTCTGACTCTTGTATTGCACAGGCCATAGGACTTTCCTGAGTGAATTCCTGTTTGAACTGGAGCATATCTTTTAGGATAAAAATCCAATCTTTATTTAAAAAATCCCAGAGATGGAGATCCACCACCACACTTGGTCACTTGTTTCCATGGGTAATCACCCTCACTGTTAAAAAAGTTGCACCCTATTTCTAGTCTGAAATTGTCTAGTTTCAAGTTCCAGCCCTTGGATCTTGTTATACCTTTTCCTGCTAGGTTAAAGAATTGTCTATTAAATTTCCATTCCTTATGCAGGTTTAGAGCCTACTCAAGTCACCTCTTAACCTTCTCTTTGTTACGCTAAAGAGACTCAACTTCTTTTTGAGCTGCTTCTACCTGCTACAATTCTGGAGATACTGTCGGTTCTACTCTGTTACAGCTATGTAGTTTATTTAGGGTCTGATTGATCCAGAGTTCACTGAAGCCAATGGAAAGACTCCAAGTGCTTTCGATCAGGCTTTTAACCCTTCTGCTGCAGACAGATTTTTATTTACTTTCCATTTTAACGATATGTTATCAAATATGTAGTCACTATGAGATGATATTTTGTAATACTATCTTAATGTTTAACATCTTTTTTGGCAATGTTCAAAGATCTACGGTATTGACTTTTTTTTTTCTGAAGGTCAAACACTAAACAGATTTGGGGGGCGTGTTTTCTTTTAAAATCTTTTTTTTTTGACAGTTTCAGTTTTTTCAGAGGTATTTGATATGATTCTCTTTGTACTTCCTTTCAGCCAAAGAGCCTCCTTCAGAGAATCAGACAGAAACAGCCATTTAAACAGTGCTAGTAAAAGAAGAGAATAAGAAATTGCAAAAACCACAGAAACCTTTTTAATAGGTCGGTTACATGCCACAGATGAAGTTTACACTAATTAGAAATCATCTGGAGGCATTGTAGCAGATTGAGCCTTCAGCTGGAAGTACTTCCTGACAGGTGGTTTACCACAAAGCAACATTACAATTACCTAACACACTGTTTGATTTGTGTAAACCCTCATTACTACTCACATTATTTAATGAACTCTGTGCATTCTCTCACCTCCCTGCAGAATGCAATGTTCCATTCCAGTTTGACAATGAAGGTTGTTCAGTTTTAATTCCTTTTTTTTCGGACAGACAGGAATAATCCCTTATGAGGAAGCAATGGTTTAAATTCAAGTGTCAAAGCATAAATGTTGCACAAAAGTGGTACCTACTTGTGTGAGGTGCTGAGCACTCTTCCAGCTCTCACTGAGTTCAGTTTAATAAACAGTGAAGCTCAGTTTAGTGAAACATCTAGCATATAGAGAAACAAGTCATGATAGGATGCTGAGTGAGTTGGTGATTCTCTGGTGGAAAATTCATGTAGTTTTAGTACTCATCTGAAATATGAAAGAAGGAAATTCAGGCATGGATTTTCACTTTATGGTAAACATATATTTAAGATGCTTGGCCTCATTTAGTTCATTTGTTGCTATGGTACTTTCTTGTATTGGTTTTTCAGTTGTACAAATACATACAGACCAAACAGTCTGAGGCAAAGATAACAGACCTATATAGACAATGTAGAACTTAGTTATGGGGTAAAAGACACTCAGATGTGCTTTACATGCTCTCCTCTATTAACGGTTCTATTGAATGGTTAGAAAAGCACAAATTAAGAAAAGAGAGAATTGGGGAAACCCAATAAAAGACAAGAGGAAATTCAACTGTGTTCAAGAAATTATTCCCAAATACTCTCTCATTTGTCAGTATTGTTTTGTAATGTACATGGGTTTGATCATTTTTTCCACACACATACAGTTCCTTTTTGTTTCAGTGGATATTATGCCTTTTGTCCTCAAAACTGTTTCAATTAAGAAAATTGACCTTGCCCTTCCTGATTATTTATGTTACAGTATTGCCAAGTGACTCCCAACTGAGATTACAGTTCCACTGAGGTAGGTTCATGTACCTATGTTGGAAGATGCTCCAAAGAGGTTATGGTCTAAATAGATAATATAGACAAAGATAGGAGAAAAAAATATTGCAATCTTGATTTTACAGATGGGGAACTGAGACAGAGGATCAAATCCTGGCCCCATTGACATCAAGGGTAAAGCTCCGATTGATTTAAATGTTCTGGGATTTCACCGTAAAGCCTCAGTAGCCTTTATATTCAAGGTCAATAGGAAATCTCAATCCATGATAACTACAAAAGCATTTAGATGGGGAATTCTCAGATTTCTAATTTGTTAGGATTATAATTTGGGATATCATTAATCCTACAGTAGTAATCTAGGTCTCTTTTTCCCAGTTTCTTTTTTTCTAACTCAGTAATTGCACATAAAAAACATTCATGCCATTTTGTATTGCAAGATTCAATGAAAATGGCTCATACAGGATTCAGAGAGGATCTCTTTATGGTCAGTGATGCGTAACCTTGAAATAGTGTTGTAATGAATGTTCTGCATTTTATTTAGATTTTATAGTTAACTCCTCATGATCACTCATTTGGTGGGCTGGAAAAATCATATGTAACTGGTTCAACTGACTCAATTATCTCTCTCTCTTTTTAAAGAAAACATATTCAAGATCTCACATTGATCACACACAACTTTTTTATTAATATTCCAACACGGGTTTTGAAATTTATAGACGGGGTTTAGCCAAAAATGAGAAAAGGCAAATGTTCCCCTTCTGCTAAAGATGAATGAATTCCACCACTTTTCCTCTTTGTAGATTTAGGGTAAGAGTCCCTCAAAAGAATTATAGTCCTTGATTATATGCAGCTCTCAACAAAATTCTTACTATTTTACCACTGTCCAAAGCATTTTAGAGATTATTTGCTGAAAGTAGCATATTCTGTAGAACTGAGTGCTCTATGACCCTTAGGAACGCCCTCAATTTTTTAGGTAATACTTACTGTCCAACAAGCACACGAGTATTGAAGCTTTCCTTCTTATGGGAGGCTTGCTGACTGCTATTTATTCCAAAAACCTTTTAGGAAATTGAACTACAACTCTGCACTGATAGTCTTAGGGTGTAAATTTTAAGCTGCTTTTTTAGCTGCACCTTCAAAGATAACAAGTCACTATTTAGACCAGAGAAGCTAAAAGTCCAAATCTTTCTTGAAATCCTAGAAACATTACCATTATGCCAGAATTGTGGTCCCCATATGATTACAAAGCATAATGGAAATCAGAAAAGTATTTCATTAAAATTACTTATCACTGGGTAGAGTTGACTAAACATGCATGCATTTATCTATGTGAGGTATTACAAATGATCCTGTAGAAAGGGAATTTTGTACAAGTTCAATTCTACCAAGTTTTTCTAAGAGATTCACTGCATCAGCTTTGTGCGAATAAAAACATAACACTTGATTAACTGAATAAACAATAAAAGCTCAGTGAACTAGTGTATGTAGTCTGTATATCAGAATTGTTGTTAATCAGCAAATGTCTAGTCTTCATTAACTGTAAAAATAATAGTTTTGTTTTACTCTGTTGGAGCATCAGTCAAAATAAAAGACTTAAAAATGTGTATAAATAAGGGAGCTGGGTTGGGAGGGGATTGGAATAGTTTACATAGAGAAGGAAATAGTTTTGAAAAATGGAATACTGACATCCATTCAACTTGAAGGTCAACACAAACAGTACAAAATCATGCATGGCATATGTGATCAGGGGGCAGGGTTGGTGCAGGGATCCCCTACTTAGCAGTCATAGTCCCAGCAGCAGCAATGGGTGAGCAGGAGTAGGGGAACCTGGGCCCACCCTACTCCACTGGGTTCCAACTCAGGGCCCTGGAAGGCTGACTTGGCTGTTCACCTGCTCTATAGGTTGTCTCGTCAGCTTCCCTGGGTCACTTAGTACTCCAGTCCAGGTCTGATCTGGCCACTGCCTGACTCTGGGAAACATTGCCTTTGGGCTCCCAGCTCTCATTCCTGCTGCTGGGTATTGAGTCTCCCCTGCTCACCGGCCCTATTGGGATCCGCTCTGGTCATCCCTGGGAGCTCCAAGGGTAGTACATCCTCCTGCTTGGCTGGTCAGCCCCTGACTGAACTGTCTGTCTGGCTTTTGAACCCTGTCTTCAGTCTGAGCATGCTTGGTAAGCACTAAAGGTGGGGCCTCCTTAGCCCATAACTGTTCCTTAACCCCTTCCTGGCCAGCGAGGAGTCTATACAGCCTCCACCTCAGGGCCAGTGTCAGGGCGCCATTCTGTGATTCTTGCACCTCCTCATCTCTTGAAAAGAAACCTGTGTTATTATTGTCCTTCCCGACCGAGTGAAGGATTTCAAAATTATATGGTTGTAATGAAAGGTACCCTCTCGTGATCCTAGGGTTGGTGTCCTTCAGAGTGTTCAGCCAGTGTAGCAGGGCACAATCGGTCACTAGTTTGAAGGGGATGCCCCACAGGTAATATCTCAGTATGTCCATGGCCCATTTCAGAGCTAGAGCTTCCTTCTCAATGACTGAGTAGGAGGTGTCCTGCAGGAACAACTTCCTACTGAGGTATCCTACAAGGTGTACCTCACCGTTGATGTTTTGAGATAATACCATGCTCCTACCCACCTCTGAGGCATCTGCCTGGAGCATGAACTTCTTGGCAAAATCTGGGTGGATGAGCATGGGCTCTCAACTAAGCTGCTCTTTTAGTTCATGGAAGGCTTTCTTGCAGGCCGCTGACCATGGGATCTTTTGGGGGCTAGTGTTCTTTACCAGATTTGTCAGGGGGGTTGCAATAGTAACAAAGTCCAGGATGAAACGTTGGCAGTATCCTGCAAGTCTGAGGAAGAGCACATCTGTCATTTGGTCATTGTGCATTGTGCCAGGGCCTGTACCTTGTCCATGAGTGACCGCAGGCTTCCCCTTCCCACTCGGTATTTCACCTCCCACCGGCCCAGCCAGCATTTGGTTGGATTCACCATCAGCTCCACCTTCTGAAGAGCCTGCAGTATTGCCAAAACTTCTCTGCTGATCTTCCCAGCTTGGACTATCCATGACAATGTCATCTATATATTTCACACCATATGCTCAATGTGGATGTATCACCTGGTCCATCAGGCACTGGAACACCCTAACCCAGTCAATGCAAAAATGGGTCGACCAATTGGGTTTCAGCAATAACATGATGCCAGTCACTCTTGGATTCTTCAACAACCCCTATTTCTAACATCACCTACAGCTCCTGGTAGACTGTTTCCCACATCTTCATTGGTAGCTCTCCCAGTGAGGGTTCTCCCAGATCATCTTCTCTGGCTCTGTGCCTATATGTTGCTGTTTCATGTGGGTATGACCGAGCTGCCCAGAAAACACTGATTGGAAGGCTTCTGCCAGTTGTCTTAGCTGTTGTTCTTGCTCAGGCAGGAGTCCTTCCTCCACTGTCACTGATCTGGAGGTGTGGTTGGAGACTCCTTGCGGACCCAACTCTGGTTCTGGTGGATCTGGCATTGTCAGGAGGCCGCCTTCTTTGCACCCAGTCTTTGAGCAGGTTGACGTGATATACCTGAGTTTCCTTCCATCTTCTGCACTGGAATATCACATAATTGAGAACCCCAACCCTTCTCACTACTTCAAATGGGCCCTGCCACTCACCATCCGTTTTGATACTGCCAATGGGAGGAGGAGGAGTAGAACCCGGTCCCTGGGTGCAAACTCCCTTGTCTGGGCCCCTTTGTTATGAAACCATTCTTGTTCCTGCTGGGCTTTCTGCAAGGTCTCCTGGGTGAACACTCCTACCTTCTCCAAGTCCTCCTGCAGTCGGATCATGTACGGGACCACATTGTGCTTCAGGGCTGCTTATTCCTCCTATGTCTCATGGAGGAAGCCTGTATCTTTGGGACTGACATGCATACAAGAGCTTGAATGGGGAGAACCCTGTTGAGGTTTGTGGTACTTTATGAATGGCAAACAAGAGGGGGAAGTAGTTGGTCCCAGTGGCGCAGGTCCCTGGCTACAAATTTCCACAGCATCCCTTTCAAGGTCTTCTTAAAATGTTCAATCAGTCCATCTATTTGGGGGTGCTAGACCAATGTCCTTTAGTGATTTGATCTTCAAGAGGGCCCATAGCTCTTGCATCAGCTTGGATATCATATTAGTCCCTTGATCTGTCAGGATCTCTTTAGGCACCCTGAACCTAGCAAATACCTTCAGCAACTCAGGTGCTATGCACCAGGCAATGGCTGACTGAAGGGATATGGCCTCAGGTACTGTTTTTAGTGTAGTCCAGTATCACCAAGATATATTGCTAGCTGGTCATTGTCTTTTCTAGTGGACCCGCCAGGTTCATCTTGATCCTTTTGAATGATGTCCTGATGAGCAGGAGAGGGACCAGCAAGGACTTGGGGGGGTTTCTGGGCTTCTGACAGTTGACCCTCAGGGCAGGGTGCACAGTAACCCTTGACCTCTGCATGCACCCCAAGTCAGTAGAATCAGAGCATAACTCAGTCCAAGGTCTTCTCCCACCTGAGATGTCCCTCACAGGGTTGGCCAGCTGCAGTACCTGCCATGAAACTTCGTAGGGACCAGTAGTTAGGCCCAGGTCTCTCCTATCTGTTCATCCCAGCTCTCATTCCTACTGCCGGAGAGTGGGTCTCTCCTGCCCACCTGCACAAGTAGTCCAGTAGTCCCCTGGAGCTCCAAGGGTACAGCCTCTTCTTTGGCTGGTCAGTCCCTGACTGAACTGCCTGGCTTTTGAACCCCGCCTTCAGTCCAAGCAGGGGGTTTCAGTATAACATCATCATAACGAAATAGAACCACAGATTCCTTAAAGCACCAAAAAAAGCCACAAAACCCATGACACTGATGTTCATGGTGATCACAGTTAAGTAAAAATTCATCTGCACCAATTACACATGCCAAACCTTGAGGACATTTGGATACAATTGCATGTCTTCTCATTATATCTTTTGAAGAACAGAGTGCTGCTGCTATGAGTAAATTGCCTACAACTCATCAGAAGTATCCCTTGATTGCTTTTCCAAGGACTTTTTGATATCTCATGGCTTGCCCAGTACAGTAGAACCTGAAGAGTTACGAACACCTCATGAATGGATGTTGTTCATAACTCTGAAATGTTCATAACTTTGAACACGATGTTATAGTTCTTTCAAAAGTTTACAATTGAACATTGACTTAATACAGCTTGTAAACTTTATTATGCGGAAGAAAAATGCTACATTCCCTTTGTTTTTAGTAGTTTACTTTTAACATAGTACTGTACGCTATTTGCTCTGTGTGTGTGTGTGTGTGTGTGTGTGTGTCTCTGCTGCTGCCTGATTGTGTGCTTCCCATTCCAAATGAGGTGTGTGGTTGGCTGGTCAGTTTATAACTCTGGTGTTTGTAACTCTGAGGTTCTACTGTACTTCTACCTGGTTGCACTATATTCTTATAGCCAAGAAAAAGAGAGAGTTCAATGCCTGTATGGTTTCAGAAGTTTGTACTTTTGTGTAAGTACTGCAGAAGCCCCAGCAAAGTACTAAGTTTGATATGAACTGCTGCAGTTAAGCCATTTGAGAGACCATTGAATCCCACCATGACAAAACAGCAGAGGGAAACTTGCACAATTGACTTTTGCCTCCAGGTTCTCCAGTTGAGGAGGAGGGTAAGTTAAGTAGTGGGATTCGCTCCTGGGAAAGGACACGTCTTGTTTGCATCCCCAACCCCTTGCTTCCCTCTTCCCCCTGCAAATAAAAGAAAATATTTAAACTGTGGGTGAAAATCCATAAGCATTCCACCTGAAAAAGCTTTCTGTGGAATGTCCTGAATGAATACAAAACCTTGGCATCTGGCCATACCTCTCTCCAGGCAGGGCTGATTTGTGTCTGTTAGGGCCTATCTGAGCCCCACAGTGGAACAAGGATTTCAGGTGCTTTACACTACTACAACCTCTTAATTTTAAGGCAATAATCCTACAAAAATCTACACACTTTTAGCTTTATTCCACTGACTTTCAATGAGATTATTCACAGCCCATAAAACTGTGTGTGTGTAAATCTTTGCTGGATTTGAGTCTATCACTGTACTGAAAGATAAATCTAACACATGAGAACATAAGAATGGCCATAGTAGATCAGACCAATGGTCCATCTAGACCAGTATCCTGTCTTCTGACAGTGGCCAGTGCTAGATGCTTCAGAGGGAATGAATAGAAAAGGGCAATTATCAAGTGATCCATTCCTTGTCATCCAATCCCAGGTTCTGGGAGTCAGAGGTTTAGGGAAACCCAGATTGGTAGACCTAGTGTCCATGAACTTATCTAATTCTTTTTGGAACCCAGTTATACTTTTGGACTTTACAGCATCCCCTGGCAATGAGGTCCACAGGTTGACTGTGTATTGTGTCTTCAAAAAAAAAAAAAGTACTTTATTACGGTTTTTTTAAACCTGCTGCCTATTCATTTCATTGGGTTATGTGAAGGGGTAAATTACACTTTCCTGTTCATTTTCTCTGCACCATTCATGAGAAAGTTCTTTAATTTATTTTGTTAAAGAAAAAGTGGCATGGGAAATCCCTTACCAAATTTGAGTCAAACACATTATCAAAGTCCAAAGACATTTCAAAATGGATTTATTTTGTGAAGTGTGGAGGCAATTTTTCTTTCTTTTTTGCCTAACTTAACAGCTGCTTCCCTCATGAAGGGAGATCTGCATATGAAGTGCCAAGAGCCTAAGAGCCAATTTGAGTCATGGTTATTTGAGCTTCACACAGGACCTAATCCAAAATTGGAAAGGCTCCCATTGACTTCACTGGGCTTTGGATCAGACCAATAAAGATTCAAGCTTAAGTGCCTAGTGTTAAAATAATACATAAAACCACAATAAAGATGAAAGATTTCTTGAAATACAAGCATTTTATTTATGCAGCTGTAAAATCACAAAAATAATGGATATCTTTCAAGAATAGTAAGTTTAAAATGACGGCTGCATTTTGTGTGGAGCTGATAGTTAACACTGTCAGTTCTTTGGTATATTATTTACTTAACACACCTCCCACTCTTCAACTCCCCCAAAAAGCATGAAGCTGAAATCAAGAGAGGGCAAAATGTCATGGTTTTTATTTTTGTGGCAAAAATAGCAAGTCAACTATCCATTAGTAAAGTTGTAAGAAGCTCTTACCTTTTAAGATATTCTTAAGGTTTCTTTGTCAATTATTCAAGATTTAATGAAAAGATCATACCTATTTCTACCCTGCTACCATCTCAATGGCAATTAATTAATCTGAAGTCGTTGTGGAATGTCACATTTAACTCCAGAAAAATAATCTCTCTACATGACAATTTAAACTGAGAATATTGACATACTATATCAACAAGCTGCCTAAAATGTATGAAAGAGCACAACTCATTTTAAATGAGACGGGTAGCATTTTGGTTTGAGTTCCAGACCATTATTCTAGTTAGTGTCACATTACCTATATGACAGCTTGTCATTTATCTGATATCATTCTGCAAGCTTTAAGAACACAATTTTTTTTTAGAAATTGTACAGCAACGGCAGCATCTATTGCCAGTCACACTTCAATTAGCTTCTCAACTGCAATGGTAATGGCAGGGTATTGCCACCAAGCCACTAGCTAAAACTAGCTGTTTTACTATTTATTTATTTGCCAAGGGCCAACTAGAGCCACTGAATGGAAAAGCACTGAACTGAATCTAATGGAGAAAGCTGCTGTTTTGAGGCTGCACCACATGTAAGAGAACTTCAGTCTCTTCAAACTTCTTGTATGAATGATAATCATACCCCACTATCATCCCTTTGAGGATTGTCTCTCACTCAGACTCAGACTTTGGAAAGCCCAGAATTATTAATGTATGTATGAGGTGACAGCATGATCTATTGTATAGGGCAATGGACTGAGAGTCAGGAGACTTGGACTGTAGTCTTAGCTCATCTGTTAACTTACTGGGTGCCCTTGGGAAAGTCACTTCACCTGTCTGTGCCTCTGTTTCCCCTCACCCTTTGTCTGTTGGTACTGGAAGCTCTTTGGGGCAGGGATGTGTTTAAACAATGCCTAAAATAATGGGAGCTGATCTTTTTTTTACAGTAAATAAACTGACAAACATGAGAACTATTGAATGATTAAATTAAAAGGAAAGAAAATGTTTGTGAAAGTCAATGAATCCCACATATGTTATTTCAGCAGCTTCGTGCACTACAGTTTTTCATGGATTCTTCATTTGGGTGGTTTAATCTTTGAGGTGCAGCAGGATATGAGTTATGATGAAAATTGTAGGCATGGAAATATGATGCAGAATTAAAAGATGTCTCCAATTCCGTTAGAAAAACCTGACTCAGCTGCAGAACCCAAACATGTCAAATTATTTTAAGGAGAAAGTTCAGATTTAATAAAATGTACAGTACCATATCATAGTGGATCCTAGGAAAATAGAGCTGTTCAGTTTGCACCCATCTACTGCAAGTATAAAGCCAACAGAGACTGTGGAGCGGAATGTGTCATTCAATTTAGCTTTATCCTCTGCCTGTGTGAGTTGGTTACTCAGGAGGTTGGAGCTGGTATTGTGAGCTTTAGTTAAGAGATTCCACTTATCAGAAACTTGCACCTTTTGCTCAAACAAATGTGAACACAATCTGAATGCAAAGATGGTGCTGCTGCAGTAGTCTTGACAGACAGCATGACTTTGAAGCTGGCCACAGACTCCAGAGTCAGTGAAATGCTTGCCAGGAAAAGACATGCAGTATTAAAATTACTTCATCTATAGCCTGTGTTGAGAGAGAAACTTTCATAGAATGTAGACAAAGATTATTGGATTTTGGGAAATGAAGTGATCTAAGACAATGCCATATTCAAACAAATCTCTGCACTATTCTTGGGGAAACCGCCTACCAGCTGAGTGCAAAACAGATTGAAGAAACAGTGACATTGGTAGCAGCAATGGTTAGGAGAGCATGAGTCACTGCAATCAGTCCTACACACAATATATTTATTTCATCTTCATCTTAGAATACAGCAGCACAGCCACTGCCACAATTCTAGTAGACAAATATCTGAATGATGAAAGGTCAATCATTCAGTGACCCTTTAATGTAATGAGAACTGAGAAACCAGCTGGGTAGCCAACTCTGGAAAAATTGCCTTCGTCTGTACAAGTGCTGTGTTTAATACAGATTTAGTACATCCAGTTGTTCAGTGATAGACAGTATGAATAAGCCTACTTTGTATAGACGATGCAAGACATTGCACTCTCCTTCAAATAAATTAGCGAAATACTGAAATTTACAGGCCTATCTTCTTAATACGTACTTTGGCAGAAGAGGCAGTGTAAGGAGACATGGAGGACTTACAAACTTTTTAGTGGCATAGGTCCACTTTCAATCCTAAAGCTCCTCCCCAAGTGGAATTCCCATTGAATTAATAGAAGTTCCCCAAATAGATCAGATGCAGGAGTGGGCCTCTCACTGAAAATCAGTGAAGTTTTTCTGATTTACATCAGTTGAGACTTAGCACACCGGATAATGTTCTGAAAAACTGTACTAGGTAATTTTATGACTGTGTGTGTCTGCATTTAGACCCCAATCCTCTGCGCAGTTCCTAGCATGAGTAGCTGGGCCAGGATGTGGATAGATACACAGGGGGAAAGAATCCTCCCCACAATCACATGGACTGGCTCCAGCCAGTGGCTGAGGTAGCTGTGCATGCCTCTACCATACCCTTCTCCCCTCTAGGAAAGGAGACTGGAGGAGCATCATAGCAGTACATTCTTTTTGATCCTTCCCCAGCCCAACTCTCAAACTTTGTGTTGTCGTGTATTAGGCTCCAGGGAGCTGAACTCTGTGTAAGGAGTGCATGGCCCCTGCACAGCAGCCCAACACACAATCCCTGCCTTGGATTCTGGAGGCAGAAGCGGCATGATTTGGGCATCAGAATAGGAAAAAAATATTATAGGGAGGTAGTAGCGCCGCTTTAGTTAAGGCTTATTCATAACCATTGAAAGTTTGAGGCCTTGAACGCTACAGCCTTCTACATGTTCCATCCAGAGCTGTGAGGTACGGTTGTCTGAGGATTTTCTCCCAGTCACTAGCATAGGCCCAGTTTTAATCATGCCATTCCTCCACATGTGGAATTCCTATTGAATCAGCCCAATGAACAGGTGCAACAATAGACCCCTTTTACTGCATGTCAATAGAGCTATGCTAATTTACACCAGGAACTTCTTTCTCAGCAGTAAGTATGGATATTAACTCAAGGCTGGATTTTTGTGTGTTTCTCCATATTTGTTAAGAACTTCTCTTTAATAATATATTTTTGCATTTTAACTATGTCTCAGTTATAATTAAAACTTCAGTCAGGACCTATTTCTGTTCTTCTACACAAAGAATTTGAGTAGAATGACTACTGTGTAATGAGAAAAATAATGTCAATGAACAGAAAATGCTTTTGGACCTATATTTTGGTGCAGTCTGTGCTGTGTCATTCTGGGTAGAGTCCTGCACTCAGGCAAAATTCTCCAGCCAATGAGGCATTGCTCCTTTGCATGAAAAGAACACCTTGCCTTCACAAAGAATTCTGCCACTAATCTGGCTGTAACTGAGGCTATCCATCGTGTCAAAATTTAAAAGGAGTTGTTGTTCTCATTTAAAGAAGTCAATTTCATTAATGCATAATTTAAGAATGTAACTTTATTATCTATTTCCCTCTGCCTTCTACAAAGACGTTTGGGAAGACATGAATAAATGAGCATGCAACTCTACAAGTTTTACTGAGTTGTAAAACAAAAAATTAAATGCCCTTACTTTTGAGGCCATGCTAAATGGAGTACAGGGAAAAGTCAGATTCTTCTTGCCAGCACTGGCTTTAATATGAACTCTTAGGACAGTGGTTCTCCAACTTTTGTATTGGTGACCCATTTCACATATCAAGCCTATGAGCGAGACCCCTCTTATAAATTAAAAACATTTTTTTATATATTTAACACCATTATAAATGCTGGATGCAAAGCAGGGTTTGAGGTGGAGGCTGACAACTTGCGATGACCCATGTAATAACCTCGCTACCTCCTGAGGGGTCCTGACCCCCAGTTTGAGAACCCCTGACTTAGGACATTGATGTATGGATTTATTACTTGTGAAATGAAAATAAAAGCAGCTGTCTATATATTGTGCTGTTCATCATCTACACTGTTTTAATGTGTTTGGGGTGGCATACAGATAAACAGGCATTTCCTTTCAACATAGCAGTGCTAATCTAAAGTTACTGACATTCACTACCACTGCATCATAACACATTATTAAGGTCTCAAAATAGCAAGAGAATTATTAAGATGGTGACAGAATTTTCTGTTTCACAGGGACTATACTCAGTGTCTCACCTTTATTCAGAACCCTCTTTTGTAATTATGCCATGGGGAATTTGAACCCAATTTCAGCCAATGATTAATATGTGTGTGGAATTATAATGATCTCCCATGTTTGTTGTTTTTTAGGAAATATGGGGAAAATGGAAAAGCCTGATTTCCTTCCCTCCCTGCATAATGCACATTTGCTACCCCATACTCCTGCCTAAGCAGTAACGTTAGGACATTAGAAATAATCAGCCACTCATCATTCCCTCCCTCTTGTTCAATTGTATACTTGCGGAGGGTCACTGTTTCCCTAGTTGTTATGGCAACAGCTGCCTTTGATAACTGATATGTCTCAGACTCCCATAACATTATTCCAAAGAAGGATCCTAGGAGGAGATATAATGAAAGCAGACTAGGTTTGGAAAAGCCCGAGCTCCTTTTGGGTCTCTACAGGGTAGGTTACACTGTTTCTTTTCAAAGGGCAATTGTTCATTTTAATTTTTTTTATTTAGAAATACAAGTTTACATGACAATAAGATACAAAATTCCAATTCCTTTTCCTGTATATTTTTACCTGTTTCTTACAAAGTGGAGGCTATGGCTTTCTGAATATTTACCTCTTTAAAAATGGGAAATGTATATCACTGAGCCCTTACTCAGATTCCTGTCACACAACTTTTATATATATATTCAATGGCACTCGAACTTAGTTCTTACTGATGTCTCTTCATAATAAATTTTGTAATATTGGTAATGTACATAGGACTACACTAAACATACTTATCATAGCATCTGCAACTACTATTCATACAGCTTTTGTAATTATCCTTGCTAATTACAGTTGGGATGTAGAATTGGGTACTGTGTGCTACATTAAAACTAGAGAAATTAAAACAGAGCCATTTTATGGAACTATTTATGTTTTTTGGGGACTGCAGCTCTTAAGGAAGCATTAGCTAATTAAAAACACTAGCATAGTTCCTGAATAAACCACTAAAGTTAAAGGTTACTTTCACACTTGAGTGGTATATGTCAAAACACTTTTTCCTGGTTTGTAGGCCTCGTGGCATATATAATTTAGAAACAGTGTGCACAGTGGAAAAATGCTGTATATAATGGTGACACAAACACATTGGGTAAGGGATCTTGAAAGGAGATTTGTGGTGTTGTCAATTCTCAGTTTCACTTTCTTTAAGAATATTTTTTCAAGTCTCTATCCGACTTTTTAGATCAGTCCTTATCTGTGCGCTGTATTAGTTTTTTTTTTTTTCCTGCTTTTTGTGTTTGTAAACTGAGCCTGTTGGAGTGTGAAATCTATCAATAGAGAATTTTTAATATTTCACTATATTATATATTTCAGTCTCCAAACGTGGTATTGTTTTCAGATGAGGAAGGTTTCTCTAAAACTGTTTCATTTTTTACCTAAATGTACAAATATCTTTAGTATCTTACCTTGCTCCAAGCTGATCAATTGCAATAGAAAATAAATAGACCTAGCAGACCCAAAGAGAGGCAATCTCAGATTAAAAATATTTAGGCTTGAAAATATTAGATTTTTATTGTCAAATGTCAATAAACATTGAGTTTGTGACACACACACACACACACACACACAAACCGATGTAAAGTATTTCTGTCGATGATAATCAAAATGTACCGGTAGACAAAATGAAAAAAAAAAGTTAGATTTAAGGTTATTTATTTTGTATATTTTGACATATGATCCTTCAAAGATTTATGAATTTGCTTCTGAATAAGCAATGCAAGTGAGCTCTTCAACGGTTTGTGGAAACCTCACTGAAATGTTGCTCATGCATGTTTGTGACCTCTGTAAAATGAACATTGATCAATGCTGATGTATCAAAAGAAGTTCCATAACTTTATTGTTCATATGGTGTAAAATCTGTTGGCAGGATCAGGACACCAGCATTCATCCCTAGCATCAATACCAGTTACTTCTACTCTTGCCTTTGAACTTTACTTTGCAATGAATTTCCTAGCTGGACATAATGGATGCAGGGGGAGACTGAGAGTTAGGTGCCTAATTGATATTTGTACTTTTGAAAATCTTTCCTACTGTTTGGAGTAAGTATGGATTGTTATGAGAGAGGAAGGAAAGATCTTGCCATTGGCATGAAAGGGTGAAAGCTTGCGGGGGGAAATACTGCAGGTAAAACAGATCAAGTAAGATGTATCTAGAGAATCATTAGTATGAAGAGAGATTTAAAATAGAGGACTTGTGTTGTATTACAATGATAGGGTTTTAAAGAGAGAATATCATATCTTTTTGATGGATATGCCCATAAAAATGTTTATTAGACAAAGCCCATTAAGTTTTGGTATCTCAGAATTTTGGGCTGGCTTCAGCCCAGTTGTATAGCACGGCTGTTTTGCTTAACCACTCTTAATGCTTTCTAATGCCCCCATAGCATACAATTGAAATTGACTTCACTGACATCAAGAACAGGCCTTAAAACTGCAGAAACCTCCATTTTATCTTTGAAAGTCCCTTATGAATGTTTCCAGGTCCAAATGTATACATCTCTTAATTCAGCATAAAATTTTCTACACTACACTTCTGACCAGTCAAAAAATTATACAAGTCCCGGGCCTGGTATTTTTTTATAGCCCTAGGACTGCATAAAAACCCAAGAACATATCCAGGGAAGCAGATAGGACCTGTTCTCACAAGACCCTCAGGTTTTAGTACTGTCTGCCTTGTGTAAATGCTAAGTAGTATTCTAATTGCTATTATCACCAGGGATTAGACACTACTGGAAGGACAACCTTGGCTGTGGGTGTTCTGTAGGCATTTTCTTTTATTTCCTTAGGGCTCTGGCCTTATATGCTTTTTAGAATTATTATTATTGGGAAACACATTTCAAGACTATATCTGCTTTTTACTTTTGTCTAACATGTAAGTCACAATTGCAAATCTTTCAAGTGTTCTAACAATTCAGTTTGTGTGCTTCTTACCATATAGATCTGTGCATAGAGTCTAATTGAATGGCATCACTAAGAAATAAATAACACTCGGCCACAAAGGGTCAGAGTCATAAAAGGGAAATTCATGGATAGAAAATAGTATCAGTGATTTTATTCCCTGCACATTTCTGCTATGAACTTGTGCAGGATTAAAGGTATAAACAGTTTCAATAAACAGATTATTTTGTTTAGAGCCTATTGAACCCTTTGATTTCCGTGGGTTTTGGGTAGTCACTTAACCAGCAACCTTTGCATTGTTTTATTGCTTGAAACAATTATTTATGACCAGTTCCTTTTTAAATGTGCATTTTTACCAAATGATCTTTTTTAAAATATATATGTCTACGCATACACGTGTTATACTAACTAATGATCCTCCTTCAAAACCCTCCTTAAAACTCTGCTTTGACATGAGGCCAACACAAACATTGACAATGGTTAGGTTGCTGTTGTGCTGAAACCATAGCATACCATGCTGACCATATTTGTTTCCTTGTACTCCCCCATCCGTCTGTATCCATCTGTTGTCTCTTGTTTTAGATTATAAACTTTTTGGGACAAGGACTGTCTTTTTGTTCCTGATCCATGATAGGAAGTTCTAGGTGCAACTATTCTTCTACTACTACTAATAATAATAATTTACAAATAATAATAATAATAATTATCCTGGGGAGAAAAATCTCACTCTGAACTTGTGGTACCATTCAAATCAATGGGAATTTTGCCATTGGCTTCAGCAGGACCAGGGTTTCCCTCAACATTCTTGGGTAGCTTTCAGAACTCTGCCTGTGAATGTTAGACATTTTCTTGAAATGTATGGATTTTGTTGTTTTGCTAAGCACAGTCTATATTTGTAGTGCTGTACAAGACACAATGATAAAGAACATGCCTGTCCTAAAGCCTAAAAGGCAGACATAAGGAACACAGATGGTGTAAGAAACATAGCATAGGGAGTCACTTGTTTTTATTTTAAATGAAATAATCTTTAATTTCCCAATGAACCTAGGTCATATTTTCGTAGACCAGATGATATTGCAGTTTTTATTCCAGATTTGAGTTGGGAAAGTAATATTGTACCTGTAATACCTTTACTAGTTTATTTAGCAGATATGTTCAGGGATCTGAATTGGGGCATAACATCACCTCTACAATAACCATTAAATAAACCAAAGTGTGGGCTTATCCTGCAAATCTTTACTCATGCATGTATTTCTTACTCCCATGAGTAAAGCTTTGCAGGATTGTGCCGTATAGCATTAACAAGAATAATTAATTTATTAAATTTATCAATTTATCTGTTGTTTTAATTACCCAGCCTCATACAAGATCATTCCATATCATTCCAGTTCTAATTTCCCAGGAGGTAGTACACTATGCTACAGCACTATAGTTATTTTTGTGTTCCTTCTGAAGCTGATTCTGAATAGAAAGTGTGCTACTCTTGACCTGGTTCCTGCCTGTTGAGATGTCCCTTTAGATCCGTATAGGCAAAGGATCTATATACGGTATGAGACAGAGGATGCTATGAATCTTTTTCTTTCTCTTTCTGTATAAGTGGTCTTAGCTCTGAAGATTTTAATACATTTTTTTCTAGTCAGAATTTCCAAAAGCTTAGAGTCTTACAGATGTATTTCTTTCCGAAAAAGAATTGTTTCTGCACATACTGGGAAAGATGAAATCATTTATTTCAGTGAACGGGCTGTGAAGGCTGAAGTACAGATAACTATTATGAAGGATTACAGGACCCCAGACTGAAGAACTTCCAAGAAAGAAATTGTTGTAGCCACCTACAGGAGGAAAGGGGGAAATGAACCGAATGTGTACTATATTTGCATATACAAAGTAGATCCTGTGTTTTAAAAGTTGTTGTTCATAATTTGCAGACAGGTTATTTTATTTAATCAACTGCAGAATTTGTGAAGCATTTGTTATTGTTAAAGCTATTCTCCTGAACTGCAAGATGAAGATGTTCAGGTGAAAAGCAATTTAAGAGATTTTGCCATAAATTATTGTATTAATTATTATTATGGATTATTTGCATTACAATAGTGTCTAGGAGCCTAGTCATGAAACAGGACCCCATTGTGCCAGGCACTGTAGAAACATGAAACACAAAGACAGTCCCTGTCCCGATGAGCTTACAATCTAACAGGATCTAATTTAACTTGCCAAATAGCCACCACTGAGATAAAGGAATTAAAGTCAGATGCTCTACAGTGTTTCCATGGATAACCAGAAATCCTAAAAAGGCCATGTATGAATCCCTGATATAACTGCAGATCAGCTTGACCAGATGATTTCAGGATGATTAACAGAAATCCTATATTTGGAGAAATGACCATGAATTTTAAAATAGTTCAATACTGACTCAAGTAATGTCATCTCAGAAACCTAATAAACTGGAAAAAATATTTCTATTTAAAGTCTAATATTTCCATATTGCTTCCTTAAGGAGGTTGATTGAATTGGTGATTAACCGAACAAGCCCTGTCTTGATGAGCAAAAAGAGTGTGTATCTTCAATTATTTAAACTCAGTCAGGTTAGCTGAACACTATTGGAAAATCCTAGTAAGATGCAGGTTGCTATGCTTAAAGCTGTGTTAGCTGGCCATGTGCTAGTCTGGAGGGGAAGTCGAGAAGAGATTCCAGATATTTGTGCTCGGTGTTAGAGGTTAGAAGGCCACTGTTGCTAAATTAACATCATCTACTATTATGTTCCCAGCAATTGGGAAGGGGAGAGGATGAGGAGAGCAGTTGGATGGCTACTCTGATGCCTGAAGAATTGTGCCCACTAGCTTGAGCAGAGCTAATGCTTGTCTGTATACTGGGGCTGGGAAGCATGCTCTATACTCCAGTGGCTAGCCTGTGCCGTCATCCTTGCCAGAGTGGCCACACATCTATTTTTACTCTCTAGTTCAAGCAGAGCTAGCCCGTGTCTGTCCATTCAGGTTGGGAGGTACGCTAATAGTTGTGTAAACATACCCTCAGAGATTTCTGCTATATCTAAACTAGGAGGTGCCTTTGGTACCTGTGTAGTAATAGCAAATTCTGACATTTTCATGTCTTCTTCTGTACCTACATCACAGGCATAATGTGGGAATTAAATAGCTAATATTTGTAAAATACTCTGAGGATGGAAAAGTGTTTAAGTATTTATTATCAAATAGAATAAAGATATTGAATTTCAATGGAACAAATTTTAGAAAAACTGACAATATTTAGGGTGATAGAATAGGAGTAGAAAGGAGATAGAGAAGGGCAACAAAAAGTTTTTGTAAAAGATAAGTTAATGAATATCCAATGTTTATGTGCCATCTAGGAGTCAAAGCAATATCAAGAGGTAATAATGGGAGGGAGGGATAGTTCATTGGGGGGAGGGATAGTTCAGTGGTTTGAGCATTGGCCTGCTAAACCCAGGATTGTGAATTCAATCCTTGAGGGGGCCATTTAGGGATCTGGGGCAAAAATAAGGGACGGTACTTGGTCCTGCTGTGAAGGCAGGGGACTGGACTCAACAACCTTTCAAGGTCGCTTCCAGTTCTAAGAGATAGGTATATCTCCATATTATTATTATAAGAGGTAATAATGTGCAAAATGTACTTTAAGCGAGAGAGTCAAGTGAGGGATAAATTAATGTTTTTGGCTTGTCGGTTATTTTATTTTTCTCTATTTTCTCTTTGTTTTTTAAGCAAATGTTGAGTTTGTGTCCATTTTAATCCAGACTCATCATCCAGGTACACAAGAGGAATGGAAATCTGGAATGAGGAGGAAAGAAATAGTTTAGCAGATGGTAAGAAACAAAAAGCTACAGCACAGAACCAAAGGCAGACTGTAAAAAAGGGTAATATTTCAAGTACGTAACCAAGAAGTCAGTGAGGGAAGCAGTAGGACCTCCTAAAAATGGCAAGTGACATTTATAGACAGAAAGGTAGGCATTGCTTAAGAAAATAAAATAAAAATGAATTCTTTATCTGTGTTTAAAAGGAAGATGAGCAACAAAGACTAGAATTTGACCTAAATTTTCCAGTGGGAATAAAACTAAAAGTAATAAAAAAAAAAAACACCCACAAAAAAAAACAAGGTCTTGTTAGGAAAGGGGATCTAAAAATTACTGTCCAAAAACTATTAAAATGTCCTGGTTCAGATTTTGAAAAAAGTGGTCAAAGAGGTAGGTAAGTCTTAAATACATTTAATTGGTCAGAGAGAAGGTTATATAATACCTACTCGATCTGGAGAAGATTCAGAAAAACTTTAAACCCTGAATGCTTGATATAAGTTGCGAAGATATCAGAAATTCTTAAAAAGTACAGAAAGCGGAGAACATCTTCAAAATTATGATTAAACTAATCACATCCAGAAATGCATTTGCAGCAGGTCATCCCTAATGAAACAAACATCTTTTTTTTTAAAGTAAGCAACAGAAAATTGACACATGGTAAGTTTTTGATATACTTCGTCTTCATGGTTTTAAATTAGCACAGTAATACACAGTATCTACATGGCCCCTAAATATGGAAAGAGATGAAGAACTGGGTTTAGTAGGAAAGACACAATAAGTGGAAGCAGATCGTACTGAAAGGAAGTGGGGATGTGATAATGTTCCGAATCAGAACCAATTGCCTTCACTTTATGTTCTATATCAATGACCTCAGAAAGGTGCATGTATTTGGGAGAGGAAATTTACTGCTGATTAACTGCTGGGATGCTTGACATTGGACTATGAGTGCAAAGGAGGAAGCAGATGGGGGGTGGGGTGGGATGGAATTGAGAATTTGTTGGGTCTGCTAGGAGACAAGCAAATAAGTGACTTATGCAATTAACAGTAGAGAAATATGAGGTGAAAATAGAGAAAGGAAATAAACAGTAATCTCAGCACTCATATGCTACAAAATATTCCAGCAGGAGAAACATCTGGGACTCTGGAGGATAGAATGAAAATAAAACCTTTGGCATAATGCTCAATGGCGTTAAAAATGATTCTAAGTAGAAATACAGAAAGTGGATATTACTTAGAGGGATTTATTTTTAGTACTATGCAAAGGGGTATCAATTTAGCGACAGTCAGACTGTATTTTAAATTGTGTGCAATTCATCTCACCTTATTACAGCAAGATTTTATAGCTATACATACAGGTGGTACAGCAAAGGACTGCAGAAGGCAACAGTCTTATGCAAGCACTCAGGATTTTATTTCTTTCAAAGGCAAAAACTATGTTATAATATGATTATGTTGTTGTTATAAGTGATTGAAACAAAGATTCTAAATATGTTCTGGAGAAACTTGGGCTAAATCCTGCTCTTGGCTCAAAGGTGCAATAGGAGATTCATTTTTGCAAACGGGAGCTGAACTGGACTCAGATTTTATTTGTTTGTTTTTCAAGGGGTAATGAGGAAGATTCAAGGAATAGTCAGAAAGCGGGAGAGCAGACTTTTATATGCAATTTGTATTATGTATAAAGGTGTTGGAAAGGATGAACTTTTGCTGTTTTTCATCCTAAAATTTCTTATGATATAAAATGCAGATCTGTGTGTGTTCTTCTGAGTATTTGGGAAGGATTCTAGAGATGAATCAGTGGCGTACAGAGGATTCTGAGGTGGCTATATTTTGATACTACAAGAGTCTGTGCATAAAGGGGATATAAGAAGGGCCACATTCCACCATTGGATGTACAGATGGGGGATCTCAGTGAAATCCCACTGGGATCACTGTGCATGCATCAAAAACTGGAAATTAGCCTTTGGGGAAAATATGATGAATTGTTAAGCTACAAAAGAGCCAGATAAGAAAAGAAAATAATTGGAACTTCTTTAAAAACAGAATGGAACTATTGTAATACCAAGGACTAACTTTAATTTTTTCAGGCAACTGTAATGTGATGCATTTGTTAGCAAAGGGGTTAAAAGAAGTTCCATCTGTGTTATTCTAATGTTTAATTAATAAATTAGGGGGATTGACATTTGAATAATTATAAAGAAATTGGGATGAGGAAATAAGGAGGGGTCTGTTAAGAAGGAGAGTGTTCTTTCTGAGTTAAAGTAATTTTGACATTAAACTCAAAGGCCACACTGATCATTCAGTGTAGAATATAAAACCAATTTTCTATGTAGAGCACAAAATAATCATGAATGGTTCATTCATCAAAAGTGTGATCTGGCTGATCAAAATTGAGTGATAACAGGGTTTGTCTATTTTCTTCATTTCCAGCTCTCTGGATTCTTATAGGCTAGTGCAACATTTCTGGGTGCTGGAAGGGGGTTTAAAACTAATAATCTGTTTCGAATGAGTCTCCTAAGTCCCAATATAATATGTTTGAGCCAATGGTATGGAAGGGAAGAAGGGCCATGTAGTGATACTGATTTAGTACATTGATTTTAGGACTTTGACATATGAAAACTGGACTTTCAAAATTATTGAAGATTTGAGTGAACTGAAAATCTCAGTTTGCACTTCTGTGAGACTGATCAGAACCAGTAATGTGAAAATTAATGTATATCAGCAAGAAACAGAGTTTAAAACGAAATGTTTATAGTAAAATTAGCTACATGACTTCTTTAAGGTTTAACTCTGGAGCACTGCACTTCTGAGAGAGTCAAATCAAATATTTCATTTAGGCTATATATCAAAGTTTTAGTGGATTGAGGAAAGTTGTACATGTACATGGATTGGTTTGGTGCAATCCCACAAATCATATTTTGTGGGATGCAGTGGACCGTAAAATTGGAAAATAGGTACTATTACTGCATTCAATGAATGCAAACCTATATGAGGAGACTTAATGTTCCTGTCTGGAGTGTGAAGCATTTAAGAGGATAGATTTTTTAATAGCACTTATTATACTTTTATATAATTTCTGCAGCATCCAAAAAAATAACTTATGTCAAATGCAATACAAATAGCTTTGTCGTTTTGAGAAGCCAATAAATGGAATGTGTAGAATTTTTGAAAATAGGAAAAATTCCTTCAAAAATGCCTGGGAGCAAGAAAATCAAAGAAACTGTAGTTACTACAAAATGAGAACAAAGGAAAGACCCATTTGAGATTACAGGCTAGTCAACATAATGTATACCAAGTGCACTTGTACACTCATTTGAAGTAGGTTATAGGCTGGCCTATTTGTCACAGCTTAAAAAAGTAAAATCAATTGTAAGAAATATCAGAATTATATGTATTTAGCTTTCTCTCATTTTCATGAGATTTTACAGCCTTTTCCATGATAAATATTTGTATTTAAACAATCCGAAAACAAAAGATATTTAAATGTTTCCCCACACCCTGTTCTCAACTAATGGCTCTGATACATACAAGTGAACAATGTACATCTCTAAACTGTCCCCCTTCTGCACTGGCTTATTTACTGAGCAGCATACTTTCCATGTGGATACTAGGTATTACTTTTTAGTGACACTATTGGTCTCTCTAAGGGGTAATAAAGTGTCGTCAAAGGAAGATTTAGATATGGCTTTGGAGTTTAGGGATCTGCAATGTGAATGGAGAGATCTAACACCCTGACTCTCAGACAGTCAACAAACCAGTTGTGGGATGGTGAGGTAAGTCATAGTACTACAAGAGTGTGGGGAGGCTGAGATGTACCCAGTCAAAGCAATACAGACTTGCCTAGTCTGGAGGCTGCTGGTGCTAGGGCACTCTTCCTCTCCCCACCCCCCAGGAAAGAGAGTTACCTCAGAAAAGGAAATTTCAGTTCATGGTAATCTCAATGAGTGCCTATTCTTGAAGTTCCCCTGGTGATCCTATTTGTTCCAGACTGGAGTGGTTATATCCATGTCACATCTTGGAGTAGGACCTCAATGGGTTATTCCCATCAATGGTGCCACCCAAATGAATAAAAGAGGCCCCTGTTGGGGAGGACAGTTCAGTGGCTATGTCCTAAATTCTTCCTGTTTATCCCTTTTTTCAGGCTCAAATGAATGGGTCACAAGAGTTGGAGTGGCTGGAGTCAGGTCCTTTTCCCGGGGGTAATTGTAACCTGGTTTGAGAAGCTGCATACACAGAGCCTTTGTGAATAGACAAGGCCATGCGAGAGGGGTAAATCTAAACTATGTGAGTGGAAAAGGCTGATGACTGCTTATCATGAAATTACATATCCACTGCTAGAGTTATTCCAGGAAGAGGCAGCAGACCTCTCCAACTAACGAGTGGATCTGACTGTGGATACTATTAAAGAAGGGATGAGTAACAATCTGGGAATCCCGTAGTGATGTGGGGAAGTCAACCAAGTAAATTGCTGGTGCCTCCTAGTGGCAGGTGCCCAGTGAAGGTACTCATTTAATAGAGGCACTGGTTCCCTGATAAACCAGAATTGGAAGCAGATTAGGAGAAGACATTTCCTCAAGATTCGGGAATGGGTTGGGACTCCTAATGGCTGGTACAGTGAGGAGACAACTCCCTCTCCCCTACCCCCTTAATGGTCAAATGAGGGAGGGTAGTGGGGTCCCCAGGATTGGTGCTGGGACCTGGTTAGCAGGGTTGGGGGGCTAACAGTAGTTTTGCTCCAGGTGATAAAGAGTATAAAGGAAGGATGAACCACTCTGGATGAGTTATTACTGGATAGTTCCCAGATGTGTTAGTAATAAAGCTGAGGCCTAGTTAAACCATATTCCTGTTGTCTTGTCTTCCTGTTGTGTTTGGGGCAAGCCTTTGATGGGTTTGACAGAGTAGGGAGTACATAGTAATGCTAACTCTAACATCTTAAGCTACCATAGAAAGCAGTAAGCCAGCCACATGACTTGGGGATATGGGATCATGTCACATACAGTGCCTGCTTCCTGACCCTCTATTCTGGCTGGCTATTTCTGTTTTTCTGCACACACTGTGGAAGGCACAAAGCTAGTGTGGAAGAGCTAGCAGCTATGCTGTGTGAGAAGTAAACCACATGTCTGCCTTTCCTGTCTGTGCTGTCTCCAGGGCTTGATCTGTATGCAGTTACTATTCATTTGCTTCCCTCAATGCTGTGCGTGGGAGTAGAGTTCTCCTGTGTCAATATACAGCAATCTTGATTGCTAAAGATATCAAACTTTATTATGATATCCCCCCTTTATAAATTAAAAACTTTTTTTTTACATTTAACACTATTATAAATGCTGGAGAAGGGGCAGGGTTTGGGGTAGAGGCTGACAGCTCACAACACCCCCCATGTTATAACCTTGCGACCCCTGAGGGGTCACGAACCTCAGTTTGAGAACCTCTGATCTAAGGTGCTGGTCAGCTGAGGGCTGAGCACCTCTCAAGATCCAGTCCATAGCTGGACTAAAGTCCATAGCAGGGATACACAGATTGATATATTCTTTAGTGCAACATGACCCTATCACCATCTATTGTTTATATCATATAGAAGCATGTTTGATCCCAAGTGACATATGTGTATGAATTGCAACATTATTGTAATGGCATTGTTTTTGGCTTATTAATTTTTTATACTATAGGTAAGGACAATTTACCCTATTCAACTTTTCTTTGATTTTAAAGAGACATTGTCAGCTGAATTTGGCCTCAAGTGTACATTTTTGTAAAAACAACCTTTTACAAACCCTCAGACCTTTGACATGTTTTCATGCATTAAAAGACAATCCAACAGAAAGTTGGTTTTAAGAATTTTGCTATCTAAACATTGTACCTTAGATAACCTAAATGTGGAACTGGCTTAAAAGATCTTTTGTCCAAGCTTGAGAGATAGCGTGCTCAAACTGGGGGCATCACAAGGGTTCACAGACCTAGCAAAATAAATAAAAAAACAAATAAATAAAAATCAAGCCATGTTGCAGAGGGCAGCACTTAAGAACTGCCTTACCAAAGTTGTTGCTCCCAGATTAATATTAGTTCCCACCACAACCACTTATTTCAGGCCATAAAGAGTCAAAAGGCAGCTGGATTTTAAAAATTCTTTCAGCTTAAATATTTGTGTGTTGCTGGTGACATGTTTGTTTAAAATGCACTAAACTTACAATGTCCCAATAAAAATGGATTAATAGGACTGATCATAAACAGTTTACAAAAGTGTATACATCTTTGCATTTCAGCAGACACACACTAACATTTTATAACTCAATTTCTCTCTTTTGAATACTGGTTCTATAACGTTTATTAAAAATTGTTTTGCGGTGTCATGTGACTGTTGTGTACCATGCTTTGGTGTCACCTGACCTATTTTTGCACTCTGAAAACAGTGTGATGTACATGACCTATTTTATTTCCGCACAAACCAAACAAGATTACTAGTCTCTTACAGTTTTACAATATGTTATGTACAAAACTTAGTAAAATGGAAGGAGGTCACTTTTTTGATACAGTACAGAGTTTGCTGTTTGAGTCCTACTTAGGGTATAAAAGTCCATGCTTATATTATTTCATGTGTAAGAGAGTGGATACTCCTTTTTAAGGGAAAACTTCTGTTTAGATGATTAAATGATATATCTCTGAGATCTGAATGCTAAAATAAGTTCTCATAGTTAGCTGGAGCAATGACCTGGAAAAGGGGAAAAGAAGATATTTTAATAAAGAAACAGTGGTTAAATGCTACATGGCTAATAACCCCTGTTATCTCTAATTAGTTTCTAAGAGTTCACATGGATTTCTGACACAATAATGGTATACTGCATGAGTGAAATGCATCAATAACAGGTGAGTGAGTATGATTTATTTCTGCAGCTTCCCCTTGTTGAATAATCAAACACACTGAATGGCAGATGGATAGAAAATATGAGTAAATCATGGAAGTCTGTACATTGTTGAGATTGTAAAAGCTCCACTTTAAATTATATTTAGACATTTTCCATTAGCATTTTCTCCATATAATTGTATGTCTGCACCCATCTGGAAGTAATTTGAAAATCAGAGGTTAATGGTCACAAACGATGACTTGTACCAATTACATGGAATATTTATAAGTTCAGTCTCAATGCCAGTTCCCACTTTAAATGTTGTTTTCACTTGTCTGGCAGTGACTCCAATAATTGTTTTAACTGTTACATTGTTAACATATAATTAACATAGAATCCAGCTACAGTAATGGCATTTTTGAAAATTGCTGTTTGACAGAGGATCCCTATTCACTATACTAGTATATGCCTTTAAAACACTAAGAAAATATAGATTGTTTCAGAAACAATAACAAAAGTTATTATAAGACCTCTGTACAGGGATTTATCCCCCCTTTGAAGTTCCTATAGTGAGACTTCCTGACATCGTTAAATTATATAGTGTGACAGGGTCAGGCCAGATGGCTACAGGAGAGTAATAGAAGGCAGATATATTAGCCCCAGGTTAAGTAGGTCCCTTTTCCCTGGGTAAGGTAATAGGAAAGGTTCCAGAACAATCAGGAACCTTCTGGAGACAATTAAGACAGACAGGCTGATTAGAACACCTGCAGCCAATCAAGAAGCTGCTAGAATCAATTAAGGCAGGCTAATCAGGGCACCCGGGTTTAAAAAGGAGCTCACTTCAGTTTGTGGTGTGCGTGTAAGGAGCTGGGAGGAAGAGGTGCTAGGAGCTGAGAGTGAGAACGCATACTGTTGGAGGACTGAGGTGTACAAGTGTTATCAGACATCAGAAGGAAGGTCCTATGGTGAAGATAAAGAAGGTGTTGGGAGGAGGCCATGGGGAAGTAGCCCAGGGAGGAGGAGTTGTTGCACAGCAGTTCCAGGAGGCACTCTAGACAGCTGCATTCCACAGGGCCCTGGGCTGGAACCCGGAGTATAGGGCTGGCCTGGGTTCCCCCCAAACCTCCCAACTCCTGGTCAGACACAGAAGGAGTTGACCTGCACTGTGGGTTCATGAAAATGGCCAAACTGAGGGCTGCTGTGAAGCTCCAAGGCGAGCAAATCCGCCAAAAAGCACAAGACCCACCAAGGTAGAGGAGGAACTTTGTCACAATAGTCTCTGTATTTGTATATTTGCAACATTGTTGTGTTGTTTTGTTTGTTTGTTTTTTTAAAAGGCAGATCATTCTCATTCTATTAAAAGAAGTTTTCTCCAAAGCGAGCTCTCTCAGGCTGCAAATTAATTGTGTGCAAGGGTTAACTTAAAAGTTAAAGTCACAGTGACCACAGGTTGTTTCTTTTTTACAGGAATTGTATGACTGTCTTGAGTGTTTGTTTGAAGTCTCACTGATGGAAAGTGTTGTTTGTTTGTTAATTTTTTGGTTTAAAAGATGTTTGTTTAGAGAAAATATTCTGGAGAGATCCCTTTGATCAAAGCATGGGTGATTGTCTCTCCATTGGCCCTGATCAAAGTATATGCTCTATGTGTCTACATCTCAACAAATAAAGTGTCTCAGGAAGATGTTGGCCCACATGAGAGGATGTCATAAAGGCTTTCACTAACCTTTCATTTCAGTTACCCTTCCACATATATAATCCAGTTATAAATTCCTTCAAAGTAGCAACCAGAGCTTTTGCTCTCACCTACGTGAGTGTAGGTGGGTAAACCAAGAGGATATGTGAATGGCAATTCACATGCTTTGTTTTGCCCAGGTGTTGAAAGCATCATTGGTGTGATGCTCTTAGGGGAGAACTGATTAATGGAGATGATTCCAAGGTAAGGTTCTCAAATTTGGTTTTCCTACTTAGCAACATATTGTACTGTATGTTGGGCCAATGGGAAGTAAGAAGACTAAATCCTAGATAGAATTAAAGGTGTGTCATTAGAGGTTAGGGATAATACACAATACATAATTTGTCAGATTTAGCCTCTTTCTGTGCATGTGGAATATCTACAAGCAGATTTGGGTTTCCTGGATATTATTAATTATTCAAATGTAATAAATGAATATCTTTTTAACATTGTTTTACACTGAGCATTAACTGTGAATATTCAAAATTTGAGCTGTGGCACTGTGATGTGATTGGCCAGAAAGGTCATGTAGTATTGAGCATGTCATCAAATTAAATAGAAAATCATATTCCTGGCTGTAGAATTATATAGGAGGGTTAACAATATATAAAAAAGAATATCAGTGTCTACCGCATCTTATACAGTTTTAGAATTATATCCACAGGAAATCTACTGAATTTCTATTTAACCCTTATTAAATTCTGTAGAACTTTCCCATAAGGGCTGTCATTTCCATCTAAGAAAACCCACAGAAACAAAATACACAAAACAGAAGAAAACCACCAAAAATCCTCCAGCACATCTACATCATCTACTACAGAACTATTGAATTATTAATAATACAATATTGAAGAATGCTGTAATATCAACAATCATTTATAAATGAGCGCAATAGGACAAATTTCACCCTCATGCATCTCTCAACTATTATTTTATGGTTGATTATATTCTAATAAACTACCACATTTAGGCCCCAATCCAGAAAACAAATACATGCTTAAATTTACCCACATCGATAGTCTCATTGAAATTAATGGAATCATACATGTTAATAAAGTTAAGCACCTACTTAAATGTTTGCAGAATCTGGCCTTATCTTTACTCTTCCTTTCTTAAGGGTAAAGGTTGCACTCACTGAAGTCTTCAACTTTCATGAGTCCTCTTTCTTTATTCCCTACTAAGCTTTAAATTTGTATCTTCCAACTTTACCCTAGTGGGGACAAGTCACTTAAAGTATTTTTCAAGGTTAAACGATTTAATAAGGGGACTTCTCTGGACCTCTCAAATCTATAAAGCCCAGGGCTCTAATATTATTGCTCAGCAGGGGTTCAAGAATGGTTTGGATTTTACTTTAATTTACATTTGCCTAGCTTCTAAAATGTAGATGACAAAGAATGTCAGCAATATGATAGATAGTGATGTCAATGGTCAACAAAAAGGATCTCTCTTTAGATAGAAGAGAATTTAAGATAAGTCTAAATAGATGGGCTAGTAGCAAAAAACTATAGTCTCTGAATTTGGAAAAAAACTTTTGTGGGCAATGATACTCAAACCTTTCGTGTTGATTATTCTTTCAAACAGTGCAAGAATGATTTTCCATTTACCCAGCAAACATAAGGTTAATTATCTCAAAGAAAAAACACAGTATGTAACCACTATATTTCATTCTGTTAAAAAGTATATCAAGATTTATTGAACTAGAAGATATTTATCATTTTGTTTATATCAAACCTTTAGATTTGGCAATCTTATTAATGACTTGGGGAAATATGAGATGCACTTTTTTTAATCCAGAGAGGTTGAATTATGTTGGCTTGAGGTATTTCTAATACATTTTCTTGGCAAGTCACATTAGCATAATCTTATGCACCCTTCAAGGTTCAAGGAGGAGTTCAACACATTTAAATGTAAACAGCTTCCCATTAAAATATATATCTTGGAGGAAATCTTGCAGGATCAACACTGCTGAGTAGCTCCCGAAGGATATATAAGTATGCACTTTTTTCCAGAGCAGTAGACTTGTATGATGGCACAGTTCCTTGCCCTTTCAAAACAGGAGCCTCAAATGGATTAATAAGGCATGGAAACCAGAGGTCTGTCATACAGAGTTGGGCTATTTTCATCACAGGCCATAGAACACAGTTAACCTCCATTATCATCAACAGCTTACAAACCACACTGGATGGTCAGAGAGAACCAGATTAAATTTTCAAACTACAGTGAACATTGGCTTAAGTGCAATGATGGGCCTGCAACTAGTAATGTCTTGCAAGCTTGAGAATTAACTCCATTTCCTTACCATACTTTTCCTCCATCACACAGGATTTGTTAAAGCATAATGCTGTAGAGATGCACATGACAGCTTGGCTGCTTGTATGCATTTTTTTTTGAAAAGCATCAACTGGTAGATGCACAAATAGTTATGTATTTATACACTGATGCAATATAAGAGGAAAATAATCAAGGTACATAGAGTATGAGAAAGCTGGTGCTACCTCTGACAGGAGTGTTCTATATCTGTGTATTTGCAAATAATTAACTAATAGGTAAGGTGTTGCTAGTACATGATGCTCAAGAATATGTAGCATGGTTTATGAGTTTATTGGTTCTGTAGGATGAATATAATTTGTTGTACACAGCAAATGGCTTCCTCTGGCAGCTCTCAACACTGTCAGCACTAACAGACATTTGTTAAGCCCATGATACTCTATGGCCTCTGTGCCATTCCACCCACCCCAGGATCCCTCATCTTGGCCCTATGACCTTCGCTCCTCTCCTAATTTTCTCATTTTTGCCCCTCCCCCACGATCATTTGCCTACTGGGCTCAGTCATTCCTCCCGCTCATTTGAGGGGATGGATCTTTAGTTTTGGGCTGCTTAGGCCCACCTACACCAATATGTGCAATAGATATTCTAATTTGTCACCTGTTTTCCAAACTGTTCCCAGTGTGGGAAACCTGCATCGATGTCAGGAATCTGATTCTGAGCTACAGCACTTTCTCTGTGGGGAGTAGTGGGGTTAGCATATGCCATAACAATAAATAGGAGGAGTTCCATTGGCATAAATCAGACAGTGGTATAGTGTTCTGAGCTCCAAATAGATCCTGGGTTACTTATGAAAGGGTACCTTACCTATACCGAGGCCCAGAAAGTCTCATGCTCAGTCCCTCAACCATTTGTCAGTGTCTCCTTGCTGGCCATTGCCCTGAATTTTTTTACAATTATGCTTGTTCACTCAGTAAAGGGGTCACCAGAAGATAATGGTGGGGAATCAACATGAGGCTTAACAAGGATAGATATTAGGTTGAAGAGGGCAAGCATCCAAATACACAGTCCAGTGAACCTGAGGAAAATCATCTGTGATTGAGAAAAGGGGCAGAACTCCTGTTCAATGGATCCTCCTCTTGTCATGTTTGCCCCAATGCTATGATCTCTAGCATCCAAACAGAGAAACCAGCTGACTCTTCCACCAATAAGTGCCATTTTTCTGAGGATTTATTTCTGCATCTCTATCAGGTGCACAGTTTCCCAGTTTGTTTCATCTTTGTCAGCTTGTATAATGTAACAGGGTAGTCTTTTGAGCAACCATGGGCAAACCCCCTAAAGGCCAAGGGTTCTGGTATTGTAATCTATAGAGTGAGCACATGACTGGGAGGCGTTGTGTGACCACATGCTGAAAGCAGGTCTGATCCAAAAGAGGCAGCCTTCTCTTAAGAGATATATCGGGTTCTAGCAAGACCTTGGTTTAGGGCTCTCCACAGAGGCCCAAGGAAGAGGCCTGGAGAAGAACAGCGGTTTGGAAAACTGCTGGGAAATGGCTGGCAAGATGGCCTGAATAGAGACAATAATTCTAAGCAGTGGCTCTGTCTGTACTTTAAAATAGCAGGACTTGTAGAAGACGGACAGTATGAGCCCTCATGATACCACCTAGAGGATGGTGAGAACACCTCTGTGACCCAGAGATAAAGGAATTTGAAGAGCCAAGGAACTATTTAACCTGTAATACAGTTGGTTGAACTTGGATTTATAAGATGAAGGTTGTGGCCCAGGGAGCCCTCGGACATATTTTGCTTTGTGTTGGGAGTCATGTTACCATGGAAGGAGAGGATGTCTTAGTGTGGCTGGAGGGCCAAAGCACAAAAAATCACAAGCTACCACAAGAGCAAGGGAAAACTGAGAGTGGACATGTCTCTATGCAGGGGATTAGTAAATTCTATCTTCACATAATTTGTATATTAATTTTGTCTGTAAATCTCCTTATCTCTTAATAAAAAGGGAATAAGATGAGTTACAGGAGAACTGACTAAACAAACTAACAGCTGCATCAATGGAAATCAGTGGGGCTCTGGGTCTGTGCTACTGATCTGATTTCAAAATGGTTTCCAAAGGCCCCAGTCCTGAAAACACTTACTATGTGCCTAACTTTATGTCCATGAATAGTGTGCCATTGGAGTCGGAGATTATTCATGTGCATAAAATTCAACAGGTGGGTACATGTTTCCAGGATTGGGACCTCAATCAAAAAAGTATTTGTTTTATATTGGTGAGATTTAATTTTAAAATCAATAGATACCTTTAAAAAAATTTAATAGGATGAGACTTTGTCAGATTTATTTCGCAGGAATGACTGAACTGTAAACAAGTGAAGAAATGGTGCTTCTAATGGAAGTACTGATATGACCTTCAGTATCAAATTACAGAAAGCCCCCTCGCCTATGGGCATCTGACAACCTGATTTACAGATTTATTAGGAAGTCACAGACAGACTGGATTCCCAAGCCCATTGTAGTTTTCTAATTTACTAGATACAATTCTATAGCTTACACCACTTATTTCCACTGTCCAAAGAAGAGTACAACACAATAAATGTTTGGCATGTGGAAAAGATGGTCCAAGTTAGTAATGTAGTGCAGTTACATTAGCCATCTTTCTTTACTGTGGTTTTTGTATAGTGTATTTCAGTCAATAACAAGTGCTGTTTTGACTGCCGTCCAGAATGATTCTTAGTTTTTGACTTCTGCTCTCATTCCCAAAGCTGATGTCATGAGCAGAAAATAAATTGTCCAATGATCTGGCACCAGCAGTCTCCTCTTGAGAGTTAAATAAACCAAGAATATTCTATTCTTAATTCAATTGGATTTTTTTCCATTTGAGTTCAGTGGATGTACAAATGCATTGCTTTCCCCTGTTCAATTGTATATTGTTTTATTGTGTCATTAGTACTACAGATGGAACTTTTGAAAATGTCTTGATCTATATTGTTCCTGTAGTTCAGTCCAAGGGCAATATAACAATTAGGGAGCTGATATAAGTTTTAAAAGAGCCCAAAACTTAAACTATTCTCAAATGGTTTGTATCCGAAACAATGCTTTATTCATTTTCTACAGGCTGTTTCCTATTCTTTGCAACTGTGAAGGAAAAAGAGTACATTCTTCTATCTACAACAAATATACAATAGAAAACATTATTTTGATAAGGTAAACTATAGGATAACAAACTTTAATAACTATGGTGACCATCACCAAAGCCCTCCCCCCCCCAAATGAGGGAAAGTTAGCCACACATAGACAGCTTAACAACATTATTTGAAGAAATTACATTCAAAGACATCATTCCTATAGTCCTTCTGTACCTTAAATTCATTTTGATTTCAATATGAGTTATGCACATGGAACCATTGTATGATCTATTCTTACCTTGATTTCTCAACTCTGTTATCTGAAATGGCTATCCAACACAGGATTATGTCCTCTGATGTCAATTAATTCCATTACAATTCCCTTTAACCCAAATTCACTTAATCTCCAGCGACATTTGGATATCTGGGGCAACATTTATTATGTTATATAGCTGAAAAGATAAAGTTTAAATCAAATTTAATGTGATAAATCCAATTCACTGTATTCACAACATTCATACTGATGATTCCTCATACAACACATCTTTTAAAAACAATCAGAATAATTCAGGTCCATATAATAGAATGAAGCAGCCCTACTCTGAATCCTGCAGCAGAGTTAAAATGCATGCTGAACTCTCCTGCAGCCTGAGCACATACAGGTGGAGAAGTTTGGGGTGGTTACGGTAATAAGTAATGGCTCCTGACCAAGAGCAATGAGATGCTAAAACCAATGTTTCCAAACTTGGATGCCTAGAGTTGGTTACCCAACTCAAAGCAGTATTGCATGAGTCTGCATAACCCCTCAATCCTAATCTAGCCATTCTTGCTAAATTCCTCACCACTCTCTCATTCAACAGTGCTCAGATCAATGAGTACATAGAGGTTCAGGCTCCATCTGCTCTTAGCGAGCTCCTCACAGCAAGGACCATCCTTCCTCAGTATTTGGAAAGCCCTTACCACATAGTGCTACTGTAAATAACTAAAAATAATATTGTTGAGTAATGTATACATTTCACTTAACTAAGTGAAAGACTTTCTAAAAAGGCACAGCAAACACTGAACTCTCAGTACAAGAGCTTTAGCTCTGTGCAAGTTTTTCAGCTGCTTTTATCACAGTGAAGGACTGAGTGCTAAGGAGCACAGATTTTCATGGCAGTTAATCAGGCACGGGCTTTGCTTGGTTAGAACACCTCTTGGCTTTTAGTTTGTTTTTAAAAAAAAAACTAATCTAAGTTCTTGTTTTGTTTTAAGAATAAATAATTGGGATGGGGAAGGAGAGCTCCAGCTATTCAAGACCATGTTGGCTTACTCCATCAGCTTAAACCATGTCCATTACATAATTTAATAATTATTCTTTTGTCAGGTGAGAGAATTAATTTGATCATCTCAAAGTCACCCAGAAAATCACATGGAGTGATCTCTTGAATTTTCTTTTGCAGTTGATTTTTCTTGTACAGGAGCTACAGAGACAAATCCTTTAGATCAAAATCTCTTTATCTCCTTCCCACACAGAGCCTGTCAAAATCAGAACAAATAAAATGTATTCAGTTGGGGAAATGATCCATTTTTAAGTTAGTTAAACCAGTCAATGGGGTAACTCTACCACTATCGAAAGGAAAATACTTTTGCCTGACATCTCAAGCACGTTCAATAACCTCTTCAGCACAATACAAAGTTGAGGTAGCACTGAAAGATTTCTTATCACCTTCTCTTCAAGATGTCTCTTCAAAGAAAGAAAACCCAATAGAACTCATTGCAGATGTCCAGCATACACTAGAAAGCCCTGATTCAACAAGCTACTTAAGCATGTGCCCAACTTTAAGCATGTGAGTAGTCCACTGAAATTAGAGGATTTACTCCTGCTTAAACTAGGCTACCTGTTTGAGTACCCTGCTGGACTAGGGCCTCCGTTAATAGGTACAGAAATGGTTTCACACTAATGGACATTTTATTTGGAGTGATCTTTAACATTAACAGCTGTGCATTTAAAATATCAATCAAAGCATTTTAAAGCAAGGAAGGCGCTGTTATTTCTCAAGTTGAAAAATTGTTTCTTTACTCTGTTACAAATGTTCCTTTTACCTAAAATAATAAATGTAAGTAAAGGTAGTTAATTACTCAGTAATTTGTTGCTTATTCATCCTAAAGTCAACTTTACTTCTTAACAAACACTAAAAATAATTAAGAGAAAAGAAGTGACCTTGTTTCTTCTTTTCATGGTTTTTGTCATAATGTACGAGAGAAACTTGGGGAAGGGTAACGGATGGAAGAAGGGGGATCTGAGGGAGTAGAACAGTCCCCAGAGCCTGCTGGTTTTCCACAGGAGGGTGGCGGGAAATAACGAGCAGTGCAGCCCCTGAGTCTCTACTCCTTTAAGAGTGGGGGCAGGGAAGGCAAGAGTAGTGGGCCCAGCAGAAGGAGGAGAAGCTGGGGAACAGATGAGTCTTCTGAATGCCCTAGCAAACAAAGGGGACAGAAGCTGAGGAGCCCTGCAAAGAGGTAGGAAGGCACCAATAAACATGTAATCTTTACTTCAAGTAATTAAAATACTCAACAAGCCATTTGCAGCCAATATTACTGTACATCTTCTCCATGTGCTATACTGCCCTTACCAAAGAGCAAAAAACACCTGTCATACTCACAATATCTAGCGGCATCTTATCTTCCAATCAACGCATGTACAGTAATTTTGCTATGGTAGCACTGATGACCACTGTGCAGGATGGGAAACTTTCCTCCAGTGGTGTGAACTGGCCTAGCCCAATTGACTTAATTTTTTCCTCTAAATCTTTACACATTTTCAAATATAATTGAAATGGCTTTGCTCCCCTTGCCTTTGAAAATAGCCATCCTTTTGCAAAGCACTGCAGAAACCTGACTTTCTGAACAGATCTCAGCAGCATGTTGACTAAAGCATGGTCAATTGCTGAGCCTTGAGTTTTTGACTTGAAGTGTTTCATTCTTGTGTTAGGAAATGATGATGAGGGCTGCAAATCAATGCATTCTGTATGTGATGTGAATGTCTGTGAGCAGTTCTGCAGTCCAGAAACGTTGTATCTGATGCGTGTTAAATCAATTGGTAATGTAAGTCAGGTACTGAACGTTTTCTTCTTTTTACCTTTTAGTTCTATGCTACTGTTTATGATTTAAAAACACTCCTCTCAACACAGTAATGTGAGAAGATAAATCAAGGGCCAAATTATGTCCTTATTTGCATACGAGGAGGTCTCTTAATTTAAACAGGAGTGACACAGGCAGATGAGAGTAGAATTTAGGATATAGTGAAGAAGGGGAGGGCAGGGCAACTTTTATGCAAAGCTTTGTACAAAAATAGAGCATCCTTGAGTTCAGCATGTAAGGTCTGAGGGAGTCTTTATTTCCTGCAAATGTACCTATATGGAATAATTCTCAAAGAGCTTCTTCTGTGTTCTCAGGGAAGGATTTGGGTGTTCATTGTGGTGTACTCAGAGAACAAGAGGAATTTTCAAAGCTGAATATAGGTGGTGCATGATGACCATATCTTCAGTCTACTGTGAGTGTTGTCTCGTGGGTGGAGTGTAGTCTTTTCTTGTGCATGCATGAGCAGGAGAGGAATGTGAGGTAGCTAAAAGATGGTTTCTATACAAGACCAACATTTTCAAAAGCATGGGGATATGCAAATAGACATTTGGGCCCTCATCTAGAAATTCAAGTGGGCACCTAGGGGGTTTTCTAAGCTTGTGTTTGGCTATCCCCAGGTTACTTGAGCACTCAAGGTGATTTTTAAAACCACTCATGAAAATGTTCTGGGTGTTCAGGGCTGATCAGAAATGCACCCTAGGTGCAGCCATTGTTTTGCATGATACGTGTTGGGTTTTCATCTGGGCTGAGTTCAGCCAACTGTCGTGAATAAGCTATTTAATTTATTTTTTTTTAATTTGTGGCAGGAGTACCTAAGCCTTGGTTAGGTGTTCCTTCTTAGTATTGGCTACACCCAAATAAATAATAAATCTACATAAGTAAGTTAGAAATTTGCATATGTAAATGTGGTCTGAATGTCTAGTGCTGAACAGTGTAGAAAACTGTCTTTAGATGCCCCTGGATAGTGGTCAAACCCACGGATTTGGGCAAGTGCAAGAGATGGGAAGATGACAAAGGATGAAGGAGGCAAGAGGAACCCATCTACCCAACACCTAAGAACCGACACAAGCAGAGGCTGTGGGCTCAGGTGATGAATTGGTTGCATACTGCTGAGCCCAGTGGCAGGACATAGGAATCATGGGATGTTTTAAGATAGCATGCCATCACAGACATCATTTTGTCACCGTATTCATACAATATGATTCACTCTCTGCCCTGGTCCATTCAGAGAAAGAAAGTTGCAGTTCACAAGTCCAGTACAGATGGGAATTTCTGCTTGCTTTAGTATTGATAGCTCTGTCTATCACTAGGGGATCTAATCACTATAATTCTACAGATCACAGAATTTAGAATCCTGCAGGCACAAGGGGGACTGGCTGATGATAAACATTACCTTGAGGGTCTACTGAAAAGATCCAGCGGCAAGGATGTCAAGTGCAGAAGTGACCCTGAGTGGAATGGAGAGGGCATGGCTCCTTTGATTCAATCTATTTCCCCCTGCAGCTCATCACAGAAACCCTGGATGGCTTCATCAGTAGACCATCATCTCTGCATGATCTGAAGCTTAGTGAGGTTGAGGAAGGTCCTCTGAGACTCATGAGCCCTGTTAGAAGGGTAAAGGGTGCCTCCTCTGACCCTCAGCCTTCCTTGCTCCTACCTACTTTTCCTGAGTCAATATGTGATATGCAGCCATGACATAAACAGGTGTGTACTGCAGCTTCCTGGAACTCTCCCTTTGCCCCCAAACGCCAAATGACCCTTTTCTTGAAGCCTTGGGCTATATGCCCCAACTCGCCAGGGAAGGTTATGCTCCTCACAATCCCCAATGCCAGGATGTGCCTGAATAGTAATTTACGCCCCCATTATAGAGTGATTCCTGAGTCTATATGGCTTTTCCTCAAAATTAATAATGCTTGTGGGATGTGCCAGAGATCCTGTAAAGTCAGGATGGCTTCTTCCCGTGAGGAGTTAGGTGAGTAGTGTGGATTTAGAAGAAGTGATAGAAATAAACTTTGTGCTCTAGGCTGATATTTTTTTGTTCACAATGCCAGAGGAGAAAAGTGGGGGGAAATTAAATCATCTGCCTTTCCCCCCTTTTTTCAATTTTTGGGGGGTAGTAAAATCAATTCTCCCCATTCTCTGCCCCCAAGGGAAAAAAACAGTTTGCCAGGTCTGAGAGTCTAGTGAGGTCTGATTAAAGCCAATGACAAATTTATATTTATAAGCAAGACAACGATGATAAAAATGAATCCAAAAGAAGCCACATTTCTCCTATTTGAGTTATCATTAATTTGATTATGTTAAGCATAAAGTAGTATCATTAGGTAACTTTTCTGCAACAATGCAGTGTGGAAGGAGTGGATATCTACCTACCCACTTAAAAGACAGCATGTTAGAGTAAGTTTATGGCTAAATATATCTTACAGTAACAGAGTTAAATATTACTTCTATGATCGTAGGAAATGTTTTTGTTCTGCATGTTTTGTAAAGTATCATGTATCTCAGCAGTGAAATGTATTAAGAGCTTATGGGCTAAATTCATTGGTAGTGTAAATTCTCATAGCACCATTGAAATCAATGGATGCACCAAATTACAGTGGAAACGAATTGGCCCTACCTTCAATTATAAGGAGAGGTAATTCTATACTTTTGAGGGAAATGTTGTTCTGTGTTGGTTGTTTCCCTTTGCCCTTTTAAGTGGCAGGTGAGGTCTCCTACAGATCCTTGTTCCATAAAGCTTGCAATTAAACTCCCCTGTAAATACAGGTTGCTTTCCCCCACAGCTGGTTTTCAATTAGACAACCTCAAGAAAAGCTAAAATGTGTATCAATCTAAAATTATTATAATCAACAAGGAAGAAATTGGTTAAAGGGATAAATATAAATACAGTCAAATATAAGCAGTATCAGCTAGAAAGCATAGCACTTTTCCTTTCTGTGTAGAACCATAAACATTTGTAAAGTACACATAGAAGTCACACTTTCTAAGAACCTAAATATATCAGGTAATGTCCCAGCTGCAACGTCCAAGTTAAAATCTAAGAGCAGTGAAATGACTAATCTTCAAAGGAAACATCATAAGGCCTCAGCTCAGTAAAGCGTGTATTTAAATACTCCCTAAAGTTAAGCATATGCTTAAGTGCTTTGCTAGATCAGGGCTGGCCATAACTGGAAGAAATAGTCTTCACCTCGATCCTGTTTTGGCTTCTGTCATAGGACATGGGCTCTTTGAGTCTGTGCACTATCTAACTGGTGCTTACCATCTTCTACCTTTACTTGTTGTTCCTTTTGTGGAATCCTGATGTGCTGATTGTTCCATGATGGGTGTTCTAGAAATGAATGTAGTAAAAAATAATTGGTAATGCCATTAATTATTAGTAAAGCTGGTCAAAAACCAACCATTTTTTGGGTTAGTTATTTTAATCCAAATACAGAAAGTGCTGATAATTTCTAATGATTAGGGACTTCTGAAAGGGAATCTTCATCTCTTTCATTCAGATTTAGCTCACAGAACTAAATGTCTGTCAGCATTACTGTATGACATACTTGTTGCTTTTTCATTCTGAAAGCTGCAGCTCAGTAACCTGTTCCTGAAAACCAGTACTGTGGAATTATAGCCAGTATCATGTAGATGAATGTCACTGAAACCTTCACTACAGAGCTCTTCTTGTGCTCTCCTGGTATGTGGGAACCCAGCTTCCTCAAAACCACTGGGAAGTCAGTTAGGAATTGTAGTTAGTACTCAGTGAAACTGTGGACTAGAATTAATATGTCAGTCCAGCTGGTCCATCATTTTTTTTACCAATATTACTCGATATATAGGGAAGGAGAGCATACAAGTACAGAAATTGTAGACCATTTTAGAGGATAGAACTTTTGGACATCACCAGCACCCAATATGTCTCCTATGGAAACATATAATGTAGGGGTGGTCAACCTGAGCCCGAGAAGGAGCCAGAATTTACCAATGTACATTGCCAAAGAGCCACAGTAATGCATCAGCAGCTTCCCTCCCTCCCCCTGCCCCGCCCTGCTCCGCTCCCAGAACCTCCCATCCACCGGAACCCCGGCCAATCAGTGCCTCCCCCTCCCTCCCTGCACCTCCTGATCAGCTGTTTCATGGTGTACAGGAGGCTCGTGGGGAAGGGGGGGAGAAGCGAGGGCATGACAGGCTCAGAGGAGGGGGTGGAGTGGGGGCAGGGCCTATGGCAGAGACAGGGGTTGAGCAGTGAGCACCCCACAGCACATCGGAAAGTTGGCGCCTATAGCTCCAGCCCCAGAGTCGATGCCTATACAAGGAGTCGCATATTAACTTCTGAAGAGCCGTATGTGGCTCCGGAGCCACGGGTTGGCCACCCCTGATATAATGTATTGTCAGTAGCTACTCCACTAATATTTTGATTCACCTGAATTCTTCCATCTTCTAAAACTTCTTTGGACTAGATCCTGAGACAGCACAAATCCACCAGAAAGCTCTCCTAAAGAGGTAGGGGATGTAGGGGAATCCCCCTTTGATGTAGGGGAATCCAGAGGTGGCATTAGGCTTGCATGGCGCTCACCTCTTTAAAATGCATGGTGACTCATGTGATCACATTTTGTAGGGCATAAGTTAATACTCAATATATTTACAGAACAAAAGAGAATTACAAAACATTAATCAGCTCATTGGGAAATTACACTCAGTTGACAAGTATAAACGTAAATGAACTTCATTCCTAGTTCACATTTTTTCTCCACTGAGGAAATAACTAAGGTTCAGTCCCTGGAATGCTCAATAAGGCACACTGACAGTAAAGAGAAACATACAACTATGGCTATGCTACATATTTGGATAAACACTGGCCATTTTGGCAGAAACACAGATCTGATCAAATATACGAGATATGTTTGTACACTAGAATAATGGGTGAAAAAACAATATTAAACCTAGTGCCCTGATAACAAAGATACCTTCAAAATGACAGAATCAGACTCTAGAATGGTGGTCTTTTCTCATCCCAGTTGTTGGACGATATGTACTTAAAAACAAAATATAAGTTCTGAAGCAGGGGTTGTGCTAAACCCACTTTCTGCTGTTACATTCTAAGCGTAGTGCCACTGAAATCAGTTGGATTACTCTTGGTAGTAAAGTTAAGCAAGCATGTACATAAATCTTTTCAGGATTGGGACCTAATGCACTGACTGGTTCAAGTTCATGTTTGTTTTATCCTTTTCCTACATTTTCCCCGAACACACAGATAACATTCAGAACAAACCCTTGATGCAGTGATCTCATTCTAAGTATGACCTTCATTTTGGTGACTCTGTTGGCTCTTGTTCTTGTAAAAATTCAAATTTATCTTTGGTTCACTGGTGCAAACATGAATGTTTTCTTCAGATTTTCTCTTCATTGTATACCCAGTGGGCACATTCAGGCTTCTGATGGAAAGTGATCACACCAGAGGAATAATCAGAAAGCTTGTAAGCTTTGAGGAGCTTGTTTGTTTCAGCTCCTGCAGAGCAAACAGCTCACAGCAATCAGAGTCAAAATACAAATCCAAACTAACAATGTTTTCATCATCTTGTGCTGCAATATAAAATAGAAAGGGACAAACAATGCAAATTTCAAATTTCGGATCTGATTCAAACTTTCCTAAAGTTCAGGGGTCAGGTGTGCCCATTAGAAAAAGAAGGGCCAGTTTGGGTATAGATCTATAATTCCCCATAGTTCAGATTCAGAATTTTCTTCAGGACTATCCCTAGCATAAAGAAACTAGCAAAGAGTCACAGAAGAAATGTATAAACTACAGTCATCCTCCACCAACCATTTCTATATTGTATTATTAGTTTTGTGGCTTTCAAGTGTGGCTTCTTAATTTAAATCCATCCAAACAGAAATGAAGTTGTTTAATCTCAAAGCCCTCCTGCAAATCCCCTCATTAAAACTCTTGGAATTCTTGATGCCTACAACAAACCTGACAACCGTTAAGCAGCTTGGTATGCTGAGACCACTGCTTATCATCCTGACCAATGTTATCTCATTGTTTCCTTGTACTTGTCTGTGTCTCTGTCTGTCTGTCTGTCTCCACCTGTTATCTCCTGTCTGATACCTAAATTGTAAGGTGCCTGGGGCAGGGACTGTCTTTTTTTGTCCTATGTTTATGCCGGGTACAATGGGATCCTGATCCATGACTAGGAATCATAGGCACTACTACAATACACACACTCTCTCTCCCCAACCCATAATTTTCAAGTAACAAAATATTCTCATTGTGCAGCATTTTCTGAAGTTCCTGACTAGAAAAGAAAATACAGAACAATATAAAAACTTTGGGTGGATGTTTTATCAAGTTAAACTTTATAATGTCACTGATCTTTCATTTAATTTGCTGCCATCCTTAGAATGCATCAAGTCTATATGAGTTAACAGCCAATTTAGGTTGTTTGGTCTGTCATCAGGCAGCTGTAATACTCAAGATAATGCACTAGTGAACTCTAAGCCGAGCAGAGTGGTAAATTTAAAAAAACCAGCTAGTCACCATATTTTATTGTCATGACCTTCAAGGTTAGAGACAGATGAACTGAGAAGCTGGTTACATATTGATGTGGGTTTTTTCTTTTTAAAATCCACAGCTAGTGTCTAGAAATTTCAAAATTAGGATACAGCTCCTTATCTCTACAGTGATGTGTCAATAACCTTTATCTCAGCTTATTGAATATACTTTCTGAAGAGCATTATTAGGTTTTATTATTTCCATTGTTTTAGATGATGATTTCTGTATCCTTTGGTTTAAATGGTTTCTGGTAAATTGTATTGCTTGATTTCACTCCACAAGAGTGAAGGAAAACAGTGCATTAATCTACTGTGTCATTTATTCTCTGGTAAACCATTTTAGTTATACTTTATAAAATCACAAGGCAATTTATATTTGTCACAGAGGAAATAGGCTTTTGTGTCATGTTACTTCTCTGATTAGATCATGAATTATACCAACCAGGCATGTATTTTAGATGGGATGCTTAGTAAGTGAAGCAGAAGATTTTTATCAGTATAACATTTGAGATTTTATTTGTTCTGTTCAGCACAGAAGAAACTATAATTTAAAGCTTTGACCCTAGACCTTAATACCTGTACTGCATACACACAATTCATAAATAACTGAAACTATCTAAATCTTAGTGCACGCTCTGCTATTAACACCAAACATCATGGGGAAACAAATTCTGAGCTCCCTATTGAGAGTCCTTACTTGAGCAAACTTGCATCTTGCACTGAAGGGTTAAATCCTGCTCTTTTTGAAATCAGCAGCAAAGCTTCCATTGATTTCAATGGGAGTGGATTCTGACCCCGAGTAAGATGTTGGGGCCAGATATTTTCCAGTATTTAGGTGCCTAACTCCCATTGATTTCAGTGGGTATTAGCTCCCTAAATACCTTTTTAAAAATCTGACATTTGGTCTGTTAGCAATGCCTTTAGAAGCAAATAATAATTGGAAGAGTTGATATGATACTTCGTATGTTTCTTTTATAGCTCTAAGTATGTAAAAAACAAATGATAGAACCTTCCTTACAAAAAAATCTGATTCTGAATATTTCATTATCACTTTCGTTGTTTTCATACTAAGCATTTTAAGATAAAAGACTGATCTGAAATAATACAAAGCTGGGAGGTATTGCCAATTTAGAGAAGGACCGGGATATCATACAGGAGGATCTGGATGACCTTGTAAACTGGAGTAATAGTACTAGGATGAAATTTAATAGTGAGAAGTGTAAGGTTATGCATTTAGGGATTAATAACAAGAATTTTAGTTATAAGCTGGGGACGCATCAATTAGAAGTAATGGAGGAGGAAAAGGACCTTAGAGTATTGGTTGATCATAGGATGACTGAGCCGCCAATGTGATATGGCTGTGAAAAAAGCTAATGCGGTCTTGGGATGCATCCGGAGAGGTATTTCCAATAGGGATAAGGAGGTTTTAGTACCATTATACAAGGCACTGGTGAGACCTCATCTGGAATACTGTGTGCAGTTCTGGTCTCCCATGTTTAAGAAGGATGAATTCAAACTGGAACAGGTACAGAGAAGGGCTACTAGGATGATCCGAGGAATGGAAAACCTGTCTTATGAAAGGAGACTCAAGGAGCTTGGCTTGTTTAGCCTAACTAAAAGAAAGTTGAGGGGAAATATGATTGCTCTCTATAAATATATCAGAGGGATAAATACCGGAGAGGGAGAGGAATTATTTAAGCTCAGTACCAATGTGGACACAAGAACAAATGGATTTAAATTGGCCACCAGGAAGTTTAGACTTGAAATTAGACGAAGGTTTCTTACCATCAGAGGAGTGAAGTTTTGGAATAGCCTTCCAAGGGAAGCAGTGGGGGCAAAAGATCTATCTGGCTTTAAGATTAAACTCGATAAGTTTATAGAGGAGATGGTATGATAGGATAACATGATTTTGGTAATTAATTGATCTTTAAATATTCATGGTAAATAGGCCTAATGACCTATGATAGAATGTTAGATGGGGTGGGATCTGAGTTACCCAGGAAAGAATTTTCTGTAGTATCTGGCTGGTGAATCTTACCCATATGCTCAGGGTTTAGCTGATCGCCATATTTGGGGTCGGGAAGGAATTTTCCTCCAGGGCAGATTGGAAGAGGCCCTGGAGGTTTTTCACCTTCCTTTGTAGCATGGGGCACGGGTCACTTGCTGGAGGATTCTCTGCTCCTTGAAGTCTTTAAACCACGATTTGAGGACTTCAGTAGCTCAGACATAGGTGAGGTTTTTCGCAGGAGTGGGTGGGTGAGATTCTGTGGTCTGCGTTGTGCAGGAGGTCAGACTAGATGATCATAATGGTCCCTTCTGACGTTAGTATCTATGAAATAGATTAAAAATTGTTAGAATATACTGCATGTATCATTCATACAAATATTTTTATCCTCCCCTAACATCCCAACAGCCCATTTACTTTGAAAATCCACAGTCTTAAAAAGGCATCATTTATTCAGCATGGGGTAATGCACATCAAACCAAAAAGGTTACTGATGCTGATTGTTTGAAGATTGTTGAAGAAAAACTTAACTAATTCCAGGTTTAAAATTTGAGCTTTTGGCAACAAAAAATGGAAAAACCTCCTATTGAAGCACAAGGGTTAATAATCAGTTTTCTGTAGAATCATGATAGCCCAGTGTCTCAAATAATTTCCTGTGAGCATATAGAGAGAGGTAAATAAGCTCCAATAAGCTACACTGCCCAAAAGATAAATGCACAATCCACCTGATACCTACACAGAATTGTAAATCAGTGAAATCCCCATTTACCTTCAGTATAAAACCTTTCCACTTACTGTTTTTGAAAATATCTAGTAAAAACACAAAAGGGTTTTATCCTTTCCTTGATAGGAGAATGTGTGACATCCAGTACTATTACTGTCAGTTACATGAAAAATGCACTGAGGGAAGAAAAGATCCCTAAAATGTATTGAAATGTTTAAAGTTCAAACTAAAATGGCAAAGCAGAGTGAACCTCTGTTATGCATCCTTTTAGAAATAACACCATAAAATGATTTGGGGGCCCTGTACATGGAAATATCACCCCTGCAGATACTCGGGAATTGAATGCTTCCCAGGATCTTTAGCCATGGAGGCTGCTGCCAATACTGAGGAGCTGTGGTCATTTCAAACAACCCCCTTCCACCAGAAGCAGAGTTACGGACTTTGTCCAGCTTATTAGCCATATGTAATTATTGGGGGTTCAGGGGAAAGAGTCCAGCACAAGGACAGGTGCTTCCATGTTTGGCTGACAGCTGAACAGCCAGGGGAAAAAATGATGTCAAATAGCCTGGAAAGAGAAGAATCTCCTTGACTGACAGCTTCATTCAGGTCACTAGTTGTCATAAATATAAAGGGAAGGGTAAACACCTTTAAAATCCCTCCTGGCCAGAGGAAAAACCCTTTCACCTGTAAAGGGTTAAGAAGCTATGATAACCTCACTGGCACCTGACCAAAATGACCAATGAGGAGACAAGATACTTTCAAAGCTGGAGGGGGGGAGAAACAAAGGTTCTCTCTGTCTGCGTGATGCTTTTGCCGGGAACAGAACAGGAATGAAGTCTTAGAACTTAGTAAGTAAGCTAGCTAGATACGCGTTAGATTCTGTTTTGTTTAAATGGCTGATAAAATAAGTTGTGCTGAATGGAATGTATATTCCTGTTTTTGTGTCTTTTTGTAACTTAAGGTTTTGCCTAGAGGGATTCTCTATGTTTTGAATCTGATTACCCTGTAAGGTATTTACCATCCTGATTTTACAGAGGTGATTCTTTTACTTTTTCTTCAATTAAAATTCTTATTTTAAGAACCTGATTGCTTTTTCAGTGTTCTTAAGATCCAAGGGTTTTGGGTCTGTGTTCACTTATGCAAATTGGTGAGGATTTTTATCAAGCCTTCCCCAGGAAAGGGGGTGTAGGGTTTGGGAGGATTTTGGGGGGGAAAGACGTTATATATTTGTTAGACGCTTGGTGGTGGCAGCAATAAAGTCCAAGAGCAAAAGATAAAATAGTTTGCACCTTGGGGAAGTTTTAACCTAAGTTGGTAAAAATAAGCTTAGGGGGTTTTCATGCAGGTCCCCACATCTGTAGCCTAGAATTCAGAGTGGGGAAGGAACCTTGACAGTAGTCCAAGGACCTAGCTAGGTGAGGAAACAGAGAAGAAAGATGGAGAAAAGAAAGCCCATTATTTCTTTCTGGGAACTGAATATAGGAGCCACAACACCATTGTCTGGTAATTGAGGAACCAATTCCCCTTGCCCAGCAGATTGGTAGCTGGAAACAGAAGCTTTCCCCGCTTTCCTTCCAGGGAATTTTTTTCAGAGGTGATGCCATGATCTGATCTGATCTCCATACCTCAGAACAGTTACTTCAGCTCTGGGCCTGTGGGATTTCTTGTGGTCAGTAGGAACAGCAGGAGAAGAGACCTAACTTTTCTCCACTCCACTACATCCTCCACTCTCCACTGCAAAAAAAAGTTGATTTCCATTGTAGGACAACCTTTGCACTGTATGTGGTTAGCCCTCTGGAGATCCAGCATCCATGATGCTGAAGGGGCTTCCATCGCTCAGAAGACTGGCATTATTTTTTCTTTTGGATTGTTCCCATACACTGTATAAAAATCCTTCTTTTTCATGGTTTCATTTGGTTACATCTAAAATATGATAGTTCTAATTGTTTTGAATCTGAAAATATTGACTTTTCAAGTATAGTTTTATATTAAAACTGGAAAAATTTATTGGGTATTTTTCTGGCTCTGTTATAAATTTGACTCATTCAGCAATGACACAGTGCAGCATATTCTCTCTAATTCTGAGCAACAGATTTGGGAATCTCTGTCAGGGCCTCAAGATGGCCTTACTCTGAATGCCATCCTGCACTGCCATGGTGGAGACCTTTGACTTCACTAGAGACTCTCTGCATATGCAGGGGGTCTCTGCTAGCAGATGCTGATACAGGACTGGGACTTAATTACGCTTATCTTCAGCACTCAGATGGCTCCCATTACAATAGCATCTGAGCATAGATGGACTAAGGGTGGGGTGCATAAAGATACTTAGGCACCTAAGTCCCAGTTTCAGGCTCCAGTGTGATCTTCAAAACTCCTGCCAAACCCCAAACTCACTCAGTGCCTAAGTTTTCAGGGCAAAATCACCCGGGGCCTAAGTTTCTGTGTCTGGGCCTATGTACTGCTGCCTCCCTCTAGGTATCTGAATACCTACCTCTTCCCAGAGTGATTTACAAATTGGGCAAACATAGGTATTTGGCTGCCTAAGTCACATGTGGCACCTGATCTGGTAGGGGTGCTCAGAGGCCACCTACTGGATTGATTCCTGTCCAAAATCTGGCAGGAGGAGGAGGAGCTGGTGATGCCCAGCTGTTACTGCATTCACCTAGCATGTCTGAGACCCAGGTTAAATCCCCACCCCTCTCTGCTAGAAGGGGTCTCTTCCTCTTAAATAGTCATTGAGCCAGAGAGAGAGAGTGGCTGCATAGCCTGGGAGGTGAGAGACCATAGGTCCAGCCCCCGATCCAATCACTGTTTCATTATTTTTCCACGGTGGAAAAGCTTTCACAGTAGAGATGGAGGGAGATCCCTTCAACATCAGATTGTCCCATAGCCCGGTGGTTAGAGCACTCCTGAGAAGTGGGAGAGACCTGTTCAAATTCTTTCTCCCTGTGAGGCAGAGGGGGGAATTGAAGCTGGGTCTGTCACATCCTAAGTGAGTGCTCTAACTACTGGGCTAAAAGTTATAAGGTGAGACCCCAAATGGTTTTGTGTGGAGCAAGGCAGCTAATTCATTACCTCAAGAAACAACTAAGGTTCATAAGCCACCTGACTTCAGGAGAGGTAGTGCCTTGTGGATTAGTAATCAGAGCAAGGTACCTCCCTGCAGCCCAGACTTAGGTGCCTATATTCATGAGAATGACAGGGCTTAGCAAACACTCCTTCCATCTGCATCTCCCATTGGCTAGCTCAGGCAGCTCCCTGCTTAGCACTCAGGATCACATGGCAAGGCAGCACACTCTCCCCATGCATTGTATAGGAAGCTAGCTGAGGTTCTGTAGATTGTAGTGTTGTTTTTGTGATTTTTCTAGGTGCAATGAGGCTGAGTGTCTCCAGGCCTGAAGTCCCTTTGTGGATCAGGCCCTAAGAGACTTCCTGTGTGACCTTGGGCAACTCAATGGGAGACCAAGGATATGAACTGGGTCTTCCAAGTCCTCGGCCACCCTAATAATTGGACCATGCTTCCTCACTACACTTTGCCAGTCATGACCAATATTGGGGCCACCATCATTCCACCTGCACAATAGATGTGGCTTCCAGATGGAATTCACCTATAGTGAGATATTCAGGACAACCATTTCTCCCAGGAACTCAGGCACTGCCTCTAAAACGCTCCTAGCCCACATATGTGAATGTTAAAATTTGAGCTGCTCTCAACAGCAATATAGCCCTTTTTCTCTCAAGCCAAGCTCTGAGCAAGCCAACAGAGAAACAAAGTCAAACAAGAAGGAGGAATAGCACAGTTATTCTCTGTTCTCTGTGTGTCTGAGAATCTCCCACAGGTGTGAGTTCATAACCAGCCTTTCTCTTTTTTTTACAAAGCTTGTTAAAGTAATAAATCTCAACAATCCTCTTTAAAGTTTTCTCATTCCAAAGTGCCCTTCAGCTATGTTAATAATTTATTGTTATTTACCAAAGCATAATTCTTACTCAAATTAACTTATAATTAATAAGCACTTGACATCTTCAAAGCACTTTACAAACATTTGATTCTCTCAATACCCCTGTAAGTACTTGCTGTTATTAGGGATGAGATAACTCATTTTGGCTTACTTCAAACCTACTCAAATATTGTGGGTTTGGAAGTGCAGCTTGAACTCATGTATTATTGAGTTGCTTCTTATTTGTGACCATAAGGGCAGTGTGGAAATAAGGGGTGAAAGTGAAACATTTGCAAAGAGACTGGTAAGAAGATGGGATCTGAGGGGAAGGGGGAACAGTGGGTGAAATACTGTCCCCACTGAAATCAATGGCAAAACTTTCACTGACTTTTGTAGGGCCAGGATTTCACCCAGAGTGTGTACGATAGTTAGGGTACCCTCTTTTCTAGAGTAGCTTTGGGCAGTGTTCTGTTATTCCAGTTTTATAGCACAGGCATCCCTTTAGCACAAAGAGCATATTTCTTCATTTAACTGAATCAGATTTTAAAGGGGAAGGTTCAATAACAGGAAAAAACAACTCCACAAAATTCAAATAGGTTTTTCAAATAGAAGTAGTCTGAGGTTTCTATAAAATCCCAAACTCTATGAGGTTTACTCCCCAGTCCCCAAGTTGTTGTATCCATCTCACACCTGGGAAAAGTAAGGTACAAAGACTAAGGCCTAGTCTACACTGGGGGGGAAGGGGATCGATCTAAGATACGCAACTTCAGCTACGAGAATAGCATAGCTGAAGTAGATGTATCTTAGATCGACTTAGAATCACTTACTTCGCGTCCTCGCGGCGCGGGATCGACAGCCGCCGCTCCCCCATCGACTCCGCTTCCGCCTCTCGCCCTGGTGGAGTTCCGGAGTCACCGGCAGAGTGATCGGGGATCGATTTATCGCAGCTACACTAGACGCCATAAATCGATCCCAGATAGATCGATCACTACCCGCCAATCCGGCGGGTAGTGTAGACGTGGCTTGCCCAAACCCACACCGGGAGTTGGATTGGAACAGAGGAATTCCAGGCTTATGCTCAGATCATTAGACCTCTTTTTGAAAGTCAGCATCACATGTTGGCAGCTCTTTGCTGACCATATATTTTGTCTGCTTCTCTTAAATTTATATGTCTTATATTTTAACTTCTCAGCTATGTCCATTTTCCAGGGCTCTGTTCACGTTCTGTGTATAATAGAGCTAGACATCACATGTCCTCACCCTTCTGACTCTACAGTGCTATTTTCAGGGTATCTGTTTGGTGTGAAATGTGAGTTTTATTTTTATAAGCTGTTCATCCCAGCAGTCACCTCTGGCCTTCTTTGAAGATGAGACAGAGGCAGCATGATAAAAGATACATATTTCCAGTTCTTCCATCTTAAAAGTCACACAGGCACCTCATGATCACAATGTTAAGGTTTGGTTAGCCAACTTTTCTTGTGCCAGGTAACTCAACTGCAGCATGAGTAGCCAGAATTCATTTACAATCAACAAGACCATCTAGTCGAGGACTTACTTGGCACTGTCGCGAGAGGAGAGTATTTGCTAATAAATCCTAAACTAGATTCTGAGTGGTAGAGTATTCCCTTGACACCTAAATCATTAGCTGACACTTTTCACCTGTAACAGTCTCTGGTAAATCCCAGTTTCCTGGCCATGGTTTGAATAGCTTTTAATTAATCTTCTGTGAATACTACAAGCCACCTTTTATTAACACACTATATGGATGTAAAACTCAGCAGTGTGACAGTTAACCAGCTAAAATAGGGGATATTCTTAGGGTACGTCTTCACTACCCACCGGCTCGGCGGGTAGTGATCGATCTATCGGGGATCAATTTATCGCGTCTCGTCTAGACGCGATAAATCGATCCCCGAATCGATGCCTGTACTCCACGTCGGCAGGAGGAGTAAGCGGAATCGACGGGGGAGCTGCTGCGGTCGATTTGCTGCCTTGAGGAAGGCCAGGTCACTCAAACTAAGATACTTCAACTTCAGCTACGCGAATAGCGTAGCAGAAGTTGTGTATCTTAGTTCGAAACCCCCCCACACCTCCGCAGTGTAGCCCAGGCCTTAGATGCCCATCAGTTAAATACATTGCAACTCCTTAGGAACAGACCGTGTTATTTAGTGCTGCCCTTGGACAGCAGTAATGTATACATTAATAATCAGAGATGAACACACTAGATATATCTTTATATTTGAGTTCTACAGCACATGCAGATTCCTGCCATCCCGTGGGTAGGTCCTGTAATCTATCACTCCTGCTATCTAACGGAGGGTTGACATTGCTATATATATTTTTGCACTATTACTTTAAGTATCACAATTACGGCTACAATGATATCACGGAGGTCACAGAATCCATGACTTCCATTGACCTCCATGACATTTTCTGCCCTGGTGCTGGAGATCCCAGCCAGCCCCGCCCACGCAGCTCCCAGTTCCCAGCTCCCAGCCCTGCAACTGTGGGCAGCTGGCAGACCCTACAGCTGCCCATCCACAGTGGGCAGCCAGCAGAGCCCACAGCTGCCCAGCCACGGTGGGCAGCCAGCAGACCACACAGCTGCCCGGCCATGGCAGGGAGTGGAGGGAGGGTACTCCCCAGAGCTGTCCAGCCATGGCTGGCGGACATTGAAGTTCCCAGCTCCCCGGGGATGAGGGGACCCCGCAGCAGCTTAGCCCCGTGGGCAGGGATACCACAGAGCTTCTACCCACCACAGTGGTGACGGACCCGGGACCCCCAGCAGCAATGGGTGCTGAACCTGCTTGCCCTTTTGTCAGGGATATTTTTAGTGAAAGTCAGGGACATGTCATGGTCTTCCGTGAATTTTTGTTTGTTGCTCGTGATCTCTCCATGACTTTTACTAAAAATATCCATGACAAAAACTTAGCCTCTATCATAACCCGGCTTAAATAATAACTTCAGCTGTTTATTTTTTCTCCACATCCCTGTTTGAGCCTCTGTGATTGCTCTTCTCAGTTTTAACTGCTCATCTCGAGGTCCCACTTTGTGACCACCATATGTCTAGTCGTGGACACAGATCAGGGTCTTGAAGCTGATTGGTTTGGCTCTCTAAACTTTCCAAAGGGAATACTTCTGAATGGCAATGTGTCACTGCAGCGGGGTAGTCACCCCGCTCTGGCCTTGAAGGGGTTAAAACAGCCCTGGGAGAGGGCTGCCTGGGGGAGCCAATAGTAAAAGCAGCCCTGCAGAGGGCTGCAGCTGGGAAAAGCTAGGCTAATTGGAGTAGCAGCCAGAGCTGTGGCCAGCTCAATCAGGGCCCAGCTGGCCCTTACAAGAGGGCTGGAGAGTCTCACTCCAGCCCTGGACTGGGAAGGGCTAGTTGCCTGGGAGCAAGGTACCGAAGCAGAGCAGTGCTGGGGAAGAGCAAAGGGAGTTGGGGCGCTCCAGCCTGGTAAACCCCCAGACTGCAGGCCTTGGTAAAGGCCCAGAAAGGTACTGGAGCTGCAGAGGGGCATCCGGGAAATAGGCAGAGGCAATTGGTCCTAACCCCTTGCCAGTGACAAGTAGCCATTACACTGCAGTCTGCCCCAGTGAACAGGGGGTTAGATGATGACTGGCAGTGGCCACTGAGGCAAGATGGGTTTAGAGGGTTGGGGGTTTCCCAGAGAGGGGAGACCCAGAGTGTGGGGGTACTGCTGGGGCAGAACCCTGAGATAAAGGGGCACTGGGATCACTGGGGGCCCTAAGGCAGGCGAGACACCGGCCTTCAGAGGGTGCTCTGGGCTGGAAGAGCTAATTCCCAAGATGACCAGCAGGAGGCACCGTGCCAGTGAGTCTCACCTTGCTACAGTCACCCCTTCTCACTTCCCAAGGAAAAGAACATTTGGACTCTAGAGCATTCCTAGCTCCTGCTTTCTTATGGTGTAAGGCAAGAGGTTGTCTTGATTAGGGTAATTTGCACCTGTTCCATTGATGTATAATTACCCGTGCAAAACCCAAATATAGGTACACTGTGCAAGTGCAAAATAGATCTTGCACCAGGGCAATTTACCCACTTCCCATTGTACAGGCTCAATTTTACACTAGTGTGGTACATCTACACTGGGACTTTCTGCCCATGTAGCTGCAAGTCCCTCTGCAACACCTGCCACATACCCAAAAACACTTGCTATAGCCTGGAAAATAAAGCTCTCCTTCATGGAACTATTTAACAGTGTCACTAAACCATTCACCAGCCTTTTCTGTTCTCTGATAAGAAGGGAAACATTTAACACACACTTTTATATTACATGGGTGTAAATGTCTACAACAGGTTGGAGGCAACCAAGAATCAGGGCCAATGTCTTCATCTCATATCTTCACTTTTTATCAGGAATCATGGTAATCCCCATTTATACTACTGGTAAGTGTGGAAATAACTTGATATGACTATGTAATTTATTTTCTTTTAATAATAGGACCCTTGAGAGATGAGTTGAAACTACTTAATTCACTAGTTCTGGTGCTCAAACATATGCTCTCAGATCTCTTCGTTTGATGTGGTTTAGTTTTTGATAGCTTCATTATTTTATTTTATGATTTGGCACAAACATCGTATTCAAGGGTTAGAGGTTAGAGGTGAAAAAAATATTGCTGTTGGCAACAACTCAGTGTATTAATTTCAGAAAACATGAAGGATTTTTGGCTTTTGTCTCAAACCTTTGTCCTTCTTTTCATAAAGGAAAACAATGGCCCCACTGTCCTTAACGTTATCGATGGGCATGTGTTTCTAGGATCAGGCCCTATATGAGTCCTGTGTTTGAAAAAAGTCCAGTAACTAGGGACACTTGTGTTGGCCATTAAAGCTGGTTGGACTAATGACTGTCTTTTTAACAACTAGCTGTCCAGGGACAGAGCTGCACTATAAAACCCTACAGTCTTAGCTAGTTTTCCTTTCACTGGATATTTCTTTGTTTAGGATTCCATTGTTGTTTCGATATGTTAATTTTAGACAAAAAATTACAGGTGTTGAATCCCCCATTCATCATTCATAGTTTTTTCTTCTGTCTTGCCCCTTTTCATAACTCAATTTTAGCACATCAAAAATCTATTTCATTTTATTTTTTAATCTCCTCTATAGACCCAAGCCAGCTCCCATTGAAGTCAATGCAAAACTGTAATTGACTTTAGTGAGCACTACTTCAGTCACTGTATGTAGGTAAACAATCAGTTTATTGCAGAAGATGGAGAATATATCATCAATAACTCATCCATCATGCAGAGTTATTTTCCCTTGTTAACTAATCAGTGATTAGTATGTCCTGAAACAGAACAAAGCTGCATTCTCAATGACTAAATCAGTAATGCAGATTTAATTTTCTTCTGAAGTTTACTTGTCAAATCTTTCAAACATAAACTTTCCTTCAGTACACAAAACTAAACTGGTAAAATTACCAAAAAAAACCCCAAACCAAACAAAAAAAAAACCATCAAAAAAAGCCCCTTCACTGTGGATATTTACTTAGAAATATGAGTCCCTTTACTCATTTTTGTGGTCTGCTTTCACCATGCAGATCCTGGAAAATCAAAGATGTATGCTCCACCTTATTTATTTTCTTAGCAGTCATCAAGGTGAGCAGTGAATCCAAAGCTTTGATAGGGTTATTACCATAATACCTCCAACACACCATTAGTCAAAGTTCTGTAGTGCTGTTCATCATAAACAGTTTGCTTTAAAATGTAAATATAGCAAAAGACATGGATTCTCTCTCCATTAACTAATTGGGATCAAAAGAATTTCACATTCACCGGTGGAAATCATAGGAAGTTCCCTAACACTTTGTGTCTCATTAGGTACATTGTAATCAAGGGAGCACATTCATTTGGGGCATAATTTCACTGATGTGTTGGAATTACACCTGAGAAATTTTGCCCACTAGTTTTACATGCACCAAGCACTCAAACAATTTTCAATTAAATCGGTTTGTGAAACGTTCTTTGTCCATTTGTGTTGCACGGGAAATAGCAGTGAAAGTTTCCCCAGATATGAAATTTAGCCCCTGGTCCATTTGCTTAGATTATCAGTAACCCTGCCAAATATGGTTGTGATTTGTGGAGTCTGTCTACAAAGAACAGAAATGATGTATTCATTTCATATATAACGTTCACTTCATATATAGGCTACCAAACAGCTTTGATTGGTTCATGAATTGTGATCATTTGAACTCACAACTTAGAAATGAAATGTTCTGTTTATTCCGTTATCAATCTCTTTAAGCCATTCAAGTTCCTTTGTAATCACTAATTTTTCATATATTGAACTATTCACCATAGTGAAAATATTTCTGAGACAGAATGTATAGGAGTCTATGATATGCAAAAAACAAGCAACTGGAAAAAGGTCTTTAAAGATTAAAAAAATATCACTTTTCAGTATTGCTTTTTCTTTTGGATGTGATCATCCACTACTGACAAGTTCATTAAAATAATTTTCCAAAATGGTATTAAAAAGTTACATAAAATATAGGACTAATTTATACAAAGGTCTGGGAATGAAGGACATCTTGAGTGCAGTGAAACTTTACTCTGTCATTCCTATTGTCTTCCATGATAATCATCGTTTTCATTAGCATTCATTATTTATTAATATTGGAAGCATCCATTGGAAATAAGTTCCTAACAATGTATCATATGTTTTGCACATCACATTTTTGCTCTTTGACGGTTGCCTTTATTTTAAGTCTTTTATGCATTTCAGCTCAACCAATCAGAAATACTGTGAAACAGTTAGTAAAGAAATTGGCAACTTTGTTATATTTGTTAGAATACCAGGCTGCGTCATTTTATCCCAGGTTTATTAGGTCTGTTTCTTCCTGGGTAAGCTGGAAAATAACATTGGCAATTACTTGCTATAACAAATTCTGAGACAAATTTAGCAGTCAAGGGCAATATTAAGGTGCTTCCTGTGATATTTGTAAGGAGAAGCAGAGTGCACCAGAGAGATCCCCTTTGCGCGCAGCACTAGATGGGCACTCTGTGAGCCTGCTTTTCTTGTAATTTACAACAGCGGAAATTGGGCTTTTCAGCGTTCACCAAAATCAATAGGGTTCTGCTTAGGCCTTTCCATGGAATTTTGGAATTGATCAGCTGTGGTGTTCAAAAGTTATCATGTTACAGACAGACAGAAGTGTCATCAAGTTGAGAACAGAGCCTCACCTCACTTGATTCAACCAATTATGTACCAGATTTGTAGAAACCATCTGTGCAAATAAAATAACATTTACCCCCCCAAAAAAAAAAATCCCTCCCTTCCCCTTCTCCCCAGTACAATATACTTTTGTACAAAGTGCAATATCCAACCCAAAATGAATCAGAGCCTCTCAGGGATCTGCTCTGACTAATATAACTAATGAACATTTACTGAAAAAAAATTCTGTTTACATTCACAGTTTGGCCAAATGACAAACCTTTATTTTTATATTTTTTTTAATAAGACATACAGAGTAGAGTTAGATGGGATGGCTATTGCAAATGCAAATCAATTAAAAATAAACCCAACCTCCTGAACTGTTGAGTCGTCTTTTTCTTTTCTTGGATCGGTAAATCACTTCTGGTAACAATCCAGTCAGATGGGTAATGCACAAAACAAGTAGGATTGGGAATCCTTGTTTAAAAAATAATCCCTTCTATCTGAAATAAAATAAAGTTTCTTCTGAAGCATATACATAGTGTAGCAGAAGGAATTAAATAACTCTATGGCATTGATTAGTTAGGCAAAAGAAGACTGAGACACATTGTTCTATTCAGAGTGTATTAAATTGTCTGAGTTTTGGGAAAGATTGAATGCTTGGAGGTTTGCACACTTGCATGCGCACACACACCCCCAATAAACATTTCACATAGGAGAGTTAAACAGAAGCTTCCCTTCAGGAGGGAAATAATTATTTTAGATTTGTTAGGGCTACTTTCTATGTTTTCTGAGAAGGTCACATTGGAAACTTTTATAAACATTTCAAGTTAATATGCAATTTTTCCATGTATAATTCATTTTTGGTCTCTCACATGCCTTTTCATTATGCTAAGTCCTAAACCTTTCAAATGATATTATAAAAACCATGATGAAATGAGTGTTCTGAGATATGAGTCAGTAAGAACATTTGTGGTTTAGGATTTGAAAGATAATAGGAAGATCAACTTTTAATCCACGTGACTGCATTATCAGCTCTGATGCAATCTCTTAAAATAATACAACTAGCTTGCTGTGAGGAGGTTCCGGTTAGCTTAGTACAATGCAACAATATTTTTTTTAGTTAAGTCTGTTGATTACAAGAAATCAGCCAAAAAAGCTTGCAATCTATCTAAAACTGATATTATTATAAATATATATTACATATAAGGCTGAAGAATCATAGCGTGTATATTTGCAGTTAGGTGCATAGATGTATGCATGATATTCAAAACGTATCAGGACTATAACTCCATTTGTACTACATGGTGTGGATCAATCACTAAGGGAAAAATCCAGATCTTGTTTGTACCTGTGTACATTCATTTTGCCACCTGTATTTATTCCATTGACTTCTATGCTACTCTGGATTTGCATTGTATAAGGCATTATTATAGTTTTTTCAAATTACATGGAAAACTATGAAAGGTATGTTTTCAGTAGTACTTCAGTTGTGAGCAATTTTGTTACATGGGTTTTATCAGAAAAGATGTAGCCCCAATTGTCTAGAGTCAGTAGACTGTACAGTAGGGAAGCATATGAAATAAATAACAAAGCAGAGTTGTCATAGTAATTATCAGCTAAATCTAAGGAGAGAACCTTTGCCATTAAAAGTGCTCAGCCGGTACTCAACACGTCTAATCATTTGCCCCTTAACAAATAGAGAATTTCTGTTATAGACTCTGACTCTTTCCAGTTTCTGCATTTGCTCTCATCAGACACATGGTTGCGGTACTGTAATTTACAAGTTATAGCGAGTACATACTGCATGGGCATTTCAAGGATATATACTAAGTGACAGCTCTTGGATGATAAGCTGACAGTAAAGCTGAGCAGCAGTCTTTTTGTCTATAGATTCATGTTCTCTTTGGAGACGAGGATATCAAACAGATGTCAGTAGTGCATTTAGCTGTTTGCTAATAACAAGTGCTGCACTACTTTTCTGAACGTTGAACAGCAACTTCAATTTCATGGTAAGACTCCAGTCTGCATAAAAATATATCTATTAGACCTGCCAGCAGCAAGCTTTTCTAAAGATCCAGCACATCCTAGGCTCAAAGTCAGCAACAATTAGGAATAGCATTTGCCAAAATGTAACAACCACTTTACTACATGTTTCAGAGTAACAGCCGTGTTAGTCTGTATTCGCAAAAAGAAAAGGAGTACTTGTGGCACCTTAGAGACTAACACATGGTGCTGTATAGAGAATAGAAGTCCAGATTCAAGGCCCATTGAAATCAATGAAAAATCTACCAATCACTTCAGTAGGTGTTGGATCAGGCCCAAAAGGAATAGAAATGAGAAGGGATTATTCCCCTGGCTACGTGTCCTGTTTGAGCCCCAAATGCAAGCATTAATGGGTAGGTACGGCTACAGTGGGGATATAACCCTTAAGTGGTATGATCTGGTGGCAGCAAGCATTCTAATGGTTGTGCTGTGGTTTATTTTATAAGGGGTTGATAGTGATTGCTTTCCTACTGTGACAAAAAAAATCTTATACACCATATTGGCATGACATAATAATGGCTTAAAGATATTGCTTCCAAAGGAAATAATGATCTGTGACCCACTGCAAGTTCCCACAATGGGGCAATAATACTTTTGTATCACCACAATATGTATGTGTTGTTGGGTTTGTTTTTTAAACTGCCTCTATGCGAGAACAAATGGGACTGTTGCATTTTCCTAGTTAAAGGCCCTTCTCAGCCAAAAAGGTTTTTAGCCACCTGGGATGTGTAAGCCCAGAAAGACCATATAAATTCTCAGTGCACCGGCATAATTTCTCCTACAGAAAGCCTCACAAGAGCAAAGTGAGAATTTTTTAAAAGTCCAACTCCAAGGAATTGTTGCTCCCTATTCTCAGCACATCCTTTCTTCCTAGTGTTCGGGCTGCAGAGAATGCAGCGTGCTGTTTAAGTGTATGGGCAGAGAGGAAGATCCCTCTTCTCTCCATCGCTCAAAACTCACTGAGGAGAGAGAAATCTTTGGCCTGGTGAATCCTGTTAGAGACTTGACTGAGTCCCCGTAGTGGATAGTCAGTGGTCTGTTATAACTGGACCCAACCTTTGGAACCCATGTACTTCCAATCCAGCTCAATTTGGGCAGAGTCTAGACACTGTTTCTAGCTCTAGCCTCTAAGGAACATCTCAAGGTGCAGACCACCTGTCTGGCACCCCTCCTTCGGACTCTTCAGTCCAACTTCGCTAGACCTTGAAACTAGTGCTGATCCTTCCCGTGGTCTGGCCTTGACGTTTTTAGGCTGTTAGTGTTACATACTCAAAATGTGGGTCACATTCTTAAAAATGGTAGTTGCAACGTCAAGGGAAGGACCATACATGATAGAGACTTGTTCAGACGTTATACCAGTCTACCACAGGCTGCTTTTCATCTCATGGGCTGAGGATCTCTGTTTCAGAACTGTAAATGTGGGAGAATGATTCAGGCTATGTAGCCCCCTTAACACTGCCTCCCCAGTGGAGTGAAGGTTAACCATGGTGACAGTGCCCTCCCTGTTTTCTATTCCCCTTCCATTTGGCTAAGATGTCAGGAGAGGTATGTTGCATTCGTCAAGCTCTGTGCATCTCCAGATGCAATTCCCAGTGGCCTGGTTGGTGTCCATGGGCAATACCCTAGATGTAGTCACAGACTCCATCCCAGGTAGGGTGGGATATGTTTGTACATCTGTATAATTCTGAAATTGCTTTATGATGCTGCATTCCTGTAGGGACCTATCCCCCGGAAATACGTACCAGTTGCTGTGGATCTGGAGCTTGTCTGGGCTACACAACTGCAGAGGAAATTATGGGTTGGATAGATTTTTTTTTTATAGAGACTAAATGTACTGAATTTGTTCGATCAGTGAGACTGGAAGAATTCCCTTTCCCAAAGAAATTATATTGGTTCATTCTGTCTCAGAGAAATATATGGCTATTGTATCTAAATTAATCCACATAGAAAATAATTAAAAATATTATTATGCATTTATACTGATGCATTTAGTTGAAGTGTACATGCATAGGTTTTGATTGACTCCTCATATTAATTATCTTTTATGAAAAACAGTGAGAAGTTACGCTAATAAATAATAAATATGGCCTGAAATGACGATTGCTACAAAAGTGTTGGAAGTGGTAAACTGTTTGAATCCTGAAAATTTATTTACTTAATTTACTAGTTCTGGGTGGTGCATGTAAAAAGATTTTATAGCAAACAAAACCATTCATACACAGAACTTGCTAGAATGCAGCTTAACTATTCGGTTAGCTTGAAATGTAACATATGCTAGGAATAATGTATTTTAGTAATAATGCTTTTAAGCAGCTATTAGTGCTGTATCAGAGCAGCATAGAAATAAGAAACACTCACTCATCATTTCTGGAGATTATGGAAATAAAACATCTGAGAAAACAGATGACAAATTTAAGGCTTTCATGAGACTGGTTTAATTTTCTATCATTTCTCATTTTCATTACAATCATTACCCTCACCCCAAGGGTGAATGTCTTGTTCTCAGCAAAATCATACTGCTCCTTCTACAGGTTGTATACTAGAAGCTTTAGCTGGTCTTCCTACACTTTAATTAGTGACGTCAAAGCCTGCTCAATAGGGAATTAACCTTAATCCACTCTCTTCTGAATTCACTGCAGAAATCACATTGCAATATTGCCCCTTGCATGTGTGCACAGGATGGTGGGAAGAGTGCGAAGAGTCATCTCCACCTCTTCGATCCTCTCTGTAAGGGACAGACCGAGCTGCAGTCCCAGCACTTGGAGACTCAAAGCATCCCAAATGGGACAGTGAATGGTAGGGGATTGGTAGGATCATCTCCACTGCACACTGGCCAGTCAGTTTGGCCAGGCACATAGAGGGAGCATGTGGTTCTAATGATGGTGATTCCCCTACATATCAGTGGAGGCCTGGGAGACGTGGTGCCAGAACTCTCCTGGAGCAGAGAAGCTGCACATAGAACCTCACTCAAGGATTTGTGCAACTGAGCCCCAAATATGTACCCTTTACACATCATTACATGACCCATGGGGGTCAAAGAGGGGGTAGGAATCCTGTTTCTGATCTGTTAGTGAAGTCTGTTCATTTCAAGGCCTCTAACCTGGGGCAGAGGAGCCAAATATGTGAAGAAGGGCCTCATCCCCTTTCTTCAGCCACCCACACAGCAAGAATTCCACCTCCCTCCCTCAAACAAGATGCCGCCCCACTGAATAAATTAATGGGAGCTGGAGGAGTATTCTTCTCATTCCTTTGTTAAAAGCGGAGGAGATCAGCTGCTCTCCTTGGCCTTAGAGAGTAGCTCTCCCACAGCTCTCCCTCATCTATAGCTAATGCAGGGAGAGCTCTCCCTCTTGGTTCAGATGGTTTAAGCATTCTCCCTTCTACCTCTCAAACCTTCTCTTAGCCATGTCTGCAAACTCTGAAAGATATCCACTCTAGCAAGCAGAACTTGTACTGGCCGGCCTTCTCCTCCTGACACTTTATGGTGCCAGCAATATACTTTTTCCTCTTCATTTCTGTTCTCAGAAGTTAATACTGCTTTCTAGCCTAATGGAGGAGGTAGGACCCATGAGTGAGAATGTGAAGAGGAGCGGGACAATAGATCAGACGTTCATATGGGGGAAAGAGAGAAGGAATGAGATGGGCTGGGCTGGTTTCTGTCCAAAAAGACTCCCAACCCTGCCTCATCTCAAACACTTTCTAACTCATCTTCACCAGAGCCACCTCTGGTGGTCCATCTGAAATGTGGAAAAAATAGTATGTGATCATGTAATTAAAGTCTGTAATATCATACATATGCACAAGGGGACTGAGTTAAGGTTACACAGTGCTTGACTTTGTCACTTTAATTTTCTTTTAATGCAGGGTCCAATCAGGACTGGAAACCCTAGTGACAGATGTGGGAGTACTTGGTGGGGAATATAGATCTTTATCCCCAAATGTGTTTTTATGTGTGGGATTTCTGAGATAGAGGTTTGGAATGTAATGGGGAGAAATTACTTTGGGGAAGTTCTATGTACTATACAGGAGGTAAGACTAGATGATCTGCCCTTGAAATTGATGAAGACAGTTTTTAGCAAACTTCCCTACAGACACAAGCCCAGTGATTACAAGCCATTAAAGCTGAATGGGTCTTTTTGCCCAACAGGGGAGCAGCCATCACCAGGATATTAGCTTCAAGGGCTGAGTTGGTTGACTGGGGAAAAAAGCAGTTGGAGGCTATGTCTACCCGTGCATGCTTCTTGGGTACGTTTCCAGGTACTGCTAGCACATGTCCCATACGTGCACCAAGTGTCGATATATGCTGAGCTGGGTATGGGTTCACCCTGTGGACAGGGATATAACTATGTCCACACTACCTTTTTTGGTAAGTGATGGTGGTGCTACCGTTTCACAGGTGGTTTCAGAGTAGCAGCCGTGTTAGTCTGTATTCGCAAAAAGAAAAGGAGTACTTGTGGCACCTTAGAGACTAACCAATTTATTTGATCATAAGCTTTCGTGGGCTACAGCTCACTTCATCGGATGCATTCAGTGGAAAATACAGTGAGGAGATTTATATACATAGAGAACATGAAACAATGGGTGTTACCATACACACTGTAATGAGAGCGATCACTTAAGGTGAGCTATTACCAGCAGGAGAGTGGGGGGAGGGGGAAACCTTTTGTAGTGATAATCAAGGTAGGCCATTTCAGAGTCTTCCGTGACACACGAGACACTCTGGGAACTTCCTTGCTGATACTGTAAGCCTCCTTCACGGATTTGGCAATGGCAGCTTCTTGTCATCTCTCCCTGCTGCCAAACTGCATTGGAGATACAGAGCAAATGTATGATGATATGGGTCTGCTCCTGTTTCTACTCACCTGACAAATGTTCATGTGATGCAGTACCAACTACAGGGTGGAGCTGGTCCAGAAAAATTTTCTTGATCAGTTTCAGAGTGGTACCAGCAAGTCATTTTGGATAAACTTGAAAAACTTTAAATCAGAGGTTCATTAGGTGCAAGAAATGTCTCCTGACCCCTCATGGGAATAGAGTCATAAAAGTGTCAGAGTGGAAAGTTATGGCCCCAAGTATAATTGAGATGCCCATGTTTTAATATGAATAATAAGGTATATAGCCTATAAAGAACTTTCCCAAATCATAAGGTAATTTCCATTCTATGATCTTTGTAATATGGGTTGATGTTATGAGAAAGTTATCACACAGATTTGATGTGATTATACTGTGGTTATTCAAAACCCTAACAAGACACATTTCAGAAATGTACTGACCCCTTCTTTTATTTCTCCCAAATACTTCACAATTTAACCAGCCAGCAGTGTAACATAAGCCTTCCATAAATTAAAAAAAAAATCTGTTTTCCTATTAAAATATAAGGAAAAACAAAGAGCCATTCAAGAACAGCCACAGAAGAACTATAATAGATACTATATACCACTCCCCTACTATGAAGCTCCAGTCATATATTTCAGTTTTGATCTGCGAGAATACATAGGCCTTGATTCTGCTTTTGATTGCACACAGGCAAACCACTGCAGAGACCCAAGGATTGGGATGTCACTATTTAGAGACTTCAAAAAATTTCTAACTGCATGAAGGTTTTTATGATGTTGCCAATGCCAGACATTTATTAGACGCTACTACCCCAGCTCAATAAAGCATTTAAGCATATACTTAAGTCCCCTTGGTACGTGAGCAGATGCTTGAAGTTAAGCTCACTTACTTTGCTAAATAGGGATGGACTGCAGAACTAGGGCCTTGTGGAAAACCACCTGCAACCTTTTTATCTGTGAACTTAACTTGAATCTTGATATTTAGAGTTGAGAAGCTATTGCATTAACCTACCTATTACATTATTTTGTCCTAAAAAAAGACATTCCATGGCCTTCTGTATTTAATTATGCTTCCACCTTCTCTAGCGACTCTGCATTTTTTCTAGCCTAGAAATGTGAGAAATAATCACAGTATCTAATGAGTGTTATAACCTAATGTGGAAGAAAATCTTCAAAAGCATCTGCAATTATGAAAGCTGAGGATTGTACAGTCATTCCTTATTATATATTGCAGTGCACTTTCTGCAGTACGGGCTGTTTAGTACCCACTTATGTCTAATATACAGCATACATTGTCAGCCTCATATTTTAAAAGGGGTAAGCATTGATGGAAAAGTAAAACTGAAATTACTTTCTGAATTATTTAGAACAATGACAGGAGGTAAAAACTGCTTAGTAGTTTCCATCATGTACATAATGCATCATGATCAATAAATGCAAGCTCTCCTTAACTTAAAACCCAAATGTATAACTGCATTAATAAAGAAGTATGAAATTGCTTGGCTTCATTACTTATTCAAATACTCTGGAAAAAGGTATATTTTAAAATTAAATGCAACTGAATGTCTAATGGAGCCTCCAGAGATCATGGAATACATTACAAAATGGTTGTAAATATGTACTGTAATCCCCATGTAAGTTTTAAAAGAATACTATAGTAAAAGTATGCTAACTTATACCAAATAGGATTTCTTTTCAACCCATCTGATTATTATAAGATGATTATCATTACCTAATAAAAGTATTTTATGTGTGCAAAGAACCAAGTTATTAAGTAGCTTATTTGTAAGAGTACAGGAAGTTTTCTAAAAATTCTTCTTAGTCAATCATTGACCAAAGAATAAATAAAAAATACAGGAAGACTGTGAGACTGTCTTCAAGCATGATATGTCTTTTATTATGACTTTGTACAGCACTTAGTACAATGATACCTCAATCGGGGTTAGAGAAGCTAGGTACTACTGTTAGGAAAATAAATAATTCTGATACAATTTACAGTGGCTTTTCACTGGTGTAACTCTGGTCACTGAAAAAGGCATGTAAATCAGGCTTTCTCAATTTTTCTTCTGACTAACCTTAATATTACAAAGGAGGCAAGATATCACTACTACATCTTTAATTCGTTTAGTCACAAGAAACGAGTCAGCTGGTAGTTTCTTTGCTTCATTTGGCTTTTTAAAAATTGTTAGTTTTGCATTGTAGTACAACATTTTAAAATTCTGTAAAACAAATCTATTAAAATGACTGTAATCCCTGACGTAATGGCACTCAGAAACTCAAATTAAATATGACCTATGCAGCACAAGTGAATGTCGTTTCAAAGTTTTCAGAGATAAATTGAATTCAACAGGCTGATATTGTTACATTGTTATGAGAGTTGGAAATACTGAACACTTGTCTTCTCATATTCTCAAGTATTACCAATCAGATGATACAGAAGGATCTGGGACTGACGACGTTTTAGGGCTAGGATGTAAACTTTGTTTTGGCTCAAGAGAAATAGACTGAAATCTGGTCTCGGTCTTCACTGCCTGTTTCTCCAACACTGTTCACTACTCTTAAAGCTGTTTGAACTGCTGTGTAATCCCACAGAGCTAGTCTAGAATATAATATTCTCTGTAGGGATGGTAATTATCCAAGTACCACACAGCACATAATGTTTGAGTGCATCTTTGTCCAAGGGTTGTGAATTTAGGTCTGGGACATAATTTAGAAGCTGCTGAATATTAATCTGTATTAAAGAAAGCATATAACAGTGTTATAAATTTGGATGCATTACTAGTTAACTCTGGGCACAATTTGAGGATGCTGATTGATTGTTAATATCCATTGCAATTAATGGGCTGCTGGAAAACTTCCTGATGGTGCCTTAAGTCTGCTCAAATTACAAGTATGAATAAAATTATAGAAAGGAAAAATATTAAAAATAATACACAAAATGATCTTATTTAATATTTTACATGGAGTCAGAATTTTGTATTAGAGCATTTCTCTAAACAGCCATATGCCTAAATAATTTACAGAACTAAATAATATAGATGCTGTATATTGTCTTGTAATTTCTATCGTCCCTCTGATATTATTTAAGAAGCAGTGGAGCAGATACAGTTTTCAAGAGAGGCCTGGAATGAGACAGGTGTTGAACACTTCAGTTTTGGACCTAAATTACCTTGTCTACTAAATAGAGTTGCCAACTGTCTAATCTCAGAAACCTAATGCCCTTGCCCCACCCCCACTCCCTCCATCCCCCCTCCCTCCATCACTTGATCTCCCTCACCCTCACTCACTTTCACTGGGCTGGGGTGGAGGGTTGGGGTGCAGAAGGGGATGTGGGCTGGGGGATGGGGCTGAAGGGTTTGGAGTGTGAGAGGGGGATCCAGACTGGGGCAGGGGTTGGGGTTCAGGAGGGGTGTAGGGTGTGGGCTCTGAAAGGGAGCTTGGGTGTGGGAGGGAGCTCCGGGCTGGGGCAGGGAGTTGGGATGCAGGCTGGAACCAGGCGGCTCCCCGAAGTGACTGGCAAGTCCGGCTCTTAGGCTCAGGGGTGGCCAAGTGGCTCTGCATGCTGCTCCTACTTGCAGGCACCGCCCCTGCAACTCCCATTGGCCATGGTTCCCGACCAATGGGAGCTGCGAAGTCGGCACTCAGGGTAGGGGCAGCATGCAGAAACCCCTTGGCCACCTCTCTGCTTGGAGCTAGAGGGACTTGCTCTCTGCTTCTGGGAGCCACGCGGAGCCAGGGCAGGTAGAGAACCTGGCTTAGCCTCGCTGTGCCTCCAGACTTTTAGTGGCCTAATACCTCCCGGATTGACTTCAGTAGCCTCCAGAAGATCAAGCCTGATTCCAGGAGACTTCCAGCCAATCTGGGAGGGTTGGGAACCCTACTATTAAAACGGGACTAGATGTTCTCCACAAGGAGAAAACCCACAGAGGTGAAAAGCACTCCTAAAACTCTCACAAAATTCTCCTCCAAGATTTCTCACTGTACCCTTCCTTCAAACAAAGGGCTTTGCTGCTTACAGAGTAGAAACTTCAAACCTCAGGGATCTACAGGAAAAGCCATAGTGCTCTTTCCCAATCCACTCTGTCTTGGGGCAGTTTCCTGATGGAACCATGCTGTCATTTAGTGGACATATAAAGTATGCTCCCTTATAGTGGCATAGTGGATTAGTTAATGTTGCTTCTGCTGCATTAACTTCTGCACACATAGCCACATATTTACAAAGGAAACATGCCCTGGAATGCAGCTTTTCCCCAGCTCCCCCCAGTTCTTATATAACATGGAGGAAATTCCATAAGCTCTTGCAGTAGCAGTGTGTGCATGGGTGCAGAGCCTGGAGGTGGGGGGAGGGCAAAAGCATGCAGACAGGTTCCTTTATCCATGCTTTCTACCACTTTTCTACCACTGTATTGCCCACTTTTAGTTCTCTTCTGCTTACATGGGACAATAGAGCTGGGCGCTCCAGTTGTTTGTTTTTGGTTTTTTTTGTTTCTCTGTTTTCTCTTTGAATCCCATAATTAGGTCATGCTACAAACTATATATGTGAATATATTTTAATAACTTCTTTGCTCTGTGGGTGAAATCCTGGTTCAACTGACATTAGTGGTAGAACTTCCATTGACTTCAAATGGAACCAGGATTTCACCGCAATTTTTCTTTGTTCTGCTTTCTCCATAATTTGCCATCCTTGTCTGAGTTTTATTATGTTAATATAACAACCTATTTTTAATTAATACAAAGTTTGAATGTGCATGCACAAAAGATGTTAGTTTCATAATCTGTGAGGTTTAGTGTAAAGGAATAATTTCACCTTCTGCATGATCCCATTTCAATGTTATTTTTAATGTGTATATAGTTTTAATTTAAAAAATTCTGGCATTGATTTAAAAAAAAATAAATGAAAGTCTAATCCATTACAGTAGTAGCAAAAAGTATTTTCAATGCAACAGCTAAATTGACTTATGACCTCCAGAGAGAACTTCAAACAGAGCTGAAATGTTTTTTTTAATTAAATTTTGACTTTTGAAGATGCATTTGCGTGTTAGGCCTCAAAGGCCAAGCCAAGTAGGAGGTCTGGAGCTAGCTTGTGCTTTGTGTTATTGTAAATCCTGCTGTATCTCATGTAATATGAAACAGTACTATTGTATTTTACTCGGTGAGGAAGGACTCAATTTGTAACATAGTATAGCGTTTTAATAAAAGTATGGCATGGCATATGCGGGATTTCACAGTTTTCTGAGCCGTTCTTGGAATCTTTGCAGATGTTTTGTTTTGTTTCCAGATTTCAGTGTCTCATGTCAGGACAGAATGTATGTAGCTTCTTCAAAGTGATGCATTCTCTGGGTTGAGAAGAGTTCCAGCAAGGTCAGCATTATGATCCTCGTTGTCCTGGGGGCTGCTGTGGATATGGTAGATACCCAGAAACTATTAAGTAGTTTGCTCCATTTCAATGTGAGATCTAATACTATAAATTTCATCTTCGCCTTAGAGACTTAGTAGTCATATATATTATGTTGTAGTCTATTGGCTGGTGGTGAGGCAGCTTCTTGTAGGATATGGCCTTTGCTTTTGGTTGATAGTCCTACTTAAATTTGATCCAACTGGAATTTATTGCATTTTAATTATATGAACATTAGCGGTGAAATCCTGGCCCCATTCAAATCAATAGGAGTCTTTCCTTTGCCTTCAAGGGGCTAGGTTTTCACACTAGTTTTGGGTCACTCCCATTTCCACATCTAGTCCCATGTAGGAAATTGTTGAGACATGCTCCTTTTGGGTTTGGTAGCACTGGATCTAAAGAAATGAACCCAGAAGAACAGCACCACAGGGGGACCCTGAAAAGCTGATCTACGGAACTTAAATATCCTTTCTGCCCGTTCTTCAAAAAGTATTTTAAATACCGGGGTATAAAGCAGTTTCTTGATTCTTTTTTAACTATATCCTTTATTCTTCAGATTTTCTTTTTATAAGCAAAAATTATTCACTCTTTTCTGACAATTACTTTGTTCAGGTATCAGCAGACCAGAAACAATTAGACTGGACTTTTGTGTGTTAGGGTTTTCCACAACTCTAATCCCATACATGTTATCACCTGGGACTGATTTATGACAGATTCTGAAATGGTGACAGAAATGTTGCCTTATGCTTTTATACTAGTTTGATAGAATACATGTATTTGTAATGCTAATTCTGTCTTTTATTGTGTGTTTTTACTAGAAAGTTTCTTATGAAGAAGAGACCGCTGAAAAGACGCTTTATAAATCTGATGGTGATGTTCTGTTTAGTTCTGTATATTATATACCACAGTATCTATCAAACCCAGTCATACTGGCCTGGCTATTGTATTCTGTTGTGTGGCTGTATATCACGTAATTATAACTTTATTTTGCATTGTAGCACAGGAGCTACTGAATTCTACTTCATATTTACTCCTGCCAAATTTTACAAGTTAACGTTTTTATTTCATTGTTTGCTTCTTCCTATTTCTCCTGCTGTCTTCCCTCTTGGCAGGATTGTAAGGCTTTATCTTTCCCATTTCCTTTGTTGCTCAGATGCAGAGAAAAGGAGTGTATGTGGGAAAGACTAGAGCAGAATCCATCAATGTTACAGGAAAAGCCTGTGTGGCAAGGACATTCCATTATAATGTACAATATACACAATGTTCTCAGATAACAGAATACCCTGAATGTAGAAACTTCACATGAAGTAACTTCCTCTGATTATGGGATGTTAATTGAAGGCCCCTTCATATCCTAGGAGTGCTTTTGGTTCAGTCTCACTTATTAGAAAATAATTCACTATACTAAATCAATAGTGAGGAGTAGATTTAAAAACAGAGAGAATGTTCAGAGCTAAAGTTTCACCTTATCCTACAAAGGAACTACATCGCATATAGGGAAAAGTTGTAGATGGTCCCATGTGAGTGAGCTAGAAGTGGGAAAGTGGATCCAGGAATATCATTTTCCTCATCCCTGTACACCTGGGCAGGTTGCAGGAATAATTCAAGACAGCACGGTGTGAAGGCTGGTCAGAACTGCTGACGGTGGCTATCTGCCAAGAGGAAATATGTCTACATAGGGTTGTTTTGGCCCTGTCTGTCTGAACACCAGGCAGCACAGGCAGGGGAGCACAGAGACGTAAGCAGTGACTACACCTTTATAAAGGCATGGCGTATGCCACGGCCCCGCACAATCCTCTCTTAGTGCCAAGGAGGAATTATGCCCAATATGGGCATCCTACCTCCCTGCACCACTGCTAGAATGCTAAAAATCTTTCATAGCACCCTTCCCCACCACCACCACCGTTCTCCAGGGGTTGGGATAGCCATCATTTCTCCATAGCGCAATACTGCCTGCAGAGCGCTATCAAGCACCACACAGTGAGATGGGAGTTTCAGCATAGCTTCCTCCTATAAAGGGTTTTTAGTATGTTCCTATGACAGCATCTAGACCTCCCAGTCAGGATTAAGGCCTCATCAAGGCTAAGTGTTGTACAAACAAATAGGGTAATGGGCCCTCCCTAAGAAAGCTTCGAATCTAATTGACATCTCATGTTATCATAGGTGCTGGAACTAGAGGTGCTGGGGGTGCTGCTGAGCCCCCTGGCTTGAAGTGGTTTCCATCCTATACAGGGTTTACAATTTGGTTCAATGGCTCTCCGTACACCCACTATAAAAATTGTTCCAGCGCCCCTGGGTGTTATCCTATATGCTTGAACTCCTGAAACCTTAGCTCCAGCAATCAAATATAAAAATCTGAAGGGGCTGCGCTAATGTGGATATTTGATGTACAAAGCTTCTTGTAAGCCATAATTCCGTTATAGCTCATATGACCTTGCAGCGCGACAGTTTTGCTTTGAATATCCAGTAAACCTGAAAAACTCAACCTCAGATGCCATGTATAAGATATATGTGGCTATTGTTTGTATATGACACCTGGAAGTTTTGCTAATGGCTATATTAGCAATCTGTATGTTGGACAGAGAGTGGCCATCCCTGAACTCAAGATTTACCTGTTACTGATATTAATAACTGGGTAAATACTGTATATCTAACCATCCATCTGCCCTGATATTTTTCTGATATACTGCAGATGTTTCTCTTCTGTGTATGGGGAGATAATTGTGGCATTGGAGAAACCATCAAGTGGTAACTGGATAAATATTGACTTGTTAATGGCAACCAAAGTAGGAGCAGGCAGGAAATGGTTTTCCCATCTGTGACGGAGTACTGGGTCCAGCACTCTGGTCATTGAAACTCTAATTAATTACTCCAAACCAGACCTTATTAAGAAGAGCTGTGCCTAATTGATGGGCTGAGGAGAACTAAGAGGCTTATTAGGCCACTAGACAGATGATACAAAAGGCACAGGAAGGATGGGGGAGAAGGGCAAAGCAGAAAGAGAGAACGGGAGAGAATGCATTTCCCTGCTTGCCATAGGAGCTGAGGGCTCTCTAGGAATGTAGAGATGAAGCTATTTAGCAAATAAAAGTGGTGAAAATTAATATTATAAATAAACTATACCAGGTGTTTTACTAGGACAAAAGTCTCTGAGCTGTTTGTGGACTTGGGCAGCGGCAGGCACGAGTGAGCCCTGCCACAACATCCCAAGAAAATTTAAGATTTCAAAAACAAACAGACAAATCCTGTCCTGAACTGGGATGAAAATTTGAAATCTTGAAAACTTTCATGATCTAACAAATGAACAAAATTTTGATTCAGGTAAAACAAAATATTTTGATATTATCAAACCTAAATATTTCACACTGATTTTAATCTTCTTTTCATATAAATTAAGTTAAATTTTGAAATGAAGACATTTTGAAATGAAAAAAATGAAACTTTTCATTTTGAAAATGAGATCTTTTTTGACAATTCTGAAAGTTTTGTGTGCGTGTGAACTTGTTGAACCTCAACCTGACCCAGGAACAGTTTGGGGCTTTTGGGCGCAAAAATAAATAAATAAAGTTGCCAAAAAAATCCTGACCTGCTCTAAACCAATATAGGTAGTTAGGTACCTACATAGTTGGACACAGGCATAGTGTGACTGAACTAAAATACAGAATCAACCTAACTGTTCAAGATGGGGGAAAATATGCCTTGTGGTTAGAAGAGTTGTGCCAGTCTGGGAAGTAACCACTTATATAGCTCATTGTGTTTTGGGGGTCATCATCATTATTGAGTTCCTGCTCCCTACTAGTCTTCTGTACAGACAAAGATTTAATTAGATAGCTCTCAAAGTTCACAGGGAAATTGGTCAACTTTTTACCAGGAAATCTAGCTATACACAAAAAGTTTCCGTGTAAGGATTCTTATTTAAAACAAAATAAGCCAAAAAATCCACTGACACCATGGACCTAAGTAAGAGGTGGTGTATGAAGTATAATAACTTAAATCTGTGAAAAAGTGCCTTTTTCCAACCTGTTCCACAATAAAGCACTCACACTGTAATCAAAATGCCACTTCCTGAGGTGTGAAATTACCAATAAGCGAAAGATCAGCTAAAACCTTCTCACTAATTCAGGATAGCTCAGTCTATAACTAGATCTTCTCCTCCAGAAAGCCACTCCCACCTGCTTTATATCTAAATATACAGCTTGGAGTAAAGAGTCATCTATCTTTGTGTGTGAATTGAATCCGTGTGAGCCTTTCGCTGCAGGAGGAACATCTGCTATTAGAGCATGATGTTTCAGGCAACCACTGCTGCCCTCTTACATAACCCTTTACACTGATTTAGACTAAGTTAGATTCCCTTAGGCCTACTTACGTGAAATCTACTGATGAGTAAGGAAGTCTAAGTTGGTGTAACTGACTTGCTGAGAAAAAGGAAGAAGGTGTAAGTTATGATATAAGTTAGTTCAGAGCACCATGCAACTTCTAAAGGAACGCTACAATTCAATAGCAAGTGGAAAATTCCTTAGAAGAAGCATGCTTTACACCTTCTTCCACTAACATAGAGTCCCTTACACATCACATGAGTGAATATAAGTAGTCCTAAGGTGTCTACATTATTGTAAGGGGATCCAATTTACCCCACTTCACATGTCCCCATGACTCCATTGTTTGCCATGACCAACACAGCCTTATTCATTTTTTCATGTGGTGCAACTTGTCTCCTCTAAAATCTGATATAGTTCTTTACCTCCATTCTGTAGAATCCCACATTGAGTCCCTTCTAATTCTGTTCTCTCTTGAATTGTACTTTAAAAGTTGTAGTAATCTTTTAGAAATTACATGGTACTCCTAATTAATTTCTGTGTAATGCCCTTTATTCCATTTGTACTAAACCTTTTCCCCTTTTGTTTTCAATGTCAGCATGTCATCTGTTTGTTCTACCCCTTTTCCCCCCACTCCGTTATAGAAAGGGGAAATAAAACCTAACCTTGCAGGGATAAGCATTAATATTAAAATATTCCCTGGATAAGCCTGTAAATCTTTAGGCTGAATAGTTTTTGTCTGTACCTTTCAAAATAATTCACCTTTGGAATGAATGTGGATTTGTGCTACAACTTAGTTATCATTTCTTGCGTATTTAAATTAGCTGTTCAGTTTAGATGCCTGAAGTGAATTTCACCAGTGTTGTCATGCTGAGGATTGTCAAGACTAAGAAGTGTGCCAAGTTTAATGCAAACTAAACAGATAATATCACAAGAGATTATCATGTGAATATAGCATTTTAACAAGAAATTTAAAAGCTATTTGTAAGGGTATTGTTTTTGCTGTAAAATATACATCTATATTTTATTAGTAGTATAATCAGTGCTAAGTATATAAGTTTACAGCATTCAATAAGCATACAAACGAAGGGCTAGATACCCTTGCTCATACAGAGTAATACCTTACTCCACAAATAGGTCCATTGATTTCAGTGGGGCTGTTTTGAGAAATGAGGATAACACATGTGGCCCTTTGTCACAGGTCAGTCAGTCCTCTTCTATTTAAAAGATACAAACTTTAATGGAGGAAAAAAACAACTGAGATTACTTTCTGAATTATTTAGAAATAGCACAGGAGATGAAAACTGCTTAGTAGTTTCCAGTGTGCAGATAATGCATCATGATCAATAAATGAATGCTAGCCTTAACTTAAAACCAAATTTATGAATTAATTATTAAAAAGGCATAAAATTTGGTGGTTTCATTATTCATGCAAATGTTATGGTATAGATTACATGTATGGCTGAGGAGGACATACCAATGTGATATATGCCATCATGTGCCAGCAATGCCCCTCTGCCATGTACATTGGTCAAACTGGACAGTCTCTACGTAAAAGAATAAATGGACACAAATCAGATGTTAAGAATTATAACATTCATAAACCAGTCGGAGAACACTTCAATCTCTCTGGTCACGCAATCACAGACATGAGGGTCGCTATCTTAAAGCAAAAAAACTTCAAATCCAGACTCCAGCGAGAAACTGCTGAATTGGAATTCATTTGCAAATTGGATACTATTAATTTGGGCTTGAATAGAGACTGGGAGTGGCTAAGTCATTATGCAAGGTAGCCTATCTCCCCTTGTTTTTTTCCTACAACCCCCCCCCCCCCAAGACGTTTTGGTTAAACTTGGATTATTGCTGTGCACATTGTAAGATGAGCTATTGCTAGCAGGAGAGTGAGTTTGTGTGTGTGGTTTTTGGAGGGGGTGTGTGTGGGGGGGGGGGGGTGAGAAAACCTGGATTAGTGCTGGAAATGACCCACCTTGATTATCATGCGCATTATAAAGAGAGGTTTCAAAGAGGGATGGGCTATTACCAGCAGGAGAGTGAGTTTGTAGGTGTGTCTGTGTGTGTGTGTGGGGGGGGGGAGAGTGAGAAAACCTTGATTTGTGCTGGAAATGGCCTTCCTTGATGATCACTTGATGATCACTTTAGATAAGCTGTTAGCAGCAGGACAGTGGGGTGGGAGGAAGTTTTGTTTCATGGTCTCTGTGTGTATATAATGTCTTCTGCAGTTTCCACGATATGCTATGCATCCGATGAAGTGAGCTGTAGCTCACGAAAGCTCATGCTCAAATAAACTGGTTAGTCTCTAAGGTGCCACAAGTACTCCTTTTCTTTTTAGTGCAAAGAAATAATTTGGTTTCCTGGTTTACATTCTTTACAATTTTAGAAGGATGGTTGATGACCAAAATTCTATTTTAATTACTCAGAATTCATCACATGCTGTCAAGGTTCCTTCCCCAGTCTGAACTCTAGCATACAGATGAAGGGACCTGCGTGAAAAAAAACCCTAAGCTTAGTTTTACCAGCTTAGGTTAAAACTTCCCCAAGGTACAAACTATTTTACCTTTTGTCCCTGGACTTTATTGCTGCCACCACCAAGCGTCTAACAAATATAACAGGGAAAGAGCCCACTTGGAAACGTCTTTCCCTGCAAAATCCTCCCAAGCCCTACACCCCCTTTTCTGGGGAAGGCTTGATAAAAATCCTCACCAATTTGCATTGGTGAACACAGACCCAAACCCTTGGATCTTAAGAACAATGAAAAAACAATCAGGTTCTTAAAAGAAGAATTTTAATTGAAGAAAAAGTAAAAGAATCACCTCTGTAAAATCAGGATGGTAAATACCTTACAGGGTAATCAGATTCAAAACATAGAGAATCCCTCTAGGCTAAACCTTAAGTTACAAAAAGACACATAAACAGGAATATACATTCCATTCAGCACAACTTATTTTATCAGCCATTTAAACAAAACAGAATCTAACGCATATCTAACTAGATTGCTTATTAACCCTTTACAGGAGTTCTGACCTGCATTCCTGCTCTGGTCCTGGCAAAAACAACTCTCAGACCGAGAGAACCCTTTGTCCCCCTCCCAGCTTTGAAAGTATCTTGTCTCCTCATTGGTCATTTTGGTCAGGTGCCAGCAAGGTTATCATAGCTTCTTAACCCTTTACAGGTGAAAGGGTTTTTCCTCTGGCCAGGAGGGATTTAAAGGTGTTTACCCTTCCCTTTATATTTATGACACATGCTTACCAGTCTTGATTCAGTACATGTCATTCCATAGAAATAGTTCACACATAGGGTTGGATTGAAACTAATTGGGATTCAGATTCAGCAGCATTTAGGGGAAGGTGACCTAAAACAGAATCTCCAGCTTCCAGCAGACTCTTGCTCCCATCCCTATATCACTTTGTTCTTCTTGCCACAACACCCACTCTCTGCACTCTCATATCTTCTCACCCCCTTTCTCCATGCTAATTTTTGCATCCAGTAAACTCTGCTTTCTGCTATGTATAGATTTTCAAATGTGTCATGTTCCCTCATACCACCAGGCCCAGATTCTGTTCATTCTTCCTTATTCTCCCTTTGTTAAAGTACAGGATCTGCTTCACCTCGACTCTTTTTTTGTTCCTAATTATTTTGGACATTGCTATCGCTTTCAATGGTATTAGTCACACATTATTGCTTTCTAGTCTTCCTGTGTTTGGCTTTTGGGGACTAGTTCTAGACTGGCTTTTGTTAAACCTCTGTCAGTTTGTTCTTTTAAAACTATTTTTAATATATCATGATATTTGTAGACGTACTTCAAGTATCTGTTCTTGGTCCTTGTGTATTTTCTTTTTATTATTTTCATTTGTAGTACAGTAAAGCCCAAGAGGTCCTAATCATGATCAGAGCCCCATTGTATACCTGTAGTAAGAGACACTGAAGATCTAAGTAGAGACAAGCCAGAAAAAGAATGAGTGAAAAGAAGAATGTGTTGAAAATACCTGAGGTCGGTCTCCTTTGCTGTCTATGCAAAAACTAGCAGTTGCACCAATACTGGAAAACAGACACAAGCTTTCTTAATGTAGGTATATCCTCATCTCTGAATTTGGCCCTTTGAGTCATTTTGAGGCTTCCCTTCATCTTTCCGGGCTATTATTCCTCCTATTGCTTGGAGAGCTACAGCATTTCTTCAATAGACTTTAACTTTTGTAAATTCCAATTGTGTTGAACTTTGCCTGGTACTTCATTGCCCTGAACCTGGTGCAGTCATTTACACAGTACAAAGTGGGTGTAACATGCTACCAATTCAGAATGGAAGGGTTCTCTACCAGCTTTGTACTGGTCTAAGTGATTACATGGGACAATGGAAAATCAGGCTGTATCTTTCTTCCAAAGATGCTGTTAGTTGTTCAAAACCAGCAGCTAGATTGATTTATCCCTGGGCTCACTTGTTATGTCTCTTTTCACAAAGTTACATTGTAAGACACAGTATTCTACTAGCTGATGACTGGTAACAGGTAAACTTCAGAAGGAGTACCCCATAGTGCAAAGTACTTTTCTGAACTTACAAATCTGGAAATATCCACTAACTGATATCTTGCTAAATCAGAGCATCCTGAGATTTCCAGTATTTCTGGGTTCTAAACAAGTAAAAAATATTGAGATAACTGCTTTTATCAAAAGTCACATAGAGAAAGGTTAATAACATGATCTCAACTTTCATATTAACTACTGACATATTTGAAACACTGCCTGTTAGGCTAGACCACTTCCAAATTTTCGTATTCTTCTGCAGAAGGTAAACCCTTCTGAACTTCTCTGAAAGATTCAGTTTCCAGTAAAAGTCAAAGAGCTTGTTTTTTGTGATAACATGCAAGACTTTTAAATGTTTTTTTTAACATGCAATACTGTTCACAAAGAAACTTAGAAAATAGACAAAATAGAAACTGCAGAGCACATAGAGTATGGTGTATAAATAGCTGAAATGAACAGTCACAATGAATCCTCTCACAGATAAAACAGAACCCCATCATTTGAATTCCTACAGAATGTGTGATTTATAATGTCACACCTAAAAAGCTGCATTAAAGTAAAGCTAAACTACAAGAATACAAGGAAATTGAAATTGAAGGCTGATATCTATCATGCCAGTGCCATATATTATCTATGCATAATGGATTTCATTGTTTGTTTGTTTTTTAAAAAGAAAAAAAACCACAGTAAACATGGATCCATGGAATCTACTCTGATCCATCACTGGAGTGTTCCTGGATTACCCCAAAAGTGACCTTCTATGCTGCTCCCAAACTGACTGATACAGAGACAAGTTGCACATCCATAGAGATGTGCACAGGCATCTTGAGTGTTTGCCAACCTGGCCCTCCTTTTCATGCACCTTGTGTGTTAGGGCTTAAGTCAAACTTTTGTATTGGTGACCTCTTTCACACAGCAAACCTATGAGTGTGATCCTTCCCCCGCTTATAAATTAAAAAAGCTTTTTTCATATTTAACACTATTATAAATGCTGGAAGCAAAGCGAGGTTTGGGGATTGAGGCTGATAGCTCACGACACCCCATGTAGTAACCTTGTGACCCTCCCATGGGGTCATGACCCCCAGTTTGAGAACCTTTGGCTTAAGTGGTGCCGAATTATTTCAGCTGACTCTCTGCACCAGAAGTTAGTTTCATGTTGTTGCCAACTCTTGCAATTTTATCGCAGGTCTTTCAATATTTTTTTGTGTTCTTTAAAGCCCCATGTCCTGGACTCCTGTGATCACAAAGAGCTGTGATCTCAATTTTCTTTGTTAATATAACCAACTTCCTGACCCTGGTGGTCATGGAGTAAAGCTTGGAAACATGAGCACTAAAGGCTCAAAAAGAAGAAGGCAAATATAAAGAACCCCAAATGGGTTTTTTTTTAACAAATGTTATGATTTTTAAACCTATCTCATGATTTTGGGGGCCTGACGCATGATTTTTTTGAAAGGTGGGGGTTGGCACTGTCAATTTCACCCAAAACAAATGTGAGTTGTAATTATCTAAGACTGAATAAAAGCAATGGAGAATAGAAGTTAACGCTGAGCTATTAAAGAGTTTTATACAATCTAAACCAGTTTCTCCTTGAAGACAGGGATTGTATTGTCCTCTGTTTGAAAGATAAGTCACATTTTAACCACACAACAAAAACACTAACCCAGGAACCTATCCATGCAACAAAGCCTGTTGCCAACTGTGTCCACATATCTATTCAGGGGACACCATCACAGGGCCTAATCACATCAGCCACACTATCAGAGGCTCGTTCACCTGCTCATCTACCAGTGTGATATATGCCATCATGTGCCAGCAATGCCCCTCTGCCATGTACATTGGCCAAACTGGATAGTCTCTACTTAAAAGAATAAATGGACACAAATCAGACGTCAAGAATTATAACATTCAAAATCCAGTCGGAGAACACTTCAATCTCTCTGGTCACTCGATTACAGACCTAAAAGTTGCAATTCTTCAACAAAAAAACTTCAAAAACAGACTCCAACGAGGGAGTGCTGAATTGGAATTAATTTGCAAACTGGATACAATTACATTAGGCTTGAATAAAGACTGGGAATGGATGTGTCATTTCACACAGTAAAACTATTTCCCCATGTTTATTTCCCCCACCCCCCACTGTTCCTCACACGTTCTTGTCAACTGCTGGAAATGGCCCACCTTGATTATCACTACAAAAGGTCCCCCCCCCGCTCTCCCCACCCTGCTGGTAGTAGCGTACCTTACCTGGTCACTCTTGCTACAGTGTGTATGGTAACACCCATTGTTTCATGTTCTCTGTGTATATAAATCTCCCCACTGTATTTTCCACTACATGCATCCGATGAAGTGAGCTGTAGCTCACGAAAGCTTATGCTCTGGATTTGTGCTGGAAATGGCCCACCTTGATTATCATACACATTGTAAGGAGAGTGGTCACTTTAGATAAGCTATTACCAGCAGGAGAGTGGGTTTGTGTGTGTGGGCGGGGAGAAAACCTGGATTTGTGCTGGAAATGGCCCAACTTGATTATCATACACATTGTAAGGAGAGTGATCACTTTAGATAAGCTATTACCAGCAGGAGAGTGGGGTGGGGGGAGGTATTTTTTCATGCTTTGTGTGTATAAAAAGATCTTCTACACTTTCCACAGTATGCATCCAATGAAGTGAGCTGTAGCTCACGAAAGCTTATGCTCAAATAAATTGGTTAGTCTCTAAGGTGCCACAAGTACTCCTTTTCTTTTTGCGAATACAGACTAACACGGCTCTTACTCTGAAACCAGTCACATTTTTGTTACTCCTGTTACGTAAATATAGAAAGGCTAATAATTTGTTTATTTGTTTTACGTTTAACTCCTTCAGTGCCAGTGGAATTGGATTTACGGGATGCTTACAGGACTAGAAGAATATTCCAGACTCTCCTGTTGTCTCTAGAATAGAATAGAATAGAATAGAATAGAATAGAAGCTTTGCCGCTTCTTGAGTGAGGCAAGATTGTCCCTTAGCCTGTATGAGGCTCTAGATGTGTCATGGAGAATGACCTGCATGGCCATTATTTCTCCCATGAACAAGTGGATGTGGTGGGGCCAAAATGGAGGGAGGAGTAGATAGTTAGACCTCATCCCCTTCTCAATGAGCCAGCCAGCAAAGCTGGTGGAGTGTGTGGCAAGGAGAGTATGCTGCACCCTGTAATGAACTGTAACAAAGTAGGAAGCAAGTAGTGAGTTAAGAGAGTAGTTGTGACTCCAAACAGCAATTAATTCCCAGGGTTCTTCCTGGGGCAGTGCGGCTGCAGGCCGCTCCTTATTCAAGGCTAGTAGAAATGTCTCCATCTAGTCCTTAATGATTACACTAGAAACAAGTTAAAGTCCTAGATTCTGTCAAGAGGATTCTTTCCTCTTTCTTGTAGGTCTGTACTATATGCAACAGTATATTTCACATATTTAATACTACAAATCACTATTTTTTAAAGAGTGGAGCAAGGTTTAAAAGCACAATTCAATTCAAAAGGAAGCCACTTACCTGCCTCTACGTGTACTGTACATTTAAGGGAAAATGTTCTGTAATTCCCAATAAGTAGGTGATTCCTATGATTGAAATCATCAAGACTGCTAGACCTTAATCCTGCAAAGACTTTTGCAGGATCAGGGAATGAATCATTCTCAAGGGCTTCAGATAAAAGTTGGAAAATATAGAAGAAGGGTGGGATTCTCAAAAACCGTCAGGATTGGCCTAGCTCTGCTCCCTTTGAAGTCAAGTTTGAAGCTCCCCAAAGGAATCCCACCCAAAATACCATAAGTCATTAACAATAAAATAAGGATGGTTTTTGTTAATATTTTTATAGTATAAGTAAGGATTTAATTAGTGTTTGTTAAAATATGATTGTCTTTTTCGTGTTTTGGGTAGCACTCATGCTTTCAAAAAGAGTGGGGCTCTTAATAATTCCAACATGGGTAGCAATAAAGGGGGTTGAGAGCAAGAAATAAGTCTTAGCTCCTTTAAAGAACTTCCAGCCATTCACTGCATTTTCAAAAGTCACTGCTATCGATTAAGTGGAATGTGAATAAAAATAAAATAACAGCTAATGCTTACTTACCTACCTCACTTAATTTATTTTGTGGGTGGGGGGATTCGGTTTAAGTATTCTTCCTTTTATTTTGCATGTATTATTCACACTGAGAAGCCATCACTAAACATGCGGCTGAAACCAAATTTCAAATGTGATGGATAAAATTGATTATTCTTACCAGAGATAATAGATTCCAAGGTCTCTGGCTTTTTCAAGGCCACAAGCTCTGCTGAAAATAGAATGCAGCAATCAATTGAAGGAAACCAAAGTCTCAACCCTAAGGCTCTCAGAAAGCCTGAAAAGTAACATTTGTGCAAGACTTTTACTGGTAATGATTGCATGTGCTGGTAATGATTGCATGTGCACATGGATTTTTGATGATATAAGGATGAGAGCAGATCCTGCACTGACCAAAACTTGCTAGTGAGGGAACTAATCTATACAAGACATGGACACAATACTCCAATTCTGGGCAGACACACCTCACCTCTGATTGACTGCTTTTACTATGTATCTACTGTCCCATAAAAAGAAGAAATAAGCAAGTGGACTATTTTACTATAAAATGATCTCAACCTGCAAGAATGTAGGATCCTGAAGTGCCCAATCCTGAAAGAAGGTTGGATCAGGCCCTGAATAGATTCTTCAGTCTGGAGTTTTCTCTTTGTTCTCCTGTCATCCCTTGCCTCTTTGCCACCTTTATCCAGCCCAGTGTAAACTTTGGGTGTGAAGAGATTGAGTTGGCAACTGCTTAAAATGTGCTAAAAAAATCTAAATAAAATAAAAAACATCTCTTCCAATATGAGTAACTCTGATCGTTATAAAAGTAAGAACACACTAGAGACTTGCAATGGGAATTAGTCCCTGAAATGTTCATATGTGCCTATGTGAAGCCCTTCTTACTTTCCTCCAGTCCTAAATAGCTAGGTCAGAGCTCTGTTGTTTCATTTATTCACTAACTGAACCAGTTACCTTGGGTGATTTATGCTGCTTCATTATACTGATGCCTTTGAAAGTATGTGTCATATTTAATCAACCTTTGTATAAAGATTTTCTTTTTAAATTTGTGTAAGGGCTGGTACCTACAGCTTTCATCCTTGACCCCTTGGCATACAAGGTTTTCATCAGTTGCTCTTATGAACATCTTATTGGCATCAAGATCTCCTATATATTAGCAAATATCCTTCATATATTCCATTGTTCTAGGGTTTAGAGGCCAAGTTTGGCTAATCTGTCCTCATAACTCAAATTCCCTCCCCAAAATCCTGGATGAATTGATTGCTCTGAGCTGCACCTGCTTGATCTCTGCAATGTCTTTATGTGGTAATCAAAATTGCACATAATTTTCCAGATGAGTCTTCAATATATATTGCCAGAATAACTTCCCTGATTTATGCTGCGTTCTCGTTTGCCCAATGTACTACCTCCTACTATTGCACAGATGGTTTTATTATCTGAAACCACCACAAGATCTCCCTTCTGGTCTCTGTATCTGACAATGAGCTCTGTGTTTATTTTTGGTTCCCAGCTTCATTACCTTACTTTTGCCAGCACTGAACAGCTTGTGTTCTCTCTTTGCCCATAAACCAAATCTATTCAGGTCATCTTAAGTTTCGTTGTTCTATTCTACTTTACTAAGAGGCTACTATTTTTGTGTCATCATCAAAACTAGTCTGGAAACTTAAAGTCCTCCAGGTTATTTACATACAAAACAAATCTGATTTTAATGTGCTGACTCTAGCAATATCTTATTTGTTACCGCTTTCCAACTCTCAAATGTTGCCACATAGCAACACTTCTGGCTTTTTGTAAGTAGGAAAATATTTTAATGCATTCCTGTATCTCTCTATCTTTCTTGCTGATTTTATGGCTCAGGCATTCATTGTCCGCACAGTATAAACCAGTTTTCTGAATTTAAAATCCTATCAAACCTACTGCCTCTTTTTTGTCCCTCAGAACAGTAAACTCTTAAAAGAAATTGAGTAAATTTGTCAAGTTTCTTCTTTTAGCAAATCCATAATTAATATCAGATTATTTGTTTCTGTTACGTGTAAACACATCCATAACTTTCCTTGGATCATCTAACGTGGGGTTCTTCTGCAGTTCAATCCCAGTTAGCATGGTTGTCCCTTGTCTCAGATAATATAATTTGCTCTCTCTCTGTAGTTATGTATACCATGTTTTAACTCTGCTCCCAAGTCAACCTACATCCTTAGCCCCAATAGAAATGATTAGGGGAAATGATTAAAATATCTCATTTATATCTACATTGCAATAGCAAACATTTTTAATCAATGGTGGAGGACAACCGTGCTGTAACTGGGCCCCAAGGCAGGTTTGTTTTTACAGTATAAGCTGGCCCATTGTCAGATATGGAGCTTATATCACTAGCTCTAGATTTGTCACCTTCAACCTCTATAAGCTATCAGAAATGTGCTACTTATCTGGGAATTCTGTAGTGAGGGGACATCAAACATTTTTCAGACTTGAGGGTCACTCATATTTATAGTTCTAGTGTGCAGGGAAATATCAGAACACCCAAATATGAATGCCCTCTAGATCTGATTACGATTCTCCCCTAACTCTTACGTAGTGCCATCTTGTAGAGACGTGGAAAGCCTTCGTAGATATTTCAGGGGGCAGTGACTAGGCTACCTATTTGCTCCATCTTGTCTTTTTTGGGGAACTCCCTGTAATCCATTCTCTCTTTCTGCTACAGAATGGTTCTACTTCTCTTGGGTTTTTTCCTACTTCCGCACATTCTATTCAAAAATCTCAAAACATATTGTAAACATTAAGTAATTAAACGGGTAACACCAAGTTATGCCTGCAGCATGATAAAGATAAAGACTCTGGGTAAAATTTTCAAAAGTATCTACAGCCCAGATTTTTAAATGTATTTAGGTGTTGCTTCACTCAGTGTTATAATGCCTAATTCCCATTTTCAAAAGTGACAGGAATTTAGGAGCCTAAGTTTTATTGAAAGTCAAAGAGGATGTAGGAGCCTACAAAGCAAAGTCACTTCTGAAAATGAGACTTAAGCTCCTAAATCAGTTCGGTATTGCAACACTGAATGGAGCAATATCTATATACCTTTAAAAATCTGGACCTTAAATGCTTTTGAAATCTTTACCCTCCCTCCCTCCCTGCCCTTAAAAGCAAACAATCTGAAAAGACTCATACAAGCTGTAGAAAAGAGATGTAACATGCAAGGAAAGGGTTTGATTTTTAAGAGCACTTGGCTTGGGCCTAAACATACTTCCACTGAAATGAATCTGTTTTTTAACCATTATCCTCAATGCTGAGTGCTTTTGAATATCCTACCCAAAATTATTGGGCTGAAGATAAGTACATATTCTTGCTCACCACATAAGTTGGTGGCAGTTTAAAATATATATATGTATTAAATCTATTCTCTTATTATTGACTAGATTGTAAGCCCCTTGTTTATCCTAAATAGTAATCGGTTATGCATGTGGTCCTGCTGGTTTGATTACTACTTGCATAGTAAGTTGCTACCCAAAGTAAGGGATTCACAATCTGTTCCTGCTTTTGTTTTAGACTAAGAAAAGCCAATCATGGCCCACTGTATCTGGTGCACCAGACTTTGTCATGTCTAAAAATAAAGTGATAGATATGTAGAAGCAGTACTTCAGCTCTCTGAAAATTAGTATTCTCCAGTGTTAGTAAAGTACAATGTATACAACTCTCGAAACTGAATAGCTGACAGGAAACATTGAGCAATTGCTGTTGCCTTTGAATTGATTTGATTAATATGGAATTCTAATTAGAGCACATGATATGCCTTATACAATTTTAAGGGACACTATTGATATAAATTACAGGAAGTCTTTGTCCTTTCCTGAGGAAATATAAGAATCCAATCTAGAGTATCAGTACACTGATAATAAGGTTGGCTATTAAGCATTATTATGCTGTGCGCTGGCGCGCGACAGCATTTTGAAAACAAAACAAAACCCAACATTAGCCGTTAAATAATCCACATATACTTGAGGCTAGACAGTCATTTGCTAATACCCTGAGCAAGGGGCAATGCGTAGTTGTGTGGCCCCTGGACCACTGTGGGAAGCAGATTATGACTCAGAGGACTGCAATCAGCCCCCTGCTCTGCGGAAGAAGTAAGCCTGGCCAGGCCCATACCTGGTGCAGTATCTGAAACCCTGTGCACTGGTATAGCTGTGCTGGCTTGTTTGTTGAGCAAGGAGAGACAAGGCTCCACACAGTTCCTGTCTGCTTTGGGGAAGTAAGAGCTCTGAGGAGCCTGCTTACCTACTGATGCCAGGGGATAAAAGGGTGCTTGTGCAGATGTGTAAGGGCTAATCCTTACAACACTGAGCAGAGCAACACCTTCAAATACCTTTAAAAATGTGGGCCTAGGCATCAAACTCATTCAGTGGGAGTTAGTCACTTATCTCCCATTGAATGAATTAGATCTCTCAGTGCTTTTGAAAATACCACGAGGCACCTATCTGTATATTTAGGCCCCTAAATACCTTTAAAATCTGGCCCTAAGAATTTATCTAAGACCTCTGTGACATGAAAAGAGACTGTAATCACATAATTGTGTTGCAGATTTGCTAGGAAGTTATAAGTTTGGGAGCTGAATGGTGTCACATGTCATTCAAAAGTTGATTAGACTGGCATACCCAGTTCTAGCAATGGACCAAGCCTATTGATTAGTAGCTTGTGTTTAAAAGCGTAACACCTACCACTGGCAAAATGTTTTGCTGTCCATTCGAGTTGTCCATGTTTTAAAGGATTTGTTTTGCCCGGTGTTAAGTATTTGGAAATAACTTTAGGGGAAGTGTTTAGAAAATGCAGCTGTTGAGTGCTGATCTCTTATAAAAAACAACAAGGAATCCGATGGCACCTTAAAGACTAACCAATTTATTTGGGCATACGCTTTCGTGGGTAAAAAACCACTTCTTCAGTTACGTGGAGGGAAAATTACAGATACAAGCATAAATATACTGGCACATGAAGAGAAGGGAGTTACCTGACAAGTAGAGAACCAGTGATGACAAGGCCAATTCAATCAGGGTGGATGTGGTCCACTCCCAATAATTGAGGAGGAGGTGTCAATACCAAGAGAGGGGAAATTGTTTTTGTAGTGAGCCAGCCACTCCCAGTCCCTATTCAAGCCCAAATTAATGCTGTTAAGTTTGCAAATGAATTGTAGCTCCACAGTTTCTCTTTGAAGGCTGTTTTTGAAGTTTTTTTTGTTGCAGGATAGTTACTTTTATATCTGTTATTGAATGTCCAGGGAGATTGAAATGTTCTCCTACTGGCTTTTGTATGTTACCATTCCTGATGTCTGATTTGTGTCCATTTATTCTTTTGCATAGAGACTGTCCGGTTTGGCCAATGTACATGGCAGAGGGGCATTGCTGGCACATAATGGCATATATCACATTAGTAGATGTGCAGGTGAAGGAGCCCCTGATGGTGTGGCTGATGTGGTTGGGGCCTCTGATGGTGTCGCTAGAGTAGATACGGGGACAGAGTAGGCAACGGGGTTTGTAACAGGGATTGGTTCTGTTAGAGAGCTTATTCCTTCACTCTGCCACTTCCCTGGTCCTTCTCGCATGAACAGAGAGCAACAATACCCGAAGTCCGAAGGTGCAAACAATTCAATGTTTATTGGGGTGAACTTCCAGCAAGCTTAAATACAAGTTCCTTTTTCCTTATTTTCGAATCCCAACTTACTTCCTGTTTGCCCCTAATTTATATAGTAATATTCTTAGCTATACCTTAACCAATCATTCTACTGAAATTTAACTAACCAATCCTAACATATTGTAACATGATTAGCTAACCAATTATATCCCACCACCTTAATTAGATTACACCCAGCAAAATTAATTATACAGCAGACAGAAACAATCACAGAACCAGACAGAGATTATACAGACAAACAATAGCAAAGTGGGAACTATAATGACAAAACAATACAGAAGTGAGGATTTCACATCCCAGCTATTGATAAGTGAGTTCTTGCCAGACAGGATGCTATCAAACTAAGTTTCCTTTTACATTTTCTAGGCACTTCCCTTTCTCTGGAGGTGATAGGAATTATCAGGACAGGATTGTATTCAGGACAGGATTGTATTCCTAACAGCCCAATAGCACCTTCTTTCAATGTGACTAGTTTGGAATGTGAGGATGTGACTGTTCGCTTCCTGGCTTATGGCTGCCTCTGCTGCTTAGCCAAAGGCCTTAGCCTAAGAACAGGGCCTCAAACAGTCACAGTAAGAGAGGGCCCTTACACCAGCAGACAGTGATTTTGATTCTTTCTTTTATACCTCTAGAACTAGCCAAGTGATAAGAATACCCCTAAATTCTTAAAGTACAGGCTTTTGCAGACAGGCCTGAATATCTATATCCTAACAGGTTCCTGGATTAGTGTTTCTGTGGTGTGGTGTGTAGTTGCTGATGAGTATTTGCTTCAGGTTGGGGGGCTGTCTGTAAGCGAGGACTGGCCTGCCTCCCAAAATCTGTGAGAGTGAGGGATCATTTTCCAGGATAGGAAGTAGATCATTGATGATGTGCTGGACAGATTTTAGCTAGGGGCTGTACATGATGGCCAGTGGTGTTCTGTTATTTTTCTTGTTGGGCCTGTCCTGTAGTAGGTAACTTCTGGGTACCCATCTCGCTCTGTCAGTCTGTTTCCTCACTTCCCCAGGTGGGCATTGTAGTTTTAAGAATGATTGATAAAGATCTTTTGGTATTTGTCTCTGTCTGAGGGATTGGAGGAAATACTGTTGTATCTTAGGGACTGGCTGAAGACAAGACAATGGCTTGTGTGATGTACCCTGGATGGAAGCTGGAGGCATGTAGGTAAGAATAGCAGTCAGTAGGTTTCCGGTGTAGGGTGGTGTTTATGTGACCTCCTATGAAACTCTCTGGTCCTTTAAAAATTTGGGCTTGTCCACTGAGTCAGGCTGTCTTTCACAAAGGCTACATCTAATTAATAGCATTGGGGGGAGGTGTTTGCATGTCTGTGCAAGACAGAGACTAAGAAAGAGAAGCAGGCAATGCAATGATGGAAAAAGGAAAAAAATATGTTGAGATTTCAGGATTGACTTTCCTCTTTGGATTATTTCTCATTTGGATATAGTGTTTATGCGGACAGAGACAGAGGCATGAGAACTAGAGCTTTCATAAACATACCGTGAGGCCAACAATTTGTGTCTATCTAGCCTCTGCTGTTTCTCTCCATACCGCGTTCAGGGTCCAAGCCTCTAGACATGCTTCAGTATATGTCCCTCTTGAAATCTGATTTTCTTTCTCCAGTGTCACTTATGATGTAACATAATGGAACAGTTATTGTGAGACTTTAAGGGTATTTCTGGTCTGTCGTATCTCTAATTCCAGAACTCTTACATTGTTATCTTTAATCTCAATCAAAAAACACAGTTAACCCATCCACACCATTGAACATACCTGTTGTTTGATCCCACTTTGCTGGCTTTCTAAACAATAAGATTGCTATTTGAATAACCTCTAAATCTTCCAGTGCTGCATTTGATTATTTCCGATTAGCTTGAGCTTTTGATTTATTTATGCCACAGCAATAAAATTTGGCATCAGTAATTTCCATAACAATAAACAAAATGAGAACTCAGAAGAAGGCGGCCCACAAAGACAAAAAATGCGACACTGTGGTCTTATTACATATTGTTGTCTCTATTATAAAAGCATTTCAGCCTCTCAGATGGCCTCCTACATTAAACTGCCTTCCATTTCCATCTGTGTCTGGGAAATATCATTTTATTCATGTGGTGCTGGGTATAAGAAAAATTACCATTTGTATCATTGTGGCCACCACTTTTATACCATTGCAACAAATTTTATACAAAGCTGTCAATGGAAATACAAAGGTGTCAATGGAAAAGTTACAATCTAACACGTATGATTATCCTGGTTAAATCCATGTATTATCTTTTTATCTGAAGTTATGAATATTGGCTATGTATCTGTATCTTAAACATGTGGGTTTTTTCCTGAGTGACACCCTCCAGATAGCTTTCTAGCCCTGATATAAATCTATGTGTTGATGGCCCATTAAGTACACTCCACTCTCATAGTGGGCCATTGAAAAAAATCTTCCCATCCAGACAGGTCTTCCTGCAGATGCCTCAGAGAGCAAGGAGCCAATGGCACCCCTGTGATTCATGGTTTGCTGATATGTGATCATGTGATATGCTCATGTGACCCTGGACTCCATCTTGGGCTAGTAACTTTGCATACACAGAAACTGTGGGATTTGTTTGGCAGAGTAAATTTCCAAAGGAACTAAAAATACACCTGAGACACCTCCATTTTGCCTTTTTACTGCTCTAATTCTCTGGACTGTGGATTTACAACTCAAAGGAGCATCTTGAACTATGGCCTGAGGACCTTCCAATCTTTTGGAAGTTACCAGAGAGACTTTTGCAACCCAGCCGTCTATTCCATCACTGCTACAAGGACTTTGCAATAATTTTGTATGTGTATGATCTATTAACGATTTATAATTCTTCTTTTATTTTATTAATAAATCTTTAATTAGTTTACTAAGGATTGGCCAATAGCATGATATTTGGGTAAGAACTGAAATACATATTGACCTAAAGGAAGTGTCTGATCCTTTGGGATTAGTAAGAGCCTCACATATAGTTAATTAGGTTTTTAATAAACCCTCACTATATTAGACCTTTTTGTCTGGATGGGAGCCAAGGGCTGGAATGCCTAAAGGGGACACTGTGTTTGGTTTCTGGTTACTCAGTGTGGTACTTCAGAAGCTCTTTCGCTGCTGGTTTGGTGAATCTATAGAATAAACCACCAGTTTGGGGAGATTGTCTGCCCTGATTCATAGAATATCAGGGTTGGAAGGGACCTCAGGAGGTCATCTAACCCCCTGCTCAAAGCAGGACCAATTCCCAACTAAATCATCCCACCCAGGGCTTTGTCAAGCCTGATCTTAAAAACCTCAAAGGAAGCAGATTCCACTACCTCCCTAGGTAACACATTCCAGTGTTTCACCACTCTCCTAGTGAAAAAGTTTTTCCTAATATCCAACCTAAACCTCCCCCACTGCAACTTGAGACCATTACTCCTTGTTCTGTCATCTGCTACCACTAAGAACAGTCTAGATCCATCCCCTCTTTGGAACCCCCTTTCAGGTAGTTGAAAGCAGCTATCAAATCCCCCCTCATTCTTTTCTTCTGCAGACTAAACAATCCCAGTTCCCTCAGCTTCTCCTCATAAGTCCTGTGTTCCAGTCCCCTAATCATTTTTGTTGCCCTGCGCTGGACGCTTTCCAATTTTTCCACATCCATCTTGTAGTGTGGGGCCCAAACTGGACACAGTACTCCAGATGAGGCCTCACCAGTGTTGAATAGAGGGGAACGATCATGTCCCTCGATCTGCTTGCAATGCCCCTACTTATACAGCCCAAAATGCCGCTAGCCTTCTTGGCAACAAGGGCACACTGTTGACTCATATCCAATTTCTCGTCCACTGTAACCCCTGGGTCCTTTTCTGCAGAACTGCTGCCTACTCGGTCCCTAGTCTGTAGCAGTGCATGGGATTCTTCCGTCCTAAGTGCAGGACTCTGCACTTATCTTTGTTGAACCTTATCAGATTTCTTTTGGCCCAATCCTCTAATTTGTCTAGGATTCTTGCAGTGTAGTCCATCCCAGGCACCCGGTCACAATTCATTCAACCATGAAGCTATTTTTATTTTAAAAAATCATTTTTATTCCTAAACTACCACAGGTGGTCAGCTTTGGATCACATCAGAATGATCTGGTTAAAAAGATACCTCTTGTAATATTGCTTAACCTTTATTTTGTTTCTCTCTTTCCAGCAGTAACTCTTTTATCCACCAACTACCTTTATCAGGAGTCCTCCAAAATTCAGAAATCAGTGCACTGTAAATGTCTGCCAAAAATCAATCTGTCCACATCTACTCCTTCTCCGCTCTGCACTTTCAACCGCCTCTGATCTCTTTTCTTCGATGTCCTGCCATGGCCACAAACTCAGCATAAAGGAAAGTGACATCTGTAGTTTCTCCCCACAATTTATTCTCTCTTGATATATCTCTATCGAGAGAGAGAGATCCTTCCACCTGCCTTCTTGTGGCTCACATTTCCAGCCATGGCTCCATTTTTTATGCTAGATTCCCTTTATCCTCACTGATACTTCCTCTGCAGAATGTTTTCTTTCAGTCCCTGCAGCCAAATCCTGACTGGTAGCTCTGATCACCTCTGCATTGGCTACTGTCATCTGCTCCTTTCTCCATGCCCCTCTGGCTCTCAATTTGCTTCCCTTCCATCCAATATGCTCCATCTTTCTTGCCTGGAATTTTTCATTAGCTACCTGTACCTTTCCACAACTCTTCTTCAGCATATTTAATCTCTTTTTGTCCCTATTGCCCTTTGTATCCTTCAGTTCACCACCTCTGTTCTGTAATTCTGGGACACCAATTTCCCCTTGTTTAGAAATAGTCTAAATGCTATCTAGTCCATCAAGCTAGCATTGCCAAAATGCCATTTCTTTCCTCTTCAAAATGTAATGCAAAATCTGAAGCCAGATCCTTAGCTTTGTGATATCCACTCATTCCAACAATCTTAACATCTCCTAATTACATACATACAAAATTACATATTTACTGCGATAATGAGTATGTAGAGAATGAGGGAGTTATGTGTATTACTTTTTATAAACATCTTATGCAGCTCAGTTCACTTGTTTGATATTATCCTGCCTGACTGCAAGGAGTTAAATCAAAGGAAAATGTTGGGAAGACGCAAACAGGAAATGAAACAACAGCAGAGATGAGGTTCCTTAAGGGAACTGTGTGGAGAGCTATGAACTGGGGAATGCCCCTACCTGCTCCCACCAGGCTGGCAGGACTTCCCTTCCCAGGCCTGAGCCCAGGATCAAAGAGCATACTAAACCATTAAAGGACCCCAGCCTAGAAAATGAAGGGGGATTGAGTGGGTTGTCCACGGGGAGCCTCAGAGGAGGTGGGAGGAAGACACACAGAGAGAAGAACAGACCGCATCAACACAGTCTGCTACTTCCAGGCCAAATATGGAAGTAACAGAGCTGAATGGAAGTTACTAAAGCGGGAAATGATTAAAGTTTAGGTAAGGGGGAGAATGTGTATAGGCCCTTACTGTTTTCACCCTTTACTCTGCATGTTGTGTAATGGCAGGTGAATAAATAATACTTTGTTTTGAAGATGTTTTTGTCACTTTGATCAATGCTGTCACAGGCTCCTGGTGGAAAAGCACTTACAGGTGACAAACAGAGTTGGATCTGTTGTGTTGATTAGTAAACACGGAGGCTGCAGCCCAGAGACCCAGTGTAAGAATGGTAGGACCATGTGGTTCCACCCAGAGAAGGGTAAAGGCCCCAAAAGGGTGGACTCGAGAGGAACTGAAAGGAGTCTAAGTGCAGCTCAGTCTGTATTTAAAACAATAACTGCAAATATAAAGAAAGTATAGGGAGTTCCTTATTAATAGTACTTGTGGTTTGAATGCCAAGATGTGCAGCAACAATTTTAAACTTACTGAAACACCAGAAGGAGGCATGATACAGAGATTTTCTGGAAATCACTGGAAAATTGATAAGCAAATCCTATCCTTCTAAATCAAGATACTGAAGAGTTGCCAATTTCCATTATAACTTTTGAGATGTACACACACTTTCTCAGCCTGTCGAGTAACATCCGTTCCTCCCTGTTCTTAACAAAGTGAATTAAACAAACATAATAAAACTTACATCATTGGATTCAGAAGATTTTCTTGCCAGCTGCTACCATGTTATTGAGCAATACATTATCAGGATGATAGTGTGTTTGTGATGATGTATTACACTGATACATCATTAGAGCAATTGCATTCTTATGATATATTAGTCAATAACAACCCCAGCTAGAAGGAAAACATCTTAGAAACTCAAACTCTAAAATCTTATTTTAAAAGTTGTGTACATACACAGTAAACATTTTTTTAAAAGTTATGGACAGCATCTCTTTGTATGTTATAGAAGCTTCACCTATGGGTGAAAGGCACTCATTTTATGTACTTAATTTATGTACATAATTTTGATATCAAGCTGTTAAAACTTTTGTTTTGCAATTTTTTCCTTGTTATGGTTTGTGGTATAAAGGTGTGATTGATTTAAATATATAAAAGCTCCATTTGTAGATGAGATGTCTAGGTGCTTAGTATGCCATCTAAATCCTACTGAAACTGGGGTGAACAATCACATATAAGGCATTCATGTGAGGGTGACATAGGGTGCCAGCCACTGCCGAGGAGCGTGAGGATCTGCAGGAGGACTGGCTAATGGAAAAGTTTCCCTCCTTATCACTAGACATTTGGAGTATGTTCATAGCCAGGAACACTGTCTATTTCAAAGACACTGCCAGAAAATAGGTCCATATTGTGGCTGATTCACTTCTCTTCTTCAAACACTTCTTCTTCCATTCATCCGCCTTTCCTCTTGCCACTATTGAAAACGATCAGCTCCATTGAAAGTGCTGAATTCAGGGTTGCTCTACAAAAGTAATACTTAGGAGTTAAGAACCAGGAATCAGAATCCTGCAAGATAATATCTTCAGAGAAGAATGAAAAGAAGGTAAATAACTTTTCCCTTTCCACTTTTCTTTCCCATTAGAAGACACATCCACCTACATAATAAGATGTGACTTCCCAAGATGTACAGTGGTTATGAGAATAGTGACAGCATGTACAGTGAATTAGTTGCATCATTTGTTCAAAATATGTACAACTACTTCCCTCCTGTTACTGGGTCAAATTCTTCTATGTTATACACAAGGAATCTCTTAGATGTCAATGGGTGATATCCCAAGGCATAAGGGATAATATAAGGTTCTTGGCTATGAATATATAAACTACTAGGGCCAAATCTTCTCTCAGTTACACTTAGGCCACCCTACTGAATTTTAATAAAAAGAAAAGGAGTACTTGTGGCACCTTAGAGACTGACAAATTTATTTGAGCATAAGCTTTCGTGAGCTACAGCCCACTTCATCGGTTGCATTCAGTGGAAAATACAGTGGGGAGATTTATATACATAGAGAACACGAAACAATGGGTGTTACCATACACACTGTAACGAGAGTGATCACTTAAGGTGAGCTATTACCAGCAGGAGAGCGGGGGGGGGAAAAACCTTTTGTAGTGATAATCAAAGTGGGCCATTTCCAGCAGTTGACAAGAACGTCTGAGGAACAGTGGGGGGTGGAGGGGGGAATAAATATGGGGAAATAGTTTTACTTTGTGTAATGACCCATCCACTCCCAGTCTCTATTCAAGCCTAACCTAATTGTATCCAGTTTGCAAATTAATTCCAATTCAGCAGTCTCTCGTTGGAGTCTGTTTTTGAAGTTTTTTTGTTGAAGAATTGCCACTTTTAGGTCTGTAATTGAGTGACCAGAGAGATTGAAGTGTTCTCCAACTGGTTTTTGAATGTTATAATTTTTGATGTCTGATTTGTGTCCATTTATTCTTTTACATAGAGACTGTCCAGTTTGGCCAATGTACATGGCAGAGGGGCATTGCTGGCACATGATGGCATATATCACACTGGTAGATGTGCAGGTGAACGAGCCTCTGATAGTGTGGCTGATGTGATTAGTCCCTGTGATGGTGTCCCCGGAATAGATATGTGGACACAGTTGGCAACGGGCTTTGTTGCATGGATAGGTTCCTCGGTTAGTGGTTCTGTTGTGTGGTGTGTGGTTGCTGGTGAGTATTTGCTTCAGGTTGGAGGGCTGTCTGTAAGCAAGGACTGGCCTGTCTCCCAAGATCTGTGAGAGTGATGGGTCGTCCTTCAGGATAGGTTGTAGATCCTTGAATAGAGACTGGGAGTGGATGGGTCATTACACAAAGTAAAATTATTTCCCCATGTTTATTCCCCCCCCTCCACCCCTCACTGTTCCTCAGACATTCTTGTCAACTGCTGGAAATGGCCCACCTTGATTATCACTACAAAAGGTTCCACACCCCCCACCCCCGCCCCCCGCTCTCCTGCTGGTAATAGCTCACCTTAAGTGATCACTCTCGTTACAGTGTGTATGGTAACACCCATTGTTTCGTGTTCTCTATGAGATAAATCTCCCCAGTGTATTTTCCACTGAGTGCATCCAATGAAGTGAGCTGTAGGTCACAAAAGCTTATGCTCAAATAAATTTGTTTGTCTCTAAGATGCCACAAGTACGTCTTTTCTTTTTGCGAATACAGATTAACGTGGCTGCTACTCTGAAACCTGAATTTTAATGTAATCACAAGTGTGACAAAGAGCATAACTTGTGCCTTTTTATCTTGATAAATTATGACATTCTTGATACATTTAGTCCAGAACAGCAATCATTTGGTAGTACGATAGTTTGGCCTTCATTATGCAATGAATCTATTGACAAAGTGGAAGTCATAGAAAAATGGATCTTCTTCCTTTCTTTCTCCCAATATAATAATCATTTTGGCCACTTTTGCAGTGTTCTAGATACAGTGCTAAATTCTGCATTCATTTACACTGGTGTAAATCTGTAGTAAATTTAAAGTCAAGAGTTTTGTTCTGATTCAAACAAGTATAATGAATATGACCCATTGGGTGACATTGTGACTCCTTTAAACTTAATGGCAAAACTCCCATTGACCTCAGTGAAATCAGGATTTCACCCATTGTGCTCTCATCTCTTTTTCTCCACTCACATATAGTGATGTGCCTGAACTTAAGCTCCAAATAAGAACAAATTTGGATTTTGTGGCTGTCAAGGTTCCTCCCCCACTCTGAACTCTAGGGTACAGATGTGGGGACCTGCATGAAAAACCTCCTAAGCTTATCTTTACTAGCTTAGGTCAAAACTTCCCCAAGGTACAAAATATTCCACCCTTTTGTCCTTGGATTGGCCGCTACCACCACCAAACAAATACTGGTTACTGGGGAAGAGCTGTTTGGACACGTCTTTCCCCCCAAAATACTTCCCAAAACCTTGCACCCCACTTCCTGGACAAGGTTTGGTAAAAAGCCTCACCAATTTGCCTAGGTGACTACAGACCCAGACCCTTGGATCTTAAGAACAATGAACAATCCCCCCAACACTTGCACCCCCCCTTTCCAGGGAAATGTTGGATAAAAAGCCTCACCAATTTGCATAGGTGACCACAGACCCAAACCCTTGGATCTGAGAACAATGAAAAAGCATTCAGTTTTCTTACAAAAAGACTTTTAATAGAAATAGAAGTAAATAGAAATAAAAAAAAATCCCCCCTGTAAAGTCAGGATGGTAGATACCTTACAGGGTAATTAGATTCAAAACATAGAGAACCCCTCTAGGCAAAAACCTTAAGTTACAAAAAAGATACACAGACAGAAATAGTTATTCTATTCAGCACAATTCTTTTCTCAGCCATTTAAAGAAATCATAATCTAACACGTACCTAGCTAGATTACTTACTAAAAGTTCTAAGGCTTCATTCCTGGTCTATCCCCGGCAAAGACAAAATATAGACAGACCATAGACAGACACACATACCCTTTGTTTCTCTCCCTCCTCCCAGCTTTTGAAAGTATCTTGTCTCCTCATTGGTCATTTTGGTCAGGTGCCAGCGAGGTTACCTTTAGCTTCTTAACCCTTTACAGGTGAGAGGAGATTTCCTCTGGCCAGGAGGGATTTTAAAGGGGTTTACCTTTCCCTTTATATTTATGACAGTGGTGGTTTGATCAGAGCCTGAAACTGAATTTTGCAGGTCAGGCCTCGTTTCTTCTTTTCATGTTGTCCTTTTTTGCTTTTCTTTTTTTCTTTTAAAACCAGTTTAATGAATTATCAACAGCATAAGTAGAAAGCTAAGTATTATAACGGTAAAATCCAATCACTGTAAAAAAACCCCAGGTTAGCACATTTTGTTTTGCAGTAACATGACTTAAACTGTAATATAATATTAATTTCAAATATTAATTTCAGTTAATTATTCTATTTTAGCAAAACCCAGCTTTGTTAAATTAATTATGTCTAAATTGTAGGATTTAATATAGATTTATATAAACCCAACATAATTATTAGTAAATGTTTCCATTCCTATAATGTGTTATATTGGTTTCTCTGTGTTAATGTTTTATATTTAAAATGAAGGATTAAAACTCAGAAACAGAGACTTCATGAGAACAGAAATACCTTCTTTGTGGATACTTGGATATGTACAATGGAGATTTTTGTAGTGTACTGGTTACATGATAATCACATATCCTGAAAAGTGAAAAGGCTAGATTCTCTCTATGGATACATGGAGATGCCTCCCATAGACTTCCCTTGAGACTCTTTTGCTTGTATTACATGGTAGAATTTGGCCCTGTGTTTGGTGATTATCCAGAGCAAATACAAAAAATCCTCAGATTACTTATTGGGATTCGATTTAGTACTATTTAATCATCATTCGGTTTCATGAGTATTAAGCAGCATGAAAGTGTTAAACGAAATGGGAATATGATTGAAAACCCAAGTATAAAATGATATAATGGCAGAAGTAAAAGAAAATAAATGTATCTTAACTGATCTTTGGAGAAAGGAAGAGGTCAATCTCCAGTGAACTAAGGACCCAGTTTTTCAAAGCCTCATTCTAGTGTCTAGTGATAAAAGATGGTTTGTAGGACTGGACCCTAAGTCTGTATCAGATTGAGCTATAGTCTCCTTATTTTCCTATTTCAAATTATTTTTGTTGAATAGGAATGGCTTTGACAGATTATAATATACCACCCCCTCTTCCTCTAATTAACAGGCTCTGCTGTGATTACATTCTAGATTGTGACACAAACTCTATTATTTATCTTTAGAAAATTACCATGCCTATTACCATACCATTACCTGTATCTGTTAGAAGCAAATTAAAAGGGATAAATGGAGTTTAGTGTATAGCACTCATTGCCTTTTATTGAGTAGGTGTGAACACGAAATGCACGTGAATAATTACAGGGGTCAAAAATACTTATAAAAGTAAGGGTTTGTTCTGCTCACCAGACACAAATGCTCTTCTCCTTGTTGTTTGTCATCATTTTGAAGACAGAAAACAAAATACTGTCTGGGATTAAGAATTTAACTTTCTGTATGCAAATTGTTTGTTAAGCATCGTGACCTTATTAAAGCAAAGTTTTCCCTCCGTTGTTGGCTCTTAGGGTTCATTTCAAATCTGGACTGATGGGATTAACAATAACATTATTATTCTTGTAAAACTCTGCAAAAAAGAAAAAGTGGTGACGTCTATTTGCTCATTTTAAACAATATTCTTTTCAAGACTCTTCTAGAGAGCTACTAATTCAATGGAAAACTCTCAGATATGTATACACAATGTTATTAAACGATGCTAACGTTCACTTTGTTTTGACAAATAGAAAAATATCAATTAACACTCGAGCCTTAGTTTTCTCTAAAACATTGTCATATGGTTAAACTAGCATTTAATTTGAGCTAAAATTGTCAAACCAACATTACTAAAGTGTTTTGAGATCTATGAATAAAAATTGCTAAATAATTGTAACTCTGAGGTTCTATAAACACTTTGGGAATGGAGGTTGTTCGTAACTCTGAAATGTTCATAACTGAAAAAAACATTATGCTTGTTCTTTCAAAAGTTTACAACTGAACATTGACTTAATACAGCTTTGAAACTTTACTATGCAGAAGAAAAATGCTGCTTTCCCTTTATTTTTTTTTTTTAGTAGTTTCCATTTAACACAGTACTGTACTGTATCTGGTGGTTTTATTTTATTTATTTATTTATTTATTTATTGTCTCTGCTGCTTCCTGATTGTATACTTCCAGTTCCAAATGAGGTATGTGGTTGACTGATCAGTTCGTAACTCTGAGGTTCTACTGTAGTCGTAAAAACCATGCAGTTCAAGCCTCCTTTAGGAATCAACTTCCTTAGCACCTTAGCAGACTGGGTGCCTCCTTTTAAAGAATGATGGATGAACCTCAAAAAGATCAGAACTCATGTTTGTTTCAGAGAAGTCTGTATATATTCAGCTTTTTATATGAGCTAATCAGATAGAAAAATGTAAGAACAGGTTTTTGTATTGTCTTTTTGACCAACTTCATGCTCTGGTTGGAAAACAGAATTTTTTTAAAAAAACATGTGGATGTTTCAGAACCTCCAAAAGGATTTGGTAGGTTTTTGATGGTAGGATGGGTGTTTGGATTGGAGTGCTCTGAACTTTATCCACACCAGTTTCCATATGCTTACCCTTCACTGGTATAAGCCTGGATTGACACAGGGAGTCTAAAACACCCTTTTCGCTAACAAACTTTGCGGAAGTTCATGTTCTGGTCTGATTCTAGATTCAAACTTCAGCTGCGTCTCTGTCTTTAAAATTATACTCTAATGGCCTGTGGTATTGGTACAAGCATATGACTACAATATTTAAATGGCATAAGGGGCCAATCAAATACTGTTGTAGACAATTGAAATACTTCCACTGGCTTCAATGGGTGTTGGATCAGGTCCATAATGCATACTGGACCCAAACTATTCTTGTGTAGGTACAATATGCTTTATATTGCAATGCGTTTAGAATTGGCAAAGGATTCAAGCTATAATATTTTATGTGGCAGGACATCCCCTAAAGTAGAAAGATTTGCTGCTGCCAATTTGCAACATGGATCCTTAGCTACTTACCTTATGCCAGTGTCACACGGCTCTGAGCCGCCATGCTAACTTATTTATTCCAAAAAGAGAAGACAGGGAAGAATAAGCTGTGCTGCAGCTAGGGTCTCTTAAATCAAAGGTTGGTCCTCAGGCGTCGTCTCCAAATTCAGCTGCAGGCTTTGCACAGAGATTTCACCATCTCGTGCCCGAAACGTAGAGTAATTTCATATTTACTCTACTTAAATGATGCCGTGCCCCAATTACAGCCTAATAAGTTTGTCGTTTGAAATAAAAGGAAACCCCTAGGCCCAGACTGAACACCGTGTTTAAAAATATCTGCTTAATTCAGGTGTCTGCTTGTACATGGCACAACCTTGACGTGACTAAACAGCTTTGTTCAGCAGACACATTAGGCAGAATCCCACAGTGTGGAAATTCATGGACCTACTTTTTTACATTGGGACAAGATCCTAAAGCAAGGATCTTGGCTATGCTGCCAACTTATTTTGTCTGGTTTCTCCAGTTAACTCCCTGTAGGCAGCCTATTGGAATAGAGTCTTCTTTTAAAATAAGCCTCCCCTTCTCCGCTGTTACACTTGCTCCGATTCACCACTGCCAGTAGTTGGCAGCTGCTCCTGCAATTTTTCAGTTAGAGCTAGGTCATGAGTTGGACTACACACTGAATAAGGGATTAAGGGGGAGTAAGCACTCCACTTACACCAGTCCCTGCGGCAGGCTACCTCCAGGCATGTAGGAGACAGTCAGTGTTCACAACATGCACTTCACTCCCTCCACCGACAGCAGGTGGACAGGGAGGGGGAGGGAATGAGTGGAACTGCAGCAAGTCAGTGGCCTGGCTGTTGTAACTTGTTGGTATAGGGATTTTCAGCTGGGTGGGAAACAGTTTTTCTGTGCCATGAACATTTTCAAGATTGCCAAAAAAAAATTCCTGAGCTGAATTGACACAAAATGTCAATCTCAACAAATTATATGAACTGAAAAATCAAAAAAAAATTCCAGTTTGGGTCAATTGAAATGCTTTGTTCTGATAATTTTGACACTTGTTTTCATTTTGACCATTTGCTTTTTTTTTTTTTTTTTTTTTTTTGGAAGCAGTCCATTGAAGCAGTAAGGTACTGGGATAAACTGGTTCCAACTGCTTCATACAGACTCCTGGATTGGAACTCAGAGGAGTGGGTGGGCTTGGGTTCCCCTGTCAACCCCAGCAGAAGGGTTACTTAAACCTCTAGAGCAAATGAGTCAGAACCACCCAGGCAGCTGGAGACTCTCTCTCCTTCTCTGGGGTTGCTAGACTCTTGATTTCCCCAAGCGGGGACAGACTAACAAGGACCTGGCTGGAGTCCTAACACGAAACTCCTAGGCATGGCTAAATGGTGATTGGCTGAGCAAAGCGGAAACTGAGACAGACTCTCCATAACACCTGCTCAACTGCAAGGAGATCACCAGTGTCTGAAAGCCACCCCAGACACTGCATCACTACTTCAATCTATCCCTGCCTTTACCCACTTAGGCCTCATTTCCCTTACTCAACTTATCAGTCCCACCAGTTATTTTATATTTACCTTTGATACTGTTTTCCCTGGATCCTCTTGCCCTACCTAAAACCATGCTCTCTATCCTGTTTGTTTGAAAAACACCTTCCTTGATTTCACCTGTATCTAACCTCTGTCCAACCTCTCTCTCCCCTTTGTTCACAAAGTTGAGGCATATAACGACTATTCACATTGCCTACACATCCCCTCTCTAATTCTCTTGTTGATCCCCTGTAATCTGGCTCCCATCCTCTGCACTCCACGAAAATATCACTGACCATTCAATTCCAAAGGTCCAATGACCTTCTCATTTTAAAAGGTAATTCTTATTGCTGCTCTTTTTGCCACAAAAGTTAGGTATAAAGTCATTCTTATTCAGTTAGTAGGGGAGATAAAATGAAGGGGTGGAGGGTAAAAGTGCTACTTAAATGTAATAATGTAAACCATATAGTAGGAATGCAATTTAAGTCACAGATGCACAGGATAAATTGCAGAAAACCATCTCCATGCCTGAGAGATGGCTTCGTTATGAAAGTGAATGCATATGGATGAGAGTAACATGACAACACTACCAGAACTCAGCATACTGATATATTAATATAGTTAGGAAGGTAGGACAGGATGCCTGATAATTGATTATGACAATAGCCCATTAGGATAATAACATATTGACCCTGAAGAAATAGCAGAGAATAGAGGCTCAGACTTAATGAAAATACCCAGCAAACAAATGAGAAATGCTCCCAAAGGACCAGTGCCCTTCCATGTCATGAGAGGAGAACTGGAAAAAACAGGAAATCGCTTATCCCAGCACTGGGTATGTAGCAATAGACAGCTTTCAAATTCAACTCAGAATGATCATGAATCACCAACGGATGATGATATTGATTATTAATAATTTGTTTTATAATTTGTATTACGTTAGTGCCCAGAGGTCCCAATAGAGATCAGTGCTCATTGTTGTGTATGCGCATAATATGAGGCAGTTCCTGCCCCAAGAAGATTACAATCTAAGGAGACAAGAAACAGCAGAGGAGGAAAAGGGGAACTGAGGCACAGTTTGATTAAATAACTTTCCCAGGATCACACAAGGAGTCTGTGGTACAGCTGGAAATCACACACAAATCTCCCCCGTCCCCCGTCTCCCTGCGCTGTTCCAGTGTCTTTACCAAGAGACCTTCTTCCTATCTTCTGTTTTAGAAACAGTGACAGCTATTAATGCCCATCTCTTCCCACTGAGCCAGTGGAATTTTTGTGTTTGATACCTATAGAAGTAGGATCAAGCCATTAATCAGTGCTCACATGTTATGGTAGTTTTCTAATTGTGCTTTCTTTGTTCACCAGTTTCATGTTTGGTAGTGGGGATTACAAATCATTGTCCTTGAATTTCAGTAATCCTATGGTGAGCCTGCATGACACCAACAAAATGACCACATCTGTAATTATGCTTATCTCTGTATCCATGTATTACAGTGAGCACGAAGAATAAGACATGAGATCCCTGTACTATCCTTGGTCCACATGTGAAATGCCCAGAGCAGTATATAACCCTTTGCATATAATCCTAGTTTTTACACACAGTTGACAAAGATTAACTGGACAGGGTATTAAGGAAGCTGGGATATTGTGCAAACAACTGTGTTATAGGTCCCCTCCGGGCTGACCCACAGAGGATATGAGTTGTTAAAGCCCCCAGCTGCAAAGCCTGGGTTGGTTAGCGCATGCTGTAACAGATCATGCTTTTAGCTTTGGAGGTCCTGGTGTGTTAGTAAACTGTGGTGGGCCTCAGATGCTCAGGATTGGCTTGAATCCTAAATGAGCCACCACTTATGTGATGGATAATGCACACTTCAGGACAAGTCGTCTTCTAACGGTTACTAATGCTCTTGCTATACTTTTTTTTTTTTAAGCTTCAGAAATAACTTCTCTTCCATGATTCCCTATTTGTTTTTCAAAATGGCTTACAAAATTCAGCTTGCCCTTGGCACAAATTGATTCACAACATCTGAGTAAGTATTGATGGGGGTCACATGACTGAAACACTGCATGACTCTTAGAATATTTGTTACACTACTATTATCACAATTACATCAAGATACTTTCCATATGTTGTATGGAAAACCCACTTCTACACTAGACATTTCGCTTCTGTCTTGTATCTTCACTATGCAAGTTGTGCACAATAAGAACAGTCATTTCTGCAGGAAGGCTTATATATTTTTTAAGTGCAGTTACGTTGTTGATATAAATAGTGGGGGACGCATTTTGACAAATAGACCCAAAGTTTCACTCATGAAATATACATGGATTGACACACAATTACCTGTTCCTCATGATTATTCACTCGTTCCAATGTGATGACTGTCTGCATCTGCTTATTTGCAGGTGCAATTTAGATGCCCAGTTTTGAAAAAAAAGGTTTTAGAAATCATTGAATAATCCATTTGGAATTTTAGGAGAGATTTCCTGTTGTAATGTAGCAACTGCTAGCTTACATTTGTGAGGAAAGTAGAGCATAGACCTGAGCAAACACTTGAAAATATTTCCTGTGAATATTAGCTTGAATAACACAGTTGAATCCCCTTTCATCTGTGTCCATGCCCTGTTCTGGTGCACTTTCCACAATTATTCTACTGAGCTTCTTCACTGGCAGGCATTTTAATGGGCAGAGCAAAAAGCGATTATTTGCAGAAAGCTAATATGAATATGAAACATGAGTGATGAATACGTTTCAGAAAATCCTAAACTGTGCATGAATAATCCACAAATTTAAAAGGGCTGTTTTTGTGTTTTGCTAGATAAATGATGGTTTGCTCAGCTCTGGGATAGTACACAGAACAAAAGAACTGGCCACTGAAGAAACTATTAAGTAGTGTAAGTCCTTGCTGCCAACAAAGTAGCTGAAATACTTTAGATATTCTGGAGAATGAAGATGCATGCTCAGATACCAGTGATGGGCCCTGTATAAGAATCCAAATAGAACAGAATAATTCCTTTGTAAGTGACTTGCTATTATATAACTATTCCTGACGCTTCCTCCTTATTTAAAAAACAGACTTTCTAAAGCTTCTATAACTTCTTTTTGAAGAGGTACCAAATGCAGGAACTATTGCCTAGCAACAAAGCGCTGAACTTAGCTCACTTCTTTGTTTTTGTTTTAAGCAATACCTGTTTTTACTTACTCATGCATCAAGCTGATCTGCAGGGGAAATTAATATACACTCTGCCAGCTCATTTTTCTATTGTCAGTTTTTTCTATGATTAATGAGACAAAGGACTGTTTAGCTCCATTGTAAATGACACTTCTGGTATCACTCAGTACTTGGATTTTTGGGAAGTTGTCATCATTAACTAAAAAATAAATTGAAGTTAAACTGCAAAGGCAGATAAAACAATTTCCTTTTATTTCTTGTATATTTTTGTATTCTCCTTCTGGAATGACTGCATCTACCTCTTCATATGTTTTGAAAATTGCTTGCAACCTTAAAGATCATGCAATTAAACAGCAATTAAACTTACTGTGTTTTATTATTTAGGGTGGATATATTGATATCCTTTTCAGTAGATGGTTTCTAGCTTTTATAATTATTAATGTACTGAGAGAATCCTGGGCCCTGAAATTACTTGCAAATGAAAATCTGTCTCCCATCTCATAAGCCAGCTTTAAAGAGAATCAATACATAAATCTATCACATGCTTTGTAAAAATGCGGTGCACTATAACAGAGAGGGGGAAAGTCAAGAAACTATTAAGCACAGGAAACATTTCTAACCAGGTTTATGATAAGCCTCAAGGGGGGAAAGGGAATGGAAACATATTGTAAATTGGTTTTAAAAGAAAAAGAGAGAGAGAGAGAGAGAGAGAGAGCGAATCTTAATATTGGACATGCCCTTGGAGTGAATGTTCATGCAAATTCACCTCTGTACAAAGGGAACTGTTGAGATCCCATGCACAAGCTAAGCTCCATTTAAATCCATCATGGCGTTGTGCAACAGAAGTGGTGTGGAGGGCCTTGAACAGGGGTGAATTATAACAGGGCCTTATGTGACGATCTGGACCATATCCTACCTTTGGTGCAATGGGACATGGATAGGATATTCCCAGAAGAGGCTAGATTGTCACAGCCCTTATTCAGACAGTCAGGCAGTAAAGGCCCCCTAAGTCCCCTGCTCAGATTGTAAATGTGGCCATGTGGAGGACAACAGGAGCTACTCACTCATTACTCCCCACTCAAAGCATGTGAATAGGAGTGGGGCAGAGAGAAAAACGAGCCCCTATCTCTGGCTCCCTACTTGACATCCAGAGTAACTGGCTGGGTGCAGAATGGGAGAGTAAGCTGCTGCACAGAAAGTGGCAAAATAATGTATTCCTCACCCGAGCAAGCAGAAAGTAGAAGAGAACTAGTGATCCTGAGTCGTAATTAACTTGATGCTCAATACTCAGAGCAGACTGTAAGGTTACAGAGTTTCCATGGAATGGAACCCCTGAGTTCAAACCTCTAGTTTTTTGACAAATGTAAGCAATGTATCTGAAATACAGCGAAAAAGGAGAAGGAGGACCACCCCCCCACACACACACACAATCATATTTACAAACAATATCTTGAGATATTTACAGGAAAGAACAAGACAAAAATTGAGTTATATTCCTCCACTGCACTCTTCTTTTGATTTAATGAAGCTCAAGAAAGATTTTAAGTTGTACATTTCCAACAGTAGAGAGTAATAGCAATTTCGAACACTTGCAATTTGGGGTGTGCATTTTTAACATTCATACACAGATTACATTAAAATAGCTTTGAAAGAGATGCTAGGTAGGTAAATGCTTTCAATGGTCCCCATAATAAGTCCATAGTAGATATTATCCACAGTGCATATTTACAGCATACACTGAGTCTTTTCACCTGCTGCTCCTGAACCCACAGGCAAAGCAAAACTGCCTATTGTTAAAGTGTATTATTTCATAAGCAAACTTCCCATCAACTAGCTGGCAACATAAAAAATGCATTATTAAGGCATATCATTAATACTAGGGAAACGGCTCATCCACCAGCTGGCAAAAAGAACATGTGAATTATTAATGTGTATTATTAATTCTACACAAAATCCCTTAAAGGGAAATGAAAGGTTTCAGCATTTCTTTTGAAGAGATTTTAGAGTAGTGAGTCTGGAATATGCATAGCAACCTTCTACAGCACATTAGAAAAATATAAATTATGAACAAGGTATGGAGCATCAACCCACAGGAAAAGAAAAGTGTGCATTGTTATTTTTACTTAGTGAAATCCCAGAAAGGGGCATTTTTAGGAACTGGTAAGTGGCTGTCTTTTGCAAAATTATTCAGTAATCAACAGGCAAAGTGAAAGTATATGTAGGCTTGGCAGAATTTGATTTTTATTTTTTTATAATTTTGGTGGATAACATCAGTGTTTCTAAGTATTTTGTCTATTTTTATTTATTTAAACTTTTTCAGTCACAGGATATTATTGGGAGTCAGATGGGAAGGTCAGACAATAATTTTTTGATTTACTAATAAAAAATTTAATCCTTCCAAGTCTAAATATGTCATTAATGTGCTTTATTTGTCTTAGCAGCGTGAGAAGTTCGAAACCGTACTTGAAAACTAATTTGACTCAGGGCAATTACTGTTAGATGTCACAGCAGAGAGAGGAGAGGAACGTCAAGAGTATGTTCCTCTCTTCTCAAATGGAATGTTTCCTATGCCATTGTCAGCGAGGAGTATAACTTGGGAAAGGAAGAAGGTAGGGTGCACACAGACAAATAAGTGGAGATACTGAAACATAATTTGTTAAATCCATGCAAAAACCACATCTATTAGTTTAAGTATATGGGGCTGTATTTTAATTTTCATCTCTTAAGATAAGAGAGTGGGAAATGATTAAATGGAGCAGGGTGGGTCCAGATGCAAACAATGAAAGGGCAATGATGAAGCATCTGAATGTGTCCTTCATTGCATTGTGCTGTGTCTCCAAGGAGGGCTTCCACTTTCCTTGAGGCTAATGGATGAATCTGGGCTTTGACAGAACAGAAGTGGCAACATTCCTAACCAAGGCCCAGACTTTGAATTGCACTTTTTTTTTAAACAGTGCTGAGCACTTACATGAGCAGTTTCCGTGGTATTTGGTTCAGTGGTATTTCTTATGTGAGTATGGGTTCACAATCTGCTCCCAAGAGACAGATGAGCCTATTGTAACTACATGCGTTACCACAATTTTAATCAAATATTTTAGATGGAAATGTTATATCAGGGCATCTTGATGACATAGAGCCTGTTGGTCCCAGGCCATTTAGCCCAATTCTTAGAACCTATTGAATATTTTCTGTCATTTTAATACAAAATAATAAAATCGGTTTACTTTGAAAACCAAGCTATATTCTCAATATACCTAACGTGTTGACAGTTTGCCCAATCCTGAAGTTGTTACCCAGTCTGTAGTCAGTTCTCACTCAAACATAACTCCCCATCATTAGGAACTTTACCTGAGGAAACAGTATGGGCCAGATTTTTATAGGTATTGAGGTGCCTACAGATGCAGATAGACGTCTAGTGGGATTTTCAAAAGTGCCCCAGTGCTCAAATTCCATTGAAAGTAATAGAAACTGGCCTCTAGGCACTTTTGAAAATCTCCTTTTGAAAAGGTGCCTATGTGCATCTTTAAGGGCCTAAACACCTTTAAAAATCTGGCTGTGTGTAAGGACTTCAGGATTTGGCTCAATATGTGTTTATTCATGTTCAGATATCAATATTACCTCTTTCTCTCCATTCTGAAGTAAACATTAATATTAGCCTTTGCTCAAGGTAGTGCTGCTATAGCTACCAACAGCCAGATTGACACCCTTATTACTATCTTACTCCACAAGTAGTTCCACTGATTAAATGCTACTTATGATTATAAGCCAAGCTGTGGAATACTTACTTATATGAGGGTCCCAATGAAGACTGACTATTCAAAGTACTTACCTGCCCCCTATTACCATAGTAGGAAGCCTTATAGCCTTCAGTGTATTTATCCTCATAACACCCCTGTTAGCCCTGTTATATACATAGGGAACTGAGGCATAGAGATCCTAAATGACTTGCCTATAATCACACAAAGTCTGCACTGAAGGAGGGACTTGACCCCAGGTCTCCGAGTCCAATGCTAGCTCCCAAACCAGTGGACTATCCTTACTCTTTGGAGTAATCGTGTGAGTAAATCTCACCAGCATAAGTAAGGGTGCCACAGTTGTACACTATGGCTAGTCTAGAACAGGACTTGGCTGCTGCTGGGCACCAAGAATTAATATGGGGATCAGGGATGAGAGCAGTCAGGATTTTCAGTCTTCACGTGGTGAGTGATTTCAGAGCAACATTTCCTGGGTCTATCTGATAAAGAATGGTGCCATAAGTGGTAGCACCTATTTCAGTTCCCACCGGACATCCTCAGCACATGACATAACATATATCTCTTATATAAAAATGGCAAGAGGAAAATCTGCCTTGCCTTGATGCTGTATTTCATTACCGTATTTGTTTGTAAATTCATGTTTTACCTTCACCTTTATATTTGTAATGTAGTTTAAATTAGTTCACCTGGTAATTTATTGTTTTCAAATAAAGAATGTTGCTTACCTGGCAGGTTGTCAGAGCTATAAGAAACGGGACACATTTAACTTTTTATTCACTTATTTATTTTGCAAAAAATGAACGAATACGGAACGGATAGTTCAGCTAGTAATGGAGATTGAGGGTTCTATTCATAAAACGTTTCTTGGCCATTTCTATGATTTTTGTCAACTCTTTGGCACTCTGCCCTACATTTCCACATTGCCTATCATATGAAATAAAAATTTACACTAATAGAAATGTGAGCCCTACAGAGACCTGAGAAGCACAAAGAGTATCTGCCAGCTTAAGGGTAAAATCAATGCTTAATCAAATGTGTTGCCAGCTGATCACAATAATGCAGTCCCACACTTCACATGGTCCCTGAGACAATGGTACTTTCAGAGTTCTAGTGACTCACCTAAGGAAAGTTTGGAGATTCAGTCTGCTAGTTCATCAAGGGTTCATCAAGAATTCTCCAGCCAGGGGGAGACATTTGCAGTATCCATTCTGAAGAGTGCTTAGGTAAAGACCCTATGCCACACAGTCTGCAAAGGGCTGTGATTATTTCACTACCTCTTTACAGCTTATTAGTTAAGGGATGATTTACCAAGATTGTGGCACTGGGATTGTGTCTGTCTTAACGATTAATTATGGTAGGTCCCATGCCCAGCATTTTCTTACAGAAGACTGTAACTTTTGGTACAGAGAATGGAGAACAATTTAACTAGGATCCTTATTTCCCCCAAAACAATTCCTTATCAACAGTACGTTTTTTAATTTATATTTTTCAGAAGTTTTAACATATCCATAGAGACATACTTAAATACAATGACAAAAGAAACACAGCAGGAGTATGGATTTAACAATAACTCAGTGAGAAATATTCATAGACTAAATACTCCTGAGATATAGAAGATAAAAATTCCGTAACAACTCTTTCCCACACCCAGCAAAACAAAACAAAAACGTCGGAAGTCCACCTGGAGTAAGTTTGTAATGGTCTCATGAAAGTCCAAGTGTCTTCATAGTTGGACCTTGTGTGTCTATAGATTAATGTCAGTTTTTCCATGAGGGTGGTGTTGGTTAGCTCAGTTAGACAATCAAAGAATGTGAGGGGAATAGCAGATTTCCATTTTTGTAAAATGACCCTTTGGGCCATTATAAGGGTGCTGCATCCATGTCCTGGCATTACGTAAACAGGGTAAATCTTCCAGAATGCCCAAAATACAGAGACTTGACGTAGAGGGAAGATAGAATACCACACACTTCCTTCCAAGAGATGGATATACTTTAACATTCAAAGGTTACATGAGACAGGTTTGCATTGGAGCTGTCATATCTCCAACGTTTATTATGTGGGGCAAGTCCAGCTTTATGCAATCACTCAAGAGTCCAATACGATCTAATTAGATTGTTTTTCTGAAAAAAAATGCAAAAACAGAGAACTGGATGTTCTGTGCATATTTGGCAAATATTATTCCACCTCTTAGAGGAAGGGGAGATATTTAGCTCATTCCCCCAATTTTCTTTTAAGGTATAGTCAGATTAAATCAAGGAGTTCAGCTATTGTATGTGTTACCCACAAAATGTTTTTGGCTCACATACTTTTTAAGGTGCACATCAAGTGATGTGGTGTTTGTAACCTGCCAAGAATTCCTCAGCTCTTTCATAATTTTGAGTAGCAGTTTACTGTAGAATAATCTTGGTTTCTTGGTAACTGGTATTTATTATGAAGGTATGTGAAGGCAACTCAAGTTGTCCATTCAATAATATCTTTAAGATGAATATGCCCTGGTTAGTCAAGTGGTTTGAGTTTTGAACTATTAGCAGATTTAAATCTGGGATTATTCTAGATTGGCATGGAAAGATAGCTGGTGAGATTAGAAGTGCTAATGGACTTGATTTTCTGAAGAACACTCCAAGAGCAGGTAAATATTTCCTTTTTCCTTAAAAGTGCAAGCAACTGTTGTTGTTGTTTTGCTTTTTAAATGGAAGTGCAGAGAGAGAGCAAAAGATTAACTAATTTTCTTCAATCTCAAATCACACTGGGTGTTTGGGATGTGTTAGAGGGACAGAATGATTTTATTAAAAATCTTAATTGAAAAGCCAGATAATATAAATACAGATCAAAATAATTCCCCCCCCTTTTTGGAGAGAGGGGGCAGATTTATTAAATATCTTGTGGGATATCTGTGGTATCTTCATATTCCACAAGAATTATTGAATAACTCTATTCTTATAAAAATTGAAGCAGGAAATTTAAGTGGAATTAAGTTAGACATATATGTTAATCTTAGTCCTTAATTAATCAATAATAGCTTCTACCTTTCCCAGTAAATATATTGGCGAACACTATTTCTCCATGTCTTTTGTCACTTCTCTGAATATCATCCATGTTTGAGGATACTAGTTTTGATAAAGCAGATCATATCCTGATGCCTAAGTACGTTATCTCTTTACATGAATGAAAGTAGAATGATTGCACTTGAGATGGATTTGGTCTATGAGAAATATTAATCAACTTGAGACTTGTTCCAGTTTATCCAAAATCCTGGTAGCTCACAAATTAGCTTATTGCAGACAGTAGCAGTGGAATTGAAGAAGAGAGATTTTTGAGAGTGAGCAGAACATTATCCACATTAACCACTAATCTTGTACTTTTTATCTTGATGGTAAATCCTTCAACGGAGGATGTCTGGCTGATATATGCTGTTAGCAGTTCCATGGTTATGTCAAATAGTAGCGGCAATAGAGGGCATCCCAGATGTGTTCCTCAATTTCACTGAAAAGTGGAGGAGATAACAACACCATTTGTTAGAACAAGGAGTAGTTTGTAAATAATATCAATCCAGATCAGAAAATTAGGTCCAAATCATAATTTTCTCAGACTCACTTGTGGGCTTGGCCATTCCACTCGATCAAAGACCTTTTCAGCATCTAACAATAGTATAGCAGCTGGATCATCAGTTGTGTATGCCTGGCAGATTAAAGGGAATAGCTTCTAACTATTGTATGCTACTAAACTGCTTTGAATAAAAACCACCTGGTCCGCATGAATGGATGATTGGAGCAATGTTTAAGTCTGAAGTGGGCATCTTTTCAGAATTTTTAATCTGTGTTGAACAGAGAAATCAGGTGGAAATCTCCACATTGAAGACTATCCTTGTCTTTTATTAGAATTAGGGTAATTATCGCTGTCCGCATATCCGGTGACATTATTGCTGTTGTAAATATTTACTGTAGATTTCTGACAGTATCAGTACTAATTGATTGATAAATGTGTTATAAAATTCTGTTGAAATTTTATAACACCCAGGTACTTTGCCTGAGCTGAATGATCCAATTGCCTTCTGAGCTTCAAGTAGAAAAATATCTTCCTCCACGTAATCAGTTTGAGGTAGTAGCAACAATGTATTTAGGGGTAGTCCATCCGGGAATTGGTCAGATAGATTGGAATTGAACTCATCTTGAAATGTGCAAAGGGATTCATAAAAGTCTTTAAATTGTTTGTTAATATCATTAGGTTCCAGTACAGAAAGACTATAGTAAAGAGGATATAGTGTTACTGGATGAAGCCATTTTAATTTTTCTCACTGGGAGTTTGTCTGCTTTATCTCTTCATTCATAATGCCTCTGTTTAACTCTATTAAGAAAGAATTCACATTGAATTCAATACATTCATTTTATTTGTATTTTGAGGTAATGAGAGAGTATAGCAACTCATCTTTCTGAGGGCTTTCTTGGTTTTTTTTTTCAAATTTGGTAACACCCTCTGCCAAAGAATTAAGTTTCTTTCTTTCTTTCTTTCTTTCAATGTTATGAATTCTCCCCCTAATATAACCTTCAGTGCTTCCCATAAAGTTGTAGAGGAGACAGTATTTGTATTTGCCTTCAAGCAGTTGGTAATGGATATTTCAGTCATCTGAATAAATTTAGGGTCTGTAAGTAGAGGTGCGTTTAACTTCCATCTTGAGGATCTTTTAGCACTTTGACCAGTATCTGTGTGAAGAGAAAAGGGAGAAAGATCAAAGATGACAATATTACTTGTGCCTCCAGACCTACAGGAGCTAGCACCTTAGACATCCATTAAAAAAATCTAATCTGGAATAAGAGGCATGAACCATGGAGAAATATGTGTAGTCACGCTTTGTAGGATACTTCAGTCTACAAATATCCACTAGTGCAATTTCCTTTAGTAGGGATAATAGATGGTTTACAAAGGCCTGAGATTTTCACCTAGAACACAGAGTTTTTTGTCTAGGATATTATCCTTGACAGCGTTCTAATCTCCTCCTCCTAGTACCACTGGGGAATCAGCTCTGTTGGAAATAATAACAAGTATTTCTGCAATAAAGGATGCATTCCCACCACTAGGGTTATATACACTTTGCAAAACTAATTTCTTAGCATTGAAAATGCCTTCAATTATTATGGATCTGCCGTCTGAATCTGACCACAACTGAATAAATTGAAAAGTTAGGCTGCTGTGGATTAGTATCACTATTCCCCTGCTTCTGGAGTTGAAAGAAAAGTGATGTTCATATCAGACCCATAGATTTTTAATTCTATCTGCAGCTTCATTCTTTAAATGGGTCTCCTGAAGGTAAGTTATGTGGCATGCATTTGATTTTTAAATGCCTTGAAGTTTTGATGGTCTTGGAGGGTTCATTAAGCCCTGTATATTCTAGGACTAAACCTTATTAGAGTTCATGTGGTTGTTCCACTGCTAATTGATGCCCAGTAGATTGACAGCCTCTGTGTGCCTTTCTATGTAAAAGAAATAAATAAAAAATACACAACCCCCATTACTCTTAACATCCCAGACTTCCAATATGGGCACATTCAGATCCCAGATGGCATATGCCAACACCCACCTTTTCTCCCACCAGGCACAATGTGAATCAAATAGGAATCTGCCAGAAACATACCTATATTTACCAAAATACATACATCTGCCATGGTAAATAAATGAATGAAACCTATTACTTCATAGATATGAATGCATAAGTAATAGTATATAGTACATAAATGCTAATGTGCATGTGGTATATAAATATTTATACTGATAGACTAATGAAAAGGGTAAACATGAAGTGACGTAAAGAATATGTGTGCAAATAAATAGATATGAATATATTATTACCATACACATATTATAAATATATAAACTTTCAGTATAGATAGAAATGTAAAAATAAATATATGTGAGCCCATATTAAGTGATATAGGCAATCACAAATAACATCCAAGTAAACAGTTATGAATATATCAACATCATGTATATATAATAAACAAATAAATAGACTTTTAAATATGATTATGTAAGGAGAAATAAGGCAATAAGAGTATTATAGTTATGACTATATAGATATACTTATGCTGGCTTACCAATTTATTGAGAGTATTAATTACCAAGTTATACTAAATATCTTGTCTATCGTACTAATTACACCCTATTACATTATTAAATATATCAGATATGTCAAATATATGTACGTGAGTTGCCTGGTTTTCCCAGTCACAGTTCCTTTTCTTCAGGGCTTATACTCTTCATTTTCTTTTCCTTTATGAGAGGATCATCCTGTTACCTGTCGTGAGATCTGGTCTCAATTTCTGTAGTGCTTGCCAAGCCTGCAATGGGGTATTGGAGTATTTCACAGAGTCTGTCATCTTCATTATGAAGATTGCAGGATATTTGAGGCTGTGTTTAATATCTGATCCCCTGAGAGTTCGTTTGATGCCATTAAATGCTGCTCTCATCTTGCTTATATTTACAGGGAAGTCTGGATACAAAGAAAATTTAAAATCCTTGCACTTCAGTTCCTTTTTGCCGCCTGGCAAACATCAGCTTAACTTTATTGTTAAATCTTAGCAATTCAAAAATTATGGATCTGGGGTTATTATTGTTTTCTCTCATTCTGGCCCATGCCACTCGATGAGACTTTTCAGCCTCCAGGAGAGGCAAACAGTGATCCAAACCCAGTACCTCAGAGAGTGTGTTCTGGAGAAAGCTAATTATATTGTTTTTTTTTTTCCTTCCAGCTCTTCAGGAATCCCCAAAATCCACAAATGATTCCAATGTGCTCTGTTTTCAAGATATTCTTGTTTCTCCTCAAGACTGGTTAGTCTTTCCCTTAAGGAAGTATTCTTTGCTTTAACCTCCTACAGATGGCAGTTTGTAGTTTGTTATCCAAATAGGTCAAATGAGCTTTGACTTCTTCCACATCTTTAGAGCGCTCACATGTATCTTGAGATACAAGGTCAAGTTTCAGTAGTTAGAAAGTCCATCATATCTGCAAAGTCCTGTGTGAGAAAACCCAGCAATCTCTAAGTCTTACCTGTCTTTGGATACTCAGGCTTTGATTATTTGGCATTTCTGTTTTTCCCATCAGGATCCATAATACAGCAAAAAGGGGGGGTCCTCATCTAATTAGTAAATTTCTGAGAGAAAGTTATGGTTTAGATGCCTGGGATTAGTGCATTGGGGTTAAGGAGACCAGGAGGCAGGCTGCTGTCTTCTCTACAGGTCAAATGACCCCACCATCATCAGCATCTTCTAAAGCACAATTTTCATAACCTAAAATATCTGGATACATATTTTTAAATTTAAAACTTTCTCTGTTTACTTTTTGGTTCATTATCCTTAGTTTTAATTGAGATTATTTCAGCATTTGCTAACCATCAAGATTTTTAGTGTATTTCCGTAATATATGTTCCATGGAGGAACTTGCAGAACAATGAATTTATTCATGCAGATATTGTAATATTTAAGTGACTCACAAGACTCTTAGGGTACTGAGATCTCAAGAACTGTGGGATTTTAGAGGGGGCTGTATTCTTGTGATAAATTGAAGATTCTCGTTTTATTAAGCTATGCCTTTGCCCATTCCTTCTCCATACAACAATAAGTTTATGTGGTATACATTGTCTGGGCTATAGAGGGTTGTGTTACCTTAAATGTTTTCCTCTATTATTTCACCCTTACGGGAACATTAGGTGGCATAAACTATTTCAGAGAGGGGAAATAAAGAAGAGGTCCTCCTCACCCAAGCCCAGGCCTCCATGGAGGGCATAGGTGGAAGTGAATCTTGAGTTTTCTGGGGCAAAACCAGGATAGGTTTATTTACAAATCTTATTCCACCATATTCTCTGCCAAAGTAATAAAACCCCTGAAAGAATCTTCCTTCTGGAAATAGCTTGAAGGTAGCTTTTTATATCACTCTCTTCACTAAAATGACTATTCAATAGTGAACATCAATCCTGAACAGTCACTTTCAGTTTTCCTGAATGGTATGGCCTCATTTCTGCACGGTAGTTGTCTTCAGACTTTTTTCTCTTTATAAAAGGCATCACAGGTGATATTAATAACACTTAACCTGCTCCCCCATGAAATGCTATCAAGGTTTCCGTTAACAAAATAGTGTCTCTTATGATGTCAGCTGTACATACACTGCATGTCAGGTAATTATCAGTGAAAGCATCTATATCAGTTATGCCAGCAAGAAGGATGTTTGATTGTGTCTTTTGTATCTGACTGCTTAATAAGACTTTTGGAAAAATTGCTTGGCATCTTTAAGCCTCATACGTGGCTCATGGTATACTAATTGTAAAGAGATGATGACCATGATAATGTTACGGGAGTCATTTAATAAAGAACATTACAAATTCTTTGGCCCAGCCCACCAAAACACTTAAGCATGTGATGCTTAACTCTATGCATGTGAGTATTTATTTTCTGAAAACTGAGCACATTGTTTTGCTGGAGACCTTTCCTCCATATGTTGTGGTGCAAGGATGTGAACGGCAGCGAGGACTGTTTCTGGCCTGTCATCTGGTACTGGTAAATATATGCAGTACTGTTCCACACCTCAAGAAGCAATACTATACCTAGATAAGGAATGAATATAAACTGTTTCGAAGACTGCATTAATCTTTTGGATTCTTTAAATGCTTCTTTGTGTGTTGGCCTGGGTATTAACGTTTCTTAGTGTAGTTATTGTATTAATGCCAGAAAACTTGATAGATTTGGCAGCTATTTGGTGAAATAATTGATTTCACTAAGAGAGTTACTCTATTAAGTCCCATAGAGACTGAGTTTAAGAATAGCTTTTCTTTGTTTGTTATTCTGGTTGTAAAAGGAGATCTGCAGCTGCTAGATTCTTGCCTGTGAATATTTACCCAACAGGAACCATTCCATTTGTTTTGGTTAGAGTCACATAGCTGCCATTTTAAAGAGTCACATAGTTGCCCCACTTTCAGTTGCTGCCCCAATTTCCCTCTGCCCCCATGTGGGTTTACTGTTGTGTAGGAAAAAAAGCAGGCAGAGAGTCTCATCACTCCTAACACTCTTGCACAGCCATAGTTATAATTTGTCTGTGTGCACTCATTGGTTTATATTCTCAGCTTTTGTAAATCAGCATAGCTCCAGAGGCGACGCATGGAGGGGCACGCAGGGGCACGTGTCCCCGCAGATTTGCTGCTTGGCTTGTACGGAGCATGTTCACACAAACTGAGCATGCTCAGTAACATCTGCTGAAGCTGCTGCCCTCACTCTGTGCCCCCCCTACCTCCCCTCAGCAGGTAGGGGTCCTCTCTGCATAGCTCCATTAAGTGCGAAGGAGCACCAGGATTGCCAGAAGGATTGAATGATTCAGAAGAGGTCTCTCTGGGTGTAGCAAGGCCTGCAGTCCCCTATGCACCAGACACAGACTGGAGCTGTTCTCTTGGGGAGGGGCAGATGTTAAACCTTTTCATAAGGTGAGCATGCTTCCCCAGTGCACTTGCAGTCAAGTTCTAGCTTGCTTCCAGACACTGCTGTGCACCTTACACCACCTCCACCCCTCACTTCCCAAGGGTGGCTCCGTTTGCAAGTATATTTTATTCCTATATTGTCACATATATAGATATGCAGAGAGAGATTCTAACTCAATATGAAATCCAGAGGAATATCAGTCAAGAATCCAAATACTTAAACCCTTCTTAGTTTAACTAAGTGCTTATCTCAGTGATTAAAAATTCTTGAGAGGAGTTGTATAGAAAAAGCCTTGAGGTACTCATTAAAATTAGTAGGCATGGGTTATTTGTTCATCTGTCAGAAAAGGAAAACAAACAAGAATATTCTCAAGTCTCACTGCTAATGTGCAAGAGGTGAAAATTGTGATGTAACATGTACCACCAACCTATTTCAAGTCAAAGCTTTGTGAATATGTTTGAAGATGATGATGTACTGAAGTACAAGGGAGGGAAAATGTACTAACAATGAAATACCAGAAATAAAAATGAAAGGAGACTAATTTCAGTGTAGGTACAGGATAAACAGAAAAGAGATTTGGGAACTGATGATAAAAGGATTGGAATGGAGGTGTGACATTTCTATGTATAAGGGCCAGAGCCTCAGCTGGTGTAAACCATTAGTTTCAGTGGAGCTACACCACTTTACACTGTGAATCTGGCCCATAAATATAAAAAAGATAAATTGTTGATAATTAACAGTAAATATTAAGTTCAAGGGTTTAAATAGTAATTTAACACTATCAAAACAGAACAAGGCTCCTTTATAATCAGTAAAATTATGAGTGCCTTCAATTTGGAAAGCACATAGAGGATGAAAGCAGCATTTTCACAGGCGTTAACATTAAAACAAATGTGTAGATCAGATTAGTAAAAGAGCTGTAAATAAATATTGACTGTATAGTAAATATCCTGTTCAGAGGTGAGTATCAAGGAGTGTTCAGCCATGTCATTTGTATTTCACATGATACTTCTATCCCAGAGACAGTATTTATGATCTATCCATTCTCCTACCCCTGAAGTTTTTCAGACTGCCAACCAAATAATGAAGGCTTAGTTATACATAGCTTACATGTACTATATATATACTGTGCACTGAGTGTATGATTAGTCCATCAACTGCATAATATTATCCATACTCTATACAATAACACTGAAAGTTCTTCCAGAATTTTTAGAGAGAATAGGTTTGTATTGAATGGTGGAAGGATAGTTTTTTCTATTATTTTAATCTTCATGATAAAGGAGAGCACAGACTTTTCTTTTCTTTCCCCCGTTCTACTAAATTTTCACAGTAGCTTTGTAAGGCGGATCTCTCTCTTTCCCCCTAACTAATTATATATATAATGTTTCTGGATAACTGTGTCTAGAGGGTTAAATGTCAAGGTTGTTAATATTGCAATCAAAAACATTCTTACTGTATCTGTTAGTCAGGATGTTATTACTTTTATCCCCTGCTGAGCTGTCATCGTGTTATTCTGACATCTAAATCTAACTGGAATGTTTTAAATAGATTGCAATTTGCTAAATCGCAAAACAGAGACAATAACAGTCTCTCAAGGAACTGTGCAGAAAAAAAAGAATATTTAAAATTGGCTTATAATGGTTTATAATGTACTAGATTGACGGGACTCAAGGGTACTTTTGGAAGGAGCAATGTAATTATTACCAGCATTGATGATGATGACAACAAGGCTGATTCTAGAATGATAGTGAGGATAAAGAAAGTTTGACTGTCATTTGAATAATTGGATTGAGACATGCAAAATAAGCAACCAATAATTTAGAAAGGAAGGGATAATTCCAGATTAGAAGTGATAGGTTTGGGGATTTACATTAGTCACAATACAGAAGAAAGAATAAAAGTTTTAAAAGGTTAATTATTATCAAAACCCATTAAATGGGCTAAAAGTAAAATGAAGAGAATAGGAATTTACTAGATAAAGTATTATCCCCTGACAGGCCCCCCGGGACTCCCACACCTATCCAACCACCCCTGTTCCCTGTCCCCTGACTGCCCCCCAAACAGCCTGGACCCCCACTCCTTATCCGGCCCCTCCCCGCCCCCTTACCATGCTGATCAGAGCGGCAGGAGCTCGCAGCCGCCCAGCCAGGCCACCCAGAGTGCTGGCGGTGCAGGAAGCTGAGGCTGCGGGGAAGGGGGGTGGGGGGACAGCAGGGGCAGGGCCGGGGGCTAGCCTCCCCGGCTGGGAGCTCAAGGGCCAGGCAGTACGGTCCCGCAGGCCGTAGTTTGCCCACCTCTGTACTACTGAATGTCACTGCATTGGGGAAGCTGAGATACATTTAAGGCTGATCCTGCATCAGTTGACATCAAGGGCAACTCTCCTATTGACTTAAATGGTTGCAGGCCCAAGCCCTTGCTGCGCAAATGGTCCCATTGACTGGCAAGGCAGTACACATTGCAAGGTGCAGCACTGAGTATTCGGCTCAATCATGCCATTTAGACACAGCTACTAGGTTGTGCATAGGGAGGTGGGCTACATCCTGAGCCTGGGTATGTACCTTCATTGTAGTCAAGTTTACACCAACTCAGGATCTAGCCAAATGACTGTAATTCAATGTATTCACCTTGGAAGGCTGAAGAGTTAAGTTCACAGTGTTGGGACTTAAATCTTTGATTCCTGAGAATCAGGGTAAATTGTTGACACTGATCTCGGATTTTTTTTCCCTTTATTACAACTGTAGAGTGAGCTGAGATATCATTGTAAAGGATTGGAGCAATAAAAACAATACTAATGTTTCCTAAATTGAATATATTGTATATTTGAAATGTCATCCAAGCTCCCTGTAGGTTGCCACTTTGCATTGCTAATAAGCAAAGGGACAAATAATGTATACAAACTGCATGTAAAAAGGGGAACATTTAGACTGATTAAATAATACTGTGGTACTTGCAGCAACAAACAATGGGGATAGATCTTGTGTGAATTGGAGATTCCTCTATACTGCAGTGAACTCAGGAACATATGTGCAAGACTGCCTTTTATCTATAAAGGGGCAGACAGTCGGATAAAGCTCAGGAATGTCCCCCGTATTCCAGAATGAAGAAATGTGCTACCTCATGACTCCCAAAAGATGGTACCTAAGAGACTGAGAATGAAGGTCACACAATTGCTATCAGAAGAGGAGGTCACTTCCCGCACATACCGCCACATTCCCCCCCACAAAAAAACCTATCACCATAGATATGATTGAGAGGGAGAGGATATATGGCTTTCTTGGTGCCACCACTACTCACATTTGAGAAGGGAGATGGATTGGGAAGCACAGTCCTTAATGGCGCTTTTCTGAACCTCAGAAATTGGTTTGGTTTGGGTTAGTTTTATAAACGGCAAACTGTGTTCTCAGGAGTGAAAGGAGTTGCCAATGGAAACCAGAGGGAAAAATCTGTTCTTTGGAGAGATCTGTTTTGGAGTGTTCTTCCTTTAACTAGAATGTTCAAAGAGGAATTTTAAATGTTAGACAATATTGATTAGTCAACACAAAGTTTTCTTTTAATTACTAAAAGTAATTATAACAGAAACACAACACATTTCGGGAGCTTCTAACCAAGTGGCTGATGCACTCTCCCGTGAAAGTTTCCCACAATCAACTGGTTAAAATCGTCCTTAAAATGTGAAAAATATTGTTAGTTTTTATACAGTCAGTAGTATATCTAAAGGTACATGTGTCTTATTAACTCTGTTGTCTCCTAAAGCTCCAGGAAGAAATCACAGCCAGTGTGGAACTGGCTGTCCAACACTATCTGTGATTTGGGGGGCGTGTCATAAATATAAAGGGAAGGGTAACAACCTTCCTGTATACAGTACTATAAAATCCCTCCTGGCCAAAGGCACAATATCCTTTTACTTGTAAAGGGTTAAGAAGCTCAGATAACCTGGCTGGCACCTGACCAAAAGAACTCATAAGGGGACAAAATACGTTCAGATCTGGGGGCTGGGGGAGGCTTTTGTCTGTCTGTTCTGTATGCTTGCCGGAGAGAGATCAAGAAAGCAAGCAATCCAACTCCATTGGAATTAGTAAGTACTAGCAAGGAAATGCGTTAGTTTACTTTTGTTTTGGCTTGTGATTTTCTCTGTGCTGACAGGAAGGTGTATTCCTGGTTTTCTTTTTGTAACTTTAAAGTTTTTGCCCAGAGGAAAATCCTCTGTGTTTTAAATCTGATTGCCCTGTGAGATTAGCTTCCCTTCTAATTTTACAGAAGTGCTTCTTTCACCATTTTTCTTTCTAATAAAGTTCTGTTTCTTTTAAGAGCCTGACTGATTTCTCTGTTGTCCTAAGACCCAGGGGTTTGGGTCTGTGATCACTTTGTAACCAATTGGTTAGGATATTATTCTCAAGCCTCCCCAGGAAAGGGGGTGTAAGGGCTTGGGAGAATATTTTGGGGGAATAGGAACACCAAGTGGTCCTTTCCCTGATTCTTTGTTTAATCACTTGGTGGTGGAAACGTACCCTCCAAAGGCAAAAAGTTTGTGCCTGGGGAAGTGAAACTAGAATGGTCAAAGAGGAATTTTAAATGTTAGACCATATTGATTAGTCAACACAGTTTTCTCTTAATTACTAAAAGTAATTATAACAGTAGAAGAAAAATAAGAGATACAATGATAGTTAAATTACATTAGTAAAACTTGTTCCTGTAGATTCTATAGCTGTTGCTGTGAAAATATTCACAAGTGTCATTCTCAAAAATCAATGTTGTGGCCTTGACAAACGTAGAAATAACAACATTGTCCCAAGATTTTTCATTCTTTTACACATAGCTGGCTTCATTTTTTTTATCTCATTAAAGTGAATGGCAAATGGACCATTTCAAGTGTGTACTGCAGGGAATGTCCATGTACAACAGAGGTGGGCAAACTATGGCCCACGGGCCACATCCAGCCTGTGGGACCCTCCTGCCTGGCCCCTGAGCTCCTGGCCTGGGAGGCTCGCCCCCGGCCCCTCCCGCGCTGTTCCCCCTCAGCCTCAGCGTGCTGTGCCACGCTCTGGGCTGCCAGGCAGCGCAGTTGTAGAGCCGCCGCCTGACCTGGTGCTCTGGGCTGCGCAGCTGTAGTGCCGCCAGCCACCAGTGCTCCAGGCAGAGTGGTAAGGGGGCAGGGGGGGGTTGGATAGAGGCAGCAGAGTTTGGGGGTGTGGATAGGGGTCGGGAGGGTCAGAGGGTGGGGAACAGGGGGGTTGGATGGGGCAGGGATCCTGGGGGTGCAGACAGGAATGAGGGGGGGATTGGATGGGGCAGCAGGGGGCAGTCAGGGGTGGGGGTTCTGGGGGTGGTCAGGGGACAGGGAACAGGGGGTGGTGGATGGGGCAGGAGTCCTGGGGGGAGCATCAGGGGACAGGGAACTGGGGGGTTGGATGGGGCAGGAGTCTCAGGGGAGCCGTCAGGGGGCGAGAAGCTGGGGGATCAGATAGGAGGCGGGGGCTGGGCCACACCTGGCTGTTTGTGGAGACACAGCCTCACCTAACCGGCCCTCCATACAATTTTGGAAACCCGATGGGGCCGTCAGGCCAAAAAGTTTGCCCGCCCCTGCTATACAACATTCTGCTTTGAGATTTGCTCATCATCCATCTTTCAAAGATTGGTCCATCCACCTATCAAACCTTCACACTTTGGAATTGTGACAGCATATGCAAGTTAAATGGAAAACTTTTAAATAAAACACAGACATTGTTCATCAATTTAAATGTCATATTAGTGCATTTAATATTCACTGGTTCACATAATGCCAAACTTCACAGTCATCTCTTTTGTGACCTCACTGTATGCAAACTTGCAGTCAATCTCAAAGCTCATAGTGGCATTCACCAAGCTCTCAGCGAAGGGTATTTTTCTGCTTGACGTGACTCAAATATTCACACACGATTTCACAATATTCCACAACTGCCATATGAAATGTAATCTGCTAACTAATCAAATTATTTATTGCCAAGATAAAGTCAGGAGAAACCTCAGTTTTGTAGTTTTATGGGACTGTTATTTTAACAGTTATGACCTATCTGAGGCAGCACTTTATTTTGAGAACAATGCCAGTTAATTATTTACAGCACACGGCACATCTTGTTTTGCCTTCAAGAGGAACAGCCAAAATGGATGACAGTTTTTTAAAGCAATAATGCCAAACATCCATATACTCAGTTTTTAAGTTATGTTTCACCTGTATGAACAGGTCATTCATTTTTGCACTGTCATTTATATTCCTGGATAACTAAGGCCTTGATTTAGTAAAATAATAAATAATGAGTAGTCCCAATAGGGACTATATCAAAAGGAACTACTCAGATTGTTAAAGTTAGGCACATAGAATCATAGAATATCAGGGTTGGAAGGGACCTCAGGAGGTCATCTTGTCCAACCCCCTGCTTAAAGCAGGACCAATCCCCAACTAAATCATTCCAGCCAGGGCTTTATAAAGCCTGACCTTAAAAACCTCAAAGGAAGGAGATTCCACCACCTCCGTAGGTAACCCATTCCAGTGCTTCATGCTGAAGTACTTTGCTGTATCAGTACTTGAATGTTTATGTGGGTTGCCACACTCAATTTGCAAGCCAACATATAATTAATAAAACATATGTCTAGCTTCATGCAGATCGCTTTGCTAGTATGTTGTATCCTAATCCCTTGTCTTTGTTCAGATGCTGTGCACTTTGGGGTAGTGACTTTCTGTGTGTTGAAAGTGCTAGAAGACTTTGGGTTCTACCATGATCTAAATAATAATTATTCATCAAACCAGAAGAGACTTTGGACAGTTGTCAGTGTCTAGAAGATCAGGAGCTATGGTATTCCAAAAGAGTCCTCATCCTCACGGCAATTGAAATGATTCATAATAATCAATCTGAGCCCAATGACCTTGGTGAAAAGCAAAAAGATAAAACCAGTATTAAGGAAAATGTCTTTAGATGCTGCTTCTGTTTCTGATGCATCAATGAATGCAATTAATTTTTTGGCAAGAGCTGTAGCATTAAACACTATGATCAGAATATTATCATAACTTGGCTTGGGAGGATAGAGAAATAAAACAACTATTGTCATCCAAATGTATGGAGAAAAGTTGGTTGTTTCATGAAGCATTAGGTGAAGAGGTGTTGGACTCAAAGTGGGATGTATCAGAGTGGTCAGATCATCTTTTTGACACTCCCAAGCAGAGACAAGATAGAAGAGACTGCTTGTAGGTAGGGATAGAGGCTGACCTGCAGAGGAGGCAAAATGGAGGAGAAATTGCAGAAATCATTCTTCAGTCCTATAAAGTATTTTACTCAGTTAGGCCACATTCTACCTCCACCCCACCCCAAAAAAGCAACCAGGAAAAAACGGTTAAGTGGACATAATCTTATACATGCAATGTAAAATATTCCTCAGTTTACCAAAATATGTAAGTTTTCTAGATTTTTTTAATTTACATCAATGGCAGATTAACTGGGCCCTTAAATAATACAGAAAATATGCAAATTTTCTGACTGAAAATATTGCTTTTTTAACTAAAACTGTCTCAGGTATTTTATTAAAATTAAAAGGATGTGGGGCCTGATGGCTCACTGGAAGCCAGTGAAAACTCCCATAGAGCTTAATGGCCCAGAACCATATTGTTTAGAATATATTTTGACTGACAAAAGATGTAATATTTGTGACCTTAATAGTAATATGTAGTTAATGAGGTATTTTTTAAAAAAACAACAACACACACACACACAAATACCATAATGAAATCAATAGGAACTGTTGGGTGTTCACCCTTTGGAAAAATCAGGTAACTTAGGCCCCAGTACTGCAAACATTGGCCTAATGTTAAAGAGGTGCATAATCATTTGCAGGATAAGGGCCTTAATTAGGAGACTAAGTCATGGTGTTAGTCACTTAAAATAAAATATAAACTTAAAATGAAAATAATACTGTACATTTTGCAAAGAGAAAGATCAGAAAGAAAAACCTAGTTCAAAGTTTGGATTTATCAACCTTGAGTATGTTCCCTGTGACAGTACAGGAATATAAATAGAAATAAGATCTTTTGTGCATTATCTGAATAAACACATTCCATCCACTCCTCCAAAATAATGCAATATACTTGGACTCCACAATGTGGAAAAGGCAACTGCATAATGTAAGAGTTCCTTGATATTCATATTCACACCCTTTTTACCTCAGCAAGTCATTTATCATCTAAATGTGTTGTTATTCATCACTACTACATATGTCAGCCATTTACTATGTAACAATTAAAATATTACATTTGACACCCACTATTAAGTTTTAATATTTTATCTCCCTCAAGCATAAATTCCATGTATTACTTTCATAATTTCTTTTTGTATTAGCAGTGTCTTACTTCATACCTTTCACGTCTAATTGGTCACTCTTTCTTCTCCTTGACTTCCCCACAGAGCATCCCAGACCACGACTGAGTGCGGCAGACCCCATGCCAGGTATAGTTTAAATATCCACTTATAAGAAGCTTGACAATGTAAATTATAAATATTGCCATTTATTTGAAAATGAATTAACTTGTTCAGGGTACTCTGAGCAGCACAAAGCCTCCCTGATACTTTTTTTTTCATGCTACTTTCCCCCTCCCCCCCTCGCAAAGAGAGAAAATCTTGATATCTTTTAAAAAAAAATCTCCATGCAGGTAATAAAAATGATGGTCCTGATCCTGCAGGCGTTTAGGCATGTAAGCTACTTTATTCACATGAGAATTTCCATTGACTTTAGTGGAAGTCCTTCTGCCCTAAAGTAGTTGCATGCCAACGTGGTTGTAGGATCAGGCTTCAGGTGTGTTAATACAATGGTTATCATTAAAAACTTCACTGTTTACAGGTCAAATAAATGTAAACAACATTCCCAGCAATCCTGTACAGAAGGATGTAGCATACCACAGTAACTGTCCAATGTTTAATGTTGGCCTGTGTGATATCATGAAACACCAAAATGCTGGAGATCATGTTCCACGCATCCCTAATGGGTATTAAAATGTGATGGTATTAGTATAAAGATGGTGTCCTGATTTTTTTAAATTTATTATAAGTTTGCTCTCATTTTGGAATTTCAGTGGTTGCAAGTTTGATTGGGTCCTTATTGTCCCATGGTGTGGCATCTAACCATATCTATTGTTCAAAACATGAATTAAGATTTTATGATATGTATCTAATATTTCAGTCTTTCAAACAGCATTTAGTTACTCTGAAGGAAATATGGTTTTACATATGTACCAGATGACACTGCAATGTTCAACACAGTAAGAATATGAGAGGTTCAAATACTTAACCCAGCAGACATTTGAGTGAAAATGTTGTGGGCTGGGGTGTTGTACTGGAGACAAGAAACAATTCATTCCATTGCTCCAATGCACTTTCACTGCAGGAGGGAGTGTCTGGAATTTAAGAAGCATGTGGATACATCAGACCCACTCCTACTCCTTACCCAGCCAGCCACTGGTAGGGTGCAAGGTGTTCTCATGAGCCATTGCCCTGTAACATGCAGAGGTTACATACTTTATGGACAGAGTCGGCTCCTTGAGGCCTGCTCCTACAAGTACTGAAGTCAATGCCAAAACTCCAATTGACTTAAATGGTGCAGGATCGTGGCTAATAAGAGTTATGCTCCCTAATCAGGAAGTGGAAACAATAATATGTGGCTTCTACAACTGATCGCTACTAACTAACACAGCTTGAATTTTGAAGATAAACTATCAGATAACTGTAGTGAACTATCTGTGATAAATGCATAGATTAAAACTTGCACACACAAATGCGTCCTGTAAATTCAAGTATGGAATAAACTTAAGGAAACTGCAATTTGCTCATGGAAGTTCTGTGAGCTGAGGAAGAGGCTGAACTCACTGAGTAATTTATTTCCTGGCTTCGTGGCACAAAATCATGTAAAGGACCCACCTCACTAAAATGGAAGATGGAAGGTTATTATTGTTTCTTAATTCTGTATTGCCTATTAGAATTTTGTCCCTCACTAAGCTTCTCCCGATGAAAGAAGATATGCCTGCAAAAGTTTTATCTTAAGCAACGAAAATACTTCATGAAACATCCATATTTGTTGCAATATTAATTTGATATTGGTGCTATTAAAATATTGTTGTGTTAAAGTTCTGCTAAAGACTGTTTCCATCTAAATAGTAAAATGCATATGTACCTTGGAGCTGTGTAAGCAGCTAGACATTTTTGAAGGCTGTAGTCTGGCCCACAGTATCCCAGAAGACGTTTCTTCTCTTCATCCTCCTGCTTTATTTTTAGAGTTTTCCCTGTTCTTCTCAATTTCCTTTTAATTTTCTCTTGATAAAGAAACCAGGCTCAGAGGCCTAGAAATTCCATAGGATTCTGTTGTAACTATGTATCTGAATCACCCCAACCAGCCAGGATTTATACTGGATATAAACCCAATATTTTTGCAGAAAAAAAGACTGTACATCGGTAGATCTTAAGCATTAATTTCACTCTAGCTGGCTGGTAACATCTGTAAGATTTACTGCCCAGGTGGAAGCTCCAGAGCAGAGGAAAAGTAGGGAGAATAGAGATCCTGAGCTACACTAAGAGACTGAGGGGACATAGGTGTTCCTACTTCCTTTTTTCTTGGTTTCCTTTCCGAATTCTCCTTTTTAATAGTCTGTTTTTTCTCAATATTAATAGTTTTAATTGTGGTGAATGGCTCTTTTGTAAGAAGGGCATGAAAATTTTGGGGCAGTTTAGTATAAAGAGGGGATATTTAAGTCAGCACACAATGGAGGTATACAAATAATGGCAAGTAAATCTGGTGTTTCTACTTACCCTCTGTCTTACTACAAGATCAAGGGACTTTTAATGAAATTGAAAGACAGCTAGATTAAACAATTAATGAAAATAAACAAATACATAATTAACCTGTGGAAATTAATTCCCACAAGATATCACAAGAAGCCAAAAGCTAAGCAGGATTCAGAAAAGGATTAGACATTTATATGGTAATGAAGATGTTCCATAGTTGTTTTGGATGAGATAAAAAAAATGTATAATAGATATAGAGTTTGATTCAGCTCTCATTAAAGGCAATGTGAATCAGATCTGCACCATTAACCCTCATTTTTCAGGACATAAACCAACCACTAATTGATATGGTTAGGAAGAAAAATCTCTAAGGATAGTGTAATGGGATGTGTACCCCACTCAGGCTCCAAAAAGGTCAATATGGTCCTAAGAAGTTGTCTAACATACCAAGCTGTCCCTGGAAAGTGGAACAGGCTTAGCTGAGGATGAAACCCAGCAGAGATTGTCTGGGTGGTGCTGTAAGCAGAGGAAGTTAACAGTAGAAGGGAGCAGCAGGGAGAATCTCTAGTCACTCTTTGGGACTAGTTTCAGAGTAGCAGCCGTGTTAGTTCTGCAAAAAGAAATGGAGTACTTGTGGCACCTTAGAGGCTAACAAATTTATTTGAGCATAAACTTTCGTGAGCTACAGATCACTTCATCGGATGCATGCAGTGGAAAATACAGTGGGGAGATTTTATATACACAGAGAACATGAAACAATGGGTGTTACTATACACACTGTGATGAGAGTGATCAGGTATGGTGAGCTATTACCACCAGGAAAGAAAAAAAAAACTTTTGTAGTGATAAGCAAGGTGGGTCATTTCCAGAAGTTGACAAGAACATCTGAGGAACAGTGCGGCGGGGACGGGGGGAATAAACACGGGGAAATAGTTTTACTTTGTGTAATGACACATCCACTCCCAATCTTTATTCAAGCCTAATGTAATGGTGTCCAGTTTGCAAATTAATTCCAATTCAGCCGTCTCTCATTGGAGTCTGTTTTTGAAGTTTTTTTGTTGAAGAATTGTGACTTTTAGGTCTGTAATTGAGTGACCAGAGAGGTTGAAGTGTTCTCCGACTGGTTTTTGAATGTTACAACAAAAATACTAGCCCAGGAACCTATCCTTGCAACAAAGCCCGTTGCCAACTGTGTCCACATTTCTATTCAGGGGACACCATCATAAGGCCTAATCACATCAGCCGCACTATCAGAGGCTCGTTCACCTGCACGTCTACCAACGTGATATATGCCATCATGTGCCAGCAATGCCCCTCTGCCATGTACATTGGCCAAACCGGACAGTCTCTACGTAAAAGAAGAAATGGACACAAATCAGACGTCAAGAATTATAACATTCAAAAACCAATCGGAGAACAGTTCAACCTCTCTGGTCACTCGATTACAGACCTAAAAGTCATATTTCTTCAACAAAAAAACCTTCAAAAATAGACTCCAATGAGAGACTGCTGAATTGGAATTAATTTGCAAACTGGACACCATTACATTAGGCTTGAATAAAGACTGGGAGTGGATGTGCCATTACACAAAGTAAAACTATTTCCCCATGTTTATTTCCCCTCCCCCCCCCACTGTTCCTCACACCTTCTTGTCAACTGCAGGAAGTTGTCTACCTTGATTATCACTACAAAACTTTTTTTTTCTCTCCTGCTGGTAATAGCTCACCTTACCTGATCACTCTCATTACAGTGTGTATGGTAACACCCATTGTTTCATGTTCTCTGTGTATATAAAATCTCCCCACTGCATTTTCCACTGCATGCGTCCAATGAAGTGAGTTGTAGCTCACGAAAAACTTATGCTCAAATAAATTTGTTAGTCTGTAAGGTCCACAAGAACTCCTTTTCTTTCTTTGGGACTAGAGAGAGTAGATACCGGGAGGGTCGAGGAGAAAGTATGGGAGATCTTTTCCTGAATAGAGAAGTCTCTTAGGAGGCCCAGAGAGAGATGAAGCAAGCACTGGGAGTGGAGCAGGCTTCACTAGTGAGCCCTGATTAAAGAGCATGATCTAGACTTCCAGTGAACGAGTCCTGGGAGGTGTTCAGTGGAAGAACAGCAGGGGAAATTTAAGAATCATTAAAGGAGGGTGCCCAAAGGAGGGTGGAAGTTGGTTTCAGTTTGTACCTTTGATTTGGGTTTGTTAGGTGATTCCGGAGGAGGGTGTTGGAAATCCCAGCCCTGAGAGAACGGTGAACCTAAAGAGGTTGCAGGGAAGAAGGCCTCTGAAAGGCTGAATAGGAAGAAGCCCAGAGAGGCAGCAGTAAGGAGATAGACAAAACACCCCTTGGCTACTTGCTATTGTGTTCTTGAGCTGGAACCCTGGTGATGTAGTGGGAGAGCCTGGGTTCCCCTACCAGTCACTGGTACGGGGAATGGTGGCATGAGGCTGAAGAAAGGGACAATGATGGAAAGTCTAAGAAAAAGGAGTGAGTACCGTGGGGCCCAAAGTTGGAGCTGAAGACCTGATACAAGTTCTTGGACATTGGTTAGTTGGCATTTTTCTCCACCCCAGAAAGCATGAATTTAAATCATGACCATGTTAGAGGGCCAAGTCCTGGGAAGAGGTGGACCACTGGAGGAAAAGAGTGCCCATTAAAAGGGGGCACCAGTTGAGGGGAGAGAGCCACCACACCTGGCCATGAGGAAGCATTCCAGCAGTCAGTTCACCCTTTCACAGGTAGGTTATTCCATAATTTTCTACCACAGAGTTTCTTGTACCTTCCTATCAGGGGCAGGATGCTGAATTATATGGGCCAGTTGTGCGGTTGGGATTGTCAGGTAGAAGCTGAAGGAGAGTTTGCACTAATTAAATGGTGAAAGCATTATTTATTTGGGTTTTCATTGTTCCTTACTGATCAAAAGAGGCAAAGTTTTCATCAGAATCAGCTGAACACAAGGTTAACTAACCACTACTATATGTGACTATTATCATTGCAGTCCTAGAGAATCAAGCAAGAAAAGAATATAACAACCTGAAAAATGTAAGAGGTGTGACAGGGCAAGGCCAGATGGCTATATAAAAGTAGTGGGCGATAGATATATTAGCTCCAGGCTAAACAAATCCCTGGTACCAGGATAAGTGAAATGGCAGCTGCTCCAGGTCAATTAAGACACTTGGGGCTAATTAAGAACTTTCCAGAAGGCAGGGAAAATACTAGGTTGATTGGGACACCTGAAGCCAATCGGGCTGGCTGAAACTAGTTAAAAGCCTCCCAGTTAGTCAGGTGGGTGTGCATGTCAGGAGCTGTGGGAGGAAGTTGTGCTGTTGGAGAGACTGAACAGTACACACCATATCAGGCACAAGGAAGGAGGCCCTGAGGTAAGGGTGAAGTGGAGCTTGAGGAAGTGAGGGCTGCTGTGGGGAAAGTAGCCCAGGGAATTGTACATGTCATGTTTCTAAAAGGTCAGCTACCATAGCTGATACTATTAGGGTCCCTGGGCTGGAGTCTGGAGTAGAGGGTGAGCCTGGGCTCCCCCCACCCTTTGCCCCTTGATTAATCACTGGGACTGGGAGACAACAGAGACTGTGCAAGGAAGGATAACTTCTCCTCACCTCCCTCACTGGCTTATGATGAAAATGGCTCAGTAGACTGTGACCCTTGTCTCTAGAGAGAGAAGGGTTACGTGGAGGGTCACAGTGAGCCTCTGAGGCTAGGGAAATCCGCCAGGAAATGCGGGAACCACGGAGGCAAGGACAGAGCTTTGTCACAGAGGATATTACTTAACTTTCCCATTCTCCTATGTATTCACAATATTAAACATTATAATGGTGAGTAGTGTCCAAGACTAGTTTCCTTCTAGCATCTGAAAGAGTAGCAGTATAGTTCTGTATTTGTTCACTACACGTACAGAGGGAAAAACACTGAGTTTAAATAAATCTACTAGAATATGTATATAATTCAGAATGTAATGGAACCACAAGCATCTTGTCTTTACTACCATCACAATACACAGAACCCAGTTTAAGAAATACAATTCAGAAGCTCATTAATGTGATATTTAAAGCAGCTTTTTAAAGTCAGACCCACTACAATATGTGTGCAACTGACGAAATGCGTTCATGTTCAGTAACATTTTATCATCTTTGGTTAGAAGACTGCATGTAGTATCGTGCTCTTCCAGCCACAAACAAACCAGATTAGTTTCCAAGATCAGATGAGATAAGGTGAAATCAGACTTGTATGGTTCCAGTGTTATCAGGAACACCATAGTACTGTACCACCTTGAATGCTGTTCTGCTCAACCTCGTGTTGTAATTTATTCTGTTTTTCTCAGGCAGCAATATTTTAGGATAAATAAATGTCACTGTAAACTCTGTAATAAGAGAATTTCCATAGGCATACATTGCCTAAAGTTTGGACTGCATTTTCATGCTGGGGATCTCTACCAATATGCGGAACACCAAAGAATTCAGATGACCTAGATGGCATTATTTTAAGCCCATTTCCCCTTTACTAGTAATACTATCTAAACTAAGTTTGTGAAATCTCTATTTACAGGACATGTAGGGAACTGTTCTCTACAAACACAGATGTTTCTGAAGAACAGAAATGTAGCAGACATATGGTAGGCTGGAACTGCATCCCCATTTCTTTCGTTAACTTTTTCAGGCTTTCTGCCAATAGAAGCACATAACTTTTTTACACCCACACCAACAGTATTCATTAATCCAATTCTTTTGGGTAGGATTTTGTTGATCATTACTACTCTAAATCATAGCATAATCTCCACTGTACCATGATAAAAATTGAAATCTCAAAATCTTCATTAGTGCACAATTAGTCTTTTAGCAAGACCACTTATTTATGACATCTTGTATCATACGTGATACTTGTAAAGCTTTGTAAACCTGACCAGTGTGGTCTAAGATATCCAGGATCCTCCCCCTCCCCCTCCATAGCCACATGTCAAAACTGTAACTTCAAGTGTTATGCGATTAGCAACACAAACTTGGTTATTTTTTGAGAACTTTGAGAAACAAAATAGGGTAGAAGAAACTAGGTACAAAGAATGTATAATTCAATTAGCTAACCTCACTTAAAATCCATTCCTAATGTACATATTTGGTCAGCCCCTTAGATTTAAGACATCTGTTTATCTTGCTGTCATTAAAGCTAAGCTGCTGTAAGTTATTAAACCCAGCAGTGACTGTTTTCACTCTCGCACAGTGCCTTTTTCAATCATAGATGAGCAGAAGCAAGCAACGAGTCTGAAGCCCGTTACTTCACGTATAATTAGAATGTTTAGTTTTTGGAGTACTTGTAGAATTTCCCTCTGGGTTGTCCCTACATGGCTCACTAAAATGCAATTTTTTTTTCAATATTCTTCTGGCAATATAAACTATTTATGTACTGGTATTCCACCTATTTTATCCATTACAAGGCTGATGGGCACAGTAATAATGTATGAACAAGGCTATCTGTAGATGTGTTGCTCATGAATGAAGATACAGTAGTAGAAAAGCTTATCCTGTCTCCTGTGGATCATTTACATGCAAAAGAAGTAACTGACAAGCAGCTATGCATGTAATGGCTGGTCTTGCAATCTGAGTGACATCCAAGTCTTAACTTAGTTATTATTACAATTATTATTATTTTATTTGGGGCTTGTAGGTTCAACCACACTATAATCAAGAATGTTGTACCATTGTGCTAGGCACTGTACAAACACAAAGTAAGAAACAGTTCATTAGGTCCCAGAAGTAAGAGACATGGGATTTTGCTGGTGGATCTTGGGCCTTGGGAAAAGGGGAGACCTGAAGTCTTAGCACACTGAGATCTCTCTTTTGGTATCTCTGTCCATATCATGGAGGGGGAGAGGATTCAGCAGAGTGAGCTGAATCTTAGGGCTAGGCTGAGGAGAGTTTACCCTTGGAAAATTTGATAACCACAGCCAAGCTGAAACCAAATTCCCATACAAAATCTTCTTCTAGACTTCTTGTAATCTAACTTTTTTTGTTTATAATCTGCAGCATGCAACTAGCCAGTGTGAGAGAACTTTCAAAATCAAACTTTCCATCTGTTTTCTTCTCTCCAAGATACACTACTGAGTTCAGCTGTAATTATCATTACAACTCTACTATGCGTGACTATGCATAGATTTTGTAGTCCACATTTCGTAAATTGAGTTCAGTGTTGGTAACAGTAACAAGAGATTTGTCTTTCGGTTCCTATGATATCTTGCTTCCAGTTAGTATTAGTTAAAAACCCAACATGGCTCACGGATGAGTTCTGGTTGAGACATCATGAAAAACTGAAGGCTTGTCTACAGGAAGGGTGGGGTGTTAATCTGAACTTTTTTGCAGAACCAGGTAATATGCATTATGCAAGCCACGGTGATAGAATGCACACGGGATAGTGTTCCCTTTGTCAATGCACACCATTGTGTACACACACAGGCAGTTTGCTGTGAACTGAGTGTATCCCATGCCTGGCATTCTAGAATGGTGTGCTATGTTCCTTTGCTTTGCTGCTAAGTAGTGTGCATTCTGGGATTTTTCTTGTTGTACACATAGCGAAATTCAGGCTAGTTCAAATATTTTTTTTTAAATCCCAGGATTTATCTGTTTCTGCCCTGTACTTCCTTTTTGGGCAGTCTAGTGCCATTTTCAAAATGCTTTCGGCAAGTGTGGACACAACAACTCTCCACACCACTGTGCTGGCAATATCTAATATGCAGAGGCTGCTTAGGTTGTATTTTAGCACTCAAAATGGTATGAATTTGGCTTTGGACTTCACCAGCTGCACCACTGAGCAGATGTGTGTAGCAGTAGAAATATACTACAGACCACCTGATCACGATGTTGATTGTGAAATGCTCAGAAAGATTAGAAAGGCTATAAAAATAGAAAACTCAATAATAATGGATTTTCACTATCTCCATATTGACTGGGTACATGGCACCTCAGGAAGAGATGCAGAGATAAAATTTCTAGACATTAGTAATGACTGCTTCTTGGAACAACAAGTCTTGGAACCCACAAGAGGAGAGGCAATTCTTGATTTAGTCCTAAGTGGCGCACAGGATCTGGTCCAAGAGGTGAATATAGCTGAACTGCTGGGTAATCGTAACCATAATGTAATTAAATATAACATCGTTTTGGCAGGGGGAGAGAGGGTGATACCAAAGAAGCCCACCACAGTAGCATATAACTTTAAAAAGGGGAACGGCCCCAAAAATGAGGAACCTAGATAAATGGGCATTAAAAGAAACAGTTACAAGTGTGAAATGTCTGCAAGCCATGGAAATTTTTTAAAAACACCATAATAGAGGCCCAAAGTAAATGTATATCCCAAATTAAAAAAAAAAAACACACACAGTCAGAGGACCAAAAAAATGCCACTACGGCTAAACAACAGAGTAAAAGAGGGGGTGAGAGGCAAAAAAGTCATCCTTTAAAAATTGGCAGTCAAATCTTACTGAGGAAAATAGAGAGGTGCATAAACTCTGGCAAGTAAGGTGTAAAAGGATAATAAGGTGGGCCAAAAAAAGAATTTGAAGAGCAACTAGCAAAAGACACTATAAAGTTAATCAAAAACAGGAAGACTGCCAAACAATCAGGTGATCGAGGTGCTAAAGGAGCACTCAGGGAAGACAACTTCAATTAATTCTTTGAATTGGTCTTCACTGCAGAGGATGTGAGGGAGATTCCCACACCTGTGCCATTTTTCAGTGACAAAGCTGAGGAAATGTCCAGATTGAGGTGTTGATGAAGGAGGATTTGGACCAAATTAATAATTTAAATCATAATAAGTCACCAACACCAGATGGTATTCACCCAAGAGTTCTGAAGGAACTCAGACATGAAATTGTAGAACCGCTAACTATGGTATGTAACCTTTCATTTAAATCAGCTTCTGTACCCAATGATTGGAGAATCACTAATGTAATGCCAATTTTTAAAAATGGCTCCAGAGGCAATCCTGCAAATTACAGGTCAGTAAGCCTAACTTCAGTACCAGGTTGAAACGATAGTAAAGAACATAATTATCAGATACATAGATGAACACGATTTGTTGGGAAGAGTCAGCACGGCTTTTATACAGCAAACTCATGCCTCACCAATTTACTGAAATCTTTTTAGGGGGTCAACAAACATGTGGACAAGGGTGATCCAGTTGATACAATGTACTTTGACTTTCAGAAAGCCTTTGACAAGGTCCCTTTAAAAAGGCTCTTAAGCAAAGTAAGCAGTCATGGGATAAGAGAGAAGATCCTCTCATGGATCAGTAACTGGTTAAAAAACAGGGGGAAAGTAGGAATAACTGGACAGTTTTCTGAATAAAGTGTGGTAAATAGCAGGATCCCCTAAGTATCTGCACTGAAACCTTGTGCTGTTCAAAATATTCTTAAATGATCTGGAAAAAGGAATAAATGGTGAGGTGACAAAGTTTGCATATGATACTAAATTACTCAAGATAGCTAAGCCAAAGCAGACTGAGATCCCTTTGTAACTCTTCGCACAAAACTGGCTGCCTGGGCAACAAAATGGCAGATGAAATTCAGTGTTGATAAATGCAAGGTAATGCACATAGGAAAATATAATCCCAACTATATATACAAAATCATGGGGTCTAAATTAGCTGTTACCACTCAAGAAAGAGATCTTGGAGTCATCGTGGATAATTCTCTGAAAACATCTGCTCAATATACCATGGAGCTCAAAAAAAAAGCAAGAATGTTAGGAACCATTAGGAAAGAGATAGATAAGACAGTAAATATCGTAATGCCACTATATGAATCCACGGTACACCCATAACTTCAATATTGCATGCAATTTCGGTTGCCCAGTCTCAAAAAAAGATATATTGGAATCGGAAAAGGTACAGAGAAGGGCAACAAAAATGATTAGGGGAATGGAACTGCTTCCACAGGAAGAGGGATTAAAAAGTGGGACTGTTCAGCTAAGACAAGAGATGACTGAGAGGGGATATGATCGAGGTCTATAAAATCATGAATGGTGTGAAAAAGGGAGCATTATTTACCCCTTCACATAAGAGCCAGCAGTCATCCAATGAAATTAATAGGCAGCAGATTTAAAACAAAGCACAGTCAACCTGTGGAACCTGTTTTCATGAGATGTTATGAAGGCCAGAAGAATAACTGGCTTCAAAAACAGTTAGATAAGTTCATGGAGGATAGGTCCACCAATGGCTATTAGCCAAGATGGTCTGGGATGCAACCCCATGCTCTGAATGTCCCTACGTCTCTGATTGCCAGATATAGGGACTTGCTGACAAAGAGTGGATCACTAGATAATTTCCCTCTGTGTTCATTCCCTCTGAAGCATCTGACATTGGCCACTGTTGGAGGACAGGATACTGTGCTAGATGGACTATTGTTCTGACCCATATGACCATTCTTGTGTTCTTATGATATGACAATAGTAGGAACTCCTCCAGCAGCAGGGTGTTGGTGGCAGTTGAGCCAGGTTGAGGACAAGGAAGAAGCGGGACGCACTGAGCAATTGATAGTATGGACTGGTTCCAGAGCAGCCTTACAGTGTACAACATCATTTCAGGAAACCAGAACAGATTGGTGGGACAGGATTGTTATGCATACCTGGGATGACCAGAAGTGACAAAAAACATTCAGGATGAGGAAGGCAACCTTTCTGGAAATATGTGCAGAACTAGCCCCAGAGTTACAGTGGCAGCATACCAGCATGCAGTGCACCACACCCATAACAAGCAAGTCACAGTTGCTCCTGTATATCCTTGTCTTTTTCCATAGTGGCTTTAGGCATGGCAATGCTTTACCTAACAACTACCTTGCTGTCCTTTGTCATTGCAATAATTTCCCTGGAAAGCTCCTTGTTGGATTCCCTCTTGGTCCTCATATACTGCCTCCACCTCTCTGCATTTTTTTCTTTTTTTGAGAGAATCCCTATAAAGATGTCCATAAATATTTCATTAGATATTTTCTGTTTTTTCTCCCTCAGGTTTGCCAGCTATTCTGCTACTGATAAAACAGCAGTTCTGAAGGATCTGGCCAGGGCAGGTGCTATAGTTGTGGGGGTATGTGATGAGGTGTCCATGCCACACAAGCCCTGAGTGGGTTATTGTGGGCCAGGAGGGGCCAATTAGACTTAGATGCTGCACCTGGAGGGGGAACCAGGGACTGATAAGGCCTAATGGCAGATGAAGCCCGGCTGGAGGAAGATCCGGGATAGGATTATAAAAACAGAAAGAGAGCACAGGGAGGGGGTCTGTAGTTACTCCCTAAAGGAAAAGGGAGTTAGCTAGGGACAGGGAGGAGATCCAGGAGAAGAGTAAACCCTGGGATTCTGCCCTGGATTAGGGAGTCTCACAAGAGGCATAGCGGGGTAAGTAGTCCTTGGGAGGGAGCAGAGAAAGCTCCATTATTAAACCCAGAGTTAGGCCAGGAGATAGAGAGGGAGGTAGGAAGGAGCTCAGGGAAACAGCAACTGAGAATTTAACAGAGATGTGTTGCTAGTCAGAGGGTCCTTGGGCTGGAACATGGAGTAGTGCGAGTGTCTGGGTTTCCCTACCAGCCACTTGGAAAATGGCACTGGACCTAGACTTAGAACAGAGCACTTCCTTAAACAGTGTCTGAACAGTTTGTCCACTTTGACTTTGTTATCCTGGAGGAGGTGGTTTATATAGTGACCTGGCCAGACAGCCGAGTCACGAAGAGAGGGAGAGGGGTCACTGCATTAGTAACTGAAGGCAGGGAGTGTGAGATGGAGTGAGAATTAGTTCCCAGACCTACCCACAAGGAGAAGCACCTTTAGTGAGTGGAACCCCGTTATTGGGTATTTAAAAAGTGACAAGTAGTTATTGTTCATATTCTGAACGATGAGGCTGTGACAGCATTTTTTAACATGCATTTCTGCCTTTACGTCACTGAGATTCTTCCCAGTCTTGGGGAAACCTTTGAGATGGCAAATAGTGGGTGCATTTGGATTTCTGCCTGTGAAACATATGCTGTTGTACATTGGAGGCTGCGGATGGGATGGGGTGGAGTGGGAATTACGTTCCAACTCTGGGGATGGTGTTTGGTATTCTATTCCTGGTCTGGCTTTGCAGTTTTGTATCAGTGTTCCAGGAGTGGAAGGGAGTTGTGAGCTATACTGGTGGGCAGCTATTCCTCATAATCTCTGAACAAACACTGAGCAATTTCCAGCCTTAGATTTTACTTATGTCCCCTGCAGACATGTTGATAGTGAGAAGAAAAAAAGATAGGATTCTGCAATGATGGCCTGAAGCATTCACTGTTACCAGTCCCTAAGAATTCATGTTACAAGGAAGCTGTGCTCTTTGTGCCTTTACAGGCATGCACTATCAATATCTACCTCATGCAGAGTAAGAACATTACACACAAATTTCTCTTCCTGTAACCACTGTCTCGTACACTTGCATTTCACACAAAAGAATATTTTCTTCATTTAAATATGGCATGGGGTATCATAGACTGTGGCTGAACCACACTGCCAGTTGCTATTTTGAGGTGGAAAGTGGGGTCTTGGGGAAACAGGCCCATGTTTGCCAGGCACACCAACTGAGGAAAGGGGAAAGGAAAACAAGCCCATGGGCATGTGTCTTGCATGGCGTAGTCATGAAAACAGTCAGTATTCATGGCTTTAGCATGAGATGGAGGTTGATTGCCCAGACAGAGTAGATGCCATTTTGGAAAAGTATATAGGGTGGTTGGTGTGAAGAGACCATGTGAGCTGATGTGGGAAGGGAGGCAGGTGGAGACCTCTGCCTAGGAAAGACTTCTAGCTCACATCACCTACAATGGCTGAGGTCCTGGGGCACCCAGAACAAAGGCTAGCACAGCCATATATCATAATAACTAAGGCTACGATTTAGTCATGGGTATTTATAGTACAAGTCATGGACAGGTCACTGGCAATAAACAAAAATTAACAGGCGTGACCTGTCCATGACTTATGCTATAAATACCCATGACTAAATCTTGGGGGGGGGGGGGCTGGGGGTGTGTGGGCCAGGGGGTGCTGCCATGGGGGAGTGCTGCTGGGGAGGGGAGAGGAGCGGGCCAGCAACACCATCAACTGGGGGGAGGGGCACTGCTGGGAGGGGGGTGGACCAGCGGCCAGGAGGGGGGTTCTGCTGGGGATGGGGGGCGGGCCAGCGGCACCAGGACTGCTGCTCAGGGGACCTCTCTGGATAGCGGCCAGTGCGGCTGGCTGCAGAGCTGGGCAGCAGCCATGTGGCTGTTCCTGGGGCCACCTGAGCAGCTGGCCCTGTAGCCAGCTGCTTGGGCAGTCCTGGAGTCAGTGATGCTGGCCACTGCAGAAACCACAGAGGTCATGGAAAGTAACGGAAAGAATCCGTGACTTCTGTGACCGCCGTGACAGACATGGAGCCCTAATAATTAAACACATTAAAGGTTAAATAATACATTATTTTAAAAAAAATCTTGCAAGCTGAGATTCCCTCCATGGGACTGAAGCTGATCCTAATCTGGGTTTCTGCCTGAGATTTAGGGATGGTTGCTGTAGGGAAGAAGTTGGGCTCTCCTGCCTGGTCAGCATCAGGGTCCTGATTCCTGAAGAGATCTTGGCTTTCTGGAGAGAACTCTTCATGGCCCCCTCATGCTCACCCCACAGTGAGTCTTGCTGCTCATCCTTGGAGAGGGGACTAAAGATGGCCAGAAGGTTCTGCAAGGTTCTTGGGTAGATGATCATGTAAAATCCTGTCTAGTACCTCAAAAAATGGACTAGTTATATGTCCCCTACTGGGTATTTTTTCCTGTTGTCCCTGATTTTAATGCAGGCACTCCTGAGCTGCTTGCTCTTTGTCTAGCACCATTCAATGTCTTGATGTTTGGCCTCTCAAGCACATGTGCTTGAGAGGTCTTTTATTGCTGTGGCTGGCCACAAGATCTTCCTGCACTGATGCTTCTTCCCAGATAACTAGGATCCAGAATCTCAGGGCAACTCCAGCTGGCTGCTTGAAATGTTGAAAGGCTTCTGGAATAGTGCAGGTGTGATAAACTAGAATCCAGGAGTGAATGGACAAAATCTGGCTAGTGCCATCTTATAAATACAGGGGTGTAGTGGGGTGGTCACCCCGCTCCGGTGTGGAAGGGGTTAAAAACAGCCCTGGGAAAGGGCTGCCCCAGGGAGCCAATCAGGAGCGGGTTTGAGGCAGCCAATCAGGGCTGGGCTGGGAGTATAAGAAGGCCTAAGGTAGGAGCTGGGTCAGAGTCACTTTCCAGTCTTGGAGGGAGAAGGACTTAGCTGCCTTGGAATAGGGTACTTGAAGCAGAGCAGTGTTGGGGAAGGGCAAGAGGAGCTCCAGCCTGGCAACTCCCCAGGCTGAGGCCTTGATAAAGGCCTATGCAAGTACTGCGGCTGGGAGGTGCAGCCTGGGAATAGGTAGAGGCAGCTGGTTTGACCCCCTTGCCAATGATGAGTGGCCTTTACAGTGAGAGGGGGCTAGACAACTGGCAGTAGCCACTGAGGCAAGGTGGGTGTAGACAGTTGGGGGTACCCCTGGGAGGGGAGACCCAGCTTGTGGGGGTACTGCTGGGGAAGAACCCCGAGGTAAAGGGAACCAGGGTCCAGGAGGAACATGGGGACCTGAGGCAGACGAGACACCAGCCACCAGGAGGCTTTCTGAGTGCTGGATGAGATAATTCCCAAATGACCAGCAGGTGGTGCCACGCCGGTGAGTCATCGCTCTGTTACAGGGGAGGGCATGCAGATAAACCAACAGGTCAGTAATGTTACATGCAAAGCAGTGTGGGATAGCAGTTGGAAGACTGCCAAAGCAGTGTGTAGCAATAGTGCATGTGCACAAACAATCGACCAGACTAACTCGCCTAGCGGCAAAATGAGTTCACTTTGAAACAGGCCTCTGAGGTTCACAATAAATGCAGTCCGTGAGCTACGGTGAATGCAAGTGTTTTCAAAGCAGATTAACTTGAAAGTTGCACATTAAACCCTCTGTGTAGACAAGTCCTGAAAGTTTTATTTAGTGCTTCATGTACTTTACACTTAACTAACATTATCAAAGAGGTCAAATGGGGTACTATAGGGATTACAGAAACATGGTAGAACAGCATTCTTTCACGAGTGGAATATAGGTATTGAAGGGTTTGTGCTGTTTAGAAGAGAGGAATAAAGGTAGTGGGATACCATTGTACATCAATGAAGCAGTATGGACAAAAAATCTGTTTGGGTCAAAATCACTTTAGGGAAGGATTGTAAAAAAAGGTTCTATTAGGATAGTGTTATGGGTCTACTATAGACTCCTTGGGTTCGACTCAGATATGGCTAAAGACTTGATTAGTATTACTAGAGATAAATACTCCTGAGAATTGTCAGAATGGAAGACAACTTTCTAGAGTCTGGAAAATAAACGCCACTAAGGGTATCCAGCTACATTGCTCAGGGGTGTGAAAAAGTCACCCCTGAGCGACATAGTTATGTCCCTGTGTAGACAGTGCTAGGTCGACCATACCATTCTTCCATCAACCGAGCTATCACCTCTGGGGAGGTGGATTACTTATGCAGATAGGCGTAGGTAGCGTCTACACTGAAGTGCTACGGTGGTGCAGCTGAAGCTGAGCCGCTGTAGCATTTCAAGGATAGATAAGCTCTAATATTGGTAAGGCCCAGTTATGTCTGAATCTGATAGACAACAATTTTCTTCATCAAATTAATGAATGATGATGAATAATCACTTCTAAAAGGTTGGAGAAAGAGTGGAGTAAAGGAGTAAGTAGAGAGGCTATATGGAATGGAAAAACGGGGTTGAGCCACAAGGAAAGATGCATCTTTGGGGTTAGAAAACACAGGAATAAAGTGAGAATTGCTAAAAGTCCATCTGAAATAGCTCTTGCCAAGGAAATTAAAATAAATTAAAGAAAATCAGGAAGGAGGAGGTTGGGCTACTACGTAGTGTGAATGGGACGGAGATTAAGGATAATCTACACATGGCCCCAAATTAAATTAAGGCTTTGGTTTTCAAGAAGGACAATAATATGTAACTGGGGAATGAAGGCAGGATGGCTGACGGAAATGAGGTTATAGAAATGCAAATTTCCACATCTGAGGAGGAAGAAAATCTTAGTATAATGTACTCAAATGGGGGTTTTCATCCCAGAATACTGAAAGAATTGGCACCAGATTGCTAGTCCAATAGGAAGGATTTTCAATAAATCCATCTATTGCTAGAAAATTGTTAACATAATATCCCTATTTTAAAAGGAGGAACAAAGTGATCCAGGCAATTACAGGCCTGTTGTTCTGACCTCAGTAGTATCCAAGCCTTTAGGACAAATTATGAAGGAAAGAATAATTAAATTGATGGAAGTAAACAGTAAAGAGGATGTAATATAACATGGGTTTACCAAAGATAGATCCTGCCAGACTAACCTAATTTCCTTGCTTGATAAAATCCCTTTTTTAAGATAAGGGAAATGCAGTAGATCTTGGAATTCTGCAAAGTTTTTAACATGGCAACATATGGGAAATTATTAGTTAAATTAGAGAAAATGGGGATTAGTACAAGAATTGTAAGGTGGGTAAGGAACTGGCTAAATGGAAAAAGGCAACAAGTTGTGCTAAAAGGTGAACTATTGGACTGAGTGGAATCCTCAAGGATTGGTCTTGGGACCAATCTTATTCAAGATTTTTATTTAATGACCTTGTCTCAAAAGTGGGAGCTAAGGAAACTTGCTGGAACAAAGTTGGGGTGCATCACCAATTCAGAGGATTGGAATTACTCCGGAAGAGCTAGATGATCTTGAAGACTAGAGCGTTAGAAGTGGGATAGGATTCAATAGTACAAAGTACATGACCTTGTATTTTGGGTCTAATAAGAATTTCTGCTAGAAGCTGATCAGTTCGAAGCAACAAAGGAGGGGAGAGACCTGGGTGTGTGGGTCAATCAAGAGATGACTGAGCCACCAAAATGAAATGTCTATGAAATAGACATACACAGTCCTAGGATGTATCAGGTGAACAAAACGGTAGAGCTAGAGAAGTATTAATGGCATTGTACACGGCACCTGTAAGGCCTTATTTGGAATGCTGTGTATAGCGCTAGTCACCCATGTTCAAGAAAGATGACTGCACCTTGTCCAATTCTAATTCAAGAACTAGTAGGATAAACAGGGGAATGAAAGCTCTATCATAAAGAGGAGACTGGAATTGCTTGGCTTCTTTAGCCTAGCAAAAAGACATCTGATATGATTACATCCATGATCTATTTATAGGAAGCAAACACCAAAGAAGGCAAAGAGCTATTTAAGCTCAAGTATAATGTTGGCACAAGAAGAAATGAGTATAAACTTGCCATGAATAAATTCAGGCTGAAAATTAGAAGAAGGTGTCTCGCTATTAAAGGAATGAGGTTCTGGAACAGCATCCCAATTATGGAGGCTGATTAGTTTTGAGAGAAAGTGGACAAATTTGAGTGCTTGTGATGGGCAGGGGGCAGCAGCCCCGTGGCTCACCCCAAATGTGTTCTGGGGTCATTTTTGATCTTTTTTTCCTCTGAAGCAACAGGGATGGCCACAGCTGGAGATGGGACACTGGATGGGATGGATCAGTGCTCTGAGCATTCTCTCTCTCATGTGCTTGGCTGGCTGGTTCTTGCTCATATGCATAAAGTCTAACTGATCAGAATAGGTGGGGTCAGGAAGGAATTTTCCCCCAGGCCAGATTGGCAGTGACCTTGGGCGGGTTTTGCCTTCCTCTGCAGCATGGATTGCAGTTGGTTGCCTAGATTATCTATGTATATCTCACTTAATTATTTCCCTGCCTTTTCAGGTGCCTTGGACATTGGTGTGCCTTGGTCCCTCCTATTTTTCCCCTGTTGCACTTTGGTTTCATTCCAGTTGTTGGGTTTAGTGTGTGTGGGTCCTGGGTGGTGTTGCTGGCCAGTGATATACAGGAGGCTAGACTAGGTGATCGGCTGGTCCCTTCCGCACTTAGTTCTCAAGAAAAGTCTTAGCATTTTATTTTATAATTTACTTGCAGTTAGATTATGAAATGATCCTGATATGTCACACACAAGTCACTGTTCCACTGGAAATAAATACTAAATAATCAAACGGAGTTGACATACTTCAGAGTAGAATTCATACTTTCCTGTAATGGTTTTTCCTTGATCGTTGATGATTCAATTGGTTGAAGCATTGTATGACTAATCCGTATTGAATCCAACTGGAAACTCTCACTCAGTAGGTGGCCAGTGTTCTAGTCAGTGGCATCTGCACCTGTTCAAACAGTACCCTATCCAATCCTGGTATTTTAGTTGGATATGGTTGGCCATTTTTTTTTTTGACAGCTGGTTCATCAGATCCACATTATTGTCTGGGCAGCGTAGCTTTATTGCACAGAGAGCCCAAGGCACCTATATGGCGTTATCTAAATCTGTCTACTCCTATCCTATGATGATGTTCACAGTGGAAATATGGTTCAAACCAGTCACAAGTGCTGAATTATTTCCTTTTGCTACAAAAGAAATATGACTGACTTTCTTTGATAAAGTTCTGTCCTTTAGGGTCTCATTAGGAAGGACATTTATATATTTCTTACACTGAGGGAAAGGCTTCTATTAAGGAGGTTTGATTGTTTGAATTCATCTAGATAAGCAGATTATTCAAAATACAACTCAAATACAAGATTTCTCATCAGATTTTGTAAACATTATTTATATACATTGGATATCATATGGAGTAAAAATACGCCTTTTTGTTACAAAATATCCAAACAGCATTTGAAAGACAAATTCGTTTTGATCTATTTATAGTACAACATTTTATTTGTACTAATACATTTTATTTGTACCAAATATTTTTAATATATCAAGGTATCTGTGAAACTCAAATTCTGATGCATCTTTGACAATGGTCTCAATGCTTCACCATAATTAATCTCTCTAAAGCAGTGGTTCCCAAACTTCTTCCGCCGCTTGTGCAGGGAAAGCCCCTAGCAGCCCGGGCCAGTTTGTTTATCTGCCGCATCCGCAGGTTCGGCCGATCGCAGTTCCCAGTGGCTGCGGTTCGCTGCTCCAGGCCAATGGGAGCTGCTGGAAGCGGCGCGGGCCAAGGGACATACTGGCCGCCGCTTCCAGCAGCTCCCATTGGCCTGGAGCAGCAAACCACTGCCACTGGGAGCTGTGATCGGCCGAACCTGCAGACGCGGCAGGTAAACAAACCGGCCCGGCCCGCCAGAGGCTTTCCCTGCACGGGTGGCGGAACAAGTTTGGGAACTACTGCTCTCAAGCAATAAGACCCCTATACTTTCTGTACCTCTAGACAATACAAAAAACAACAAAGTTCTGACTCTTGTCTTACAAAAGATGTTTATCCAAAGAATTAATTGCAATTTTTAAATTTCCCCAGATCATAAAGACATCCTGTAAAATGTCTTTTGGATGAACTTTACATAGACTCATTAAAAGGTTTTTAAGGGAGTACATCTTTTGAGAGAACCATTGAATCTCTTCAGTGATCTAATGTGGCAAATTATCAATTTACCCAGTCATGTAAGTGCTCTTTTGAGAATCATTGTGGGTGCGTGGGTTGGCTTGTTAAAAAGCTGTAGTTGACAAGTTCAAGTATTGTAATGAATTGGTCTTCTGCAAGTAACTTGCCAACACAGCTACTGAAAATTTACCTTTATAGTTTGGGAATTAATACAGATCAGCAGCACTCCCCCCCCCCCGCCCCACTCTTGCTAATGATTCTGCATCTTAATCAATCTCACTGAGGTCAGAGGGATTAATCTGATAGGGACCATTCTTATGCATAATGCTTGTAGGGCTAGTCCAATAGTGAGCATAGAAACTTTGCAAGTTTCTCTTCAAAACAAAATCTAGGGTTACCGTATGTCTGTATTTTCCCGGACATGCCCGGCTTTTTGGTTCTTAAGTTGCCATCCTGGAGGAACTTTTAAATATCTTAAAATGTCCTGGATTTTGTCATTATTATTTTTGCCCAAAGAAGACTTGATCATTCAAGAAAGAGAGTGAATGTTGGGCACTCTCTCGAGTGATTGCTTTTTTCCCCCTAGCTCCCAGTGCTTGCACCGCAAAACAGCTGTTTCACATGGCTGGGAGGGACGGGGAACGTGGCGCGCTCAGGGGAGGAGGCGAGGCCAGGGCAGGGATTTGGGGAAGGGGTCCAATGGGGCAGGGAGGGGGCGGAGTTGGGGGTGGTTGGGGGAGGGGCGCAAGTAAATACCCCTCCCATGGAGTGTCCTCTTTTTTTGAATGTTCAAATATGGTAACCCTACAAAATCACTGTGAGGATCAGTTGCAAACCATGAAGTGTTTTATGTGGTCACCATTTAAAAAATATGCTGACTCTAAGGATGTTGTCACACCTACTATTTTTCTTGTATATCTTATTAATTATGGAACTTAATGAAGCATAAATAAGAGCTTGGTGTGAAGGCCTTCTGCTTTGTGTGGCTAATGTTTCATTAGGCCTCAATCCAGGAAAACATTTAAACACATGCTTACATTTAAATCTGATTAATTTAAGTGATTAAAATTAAGCACATGCTTAAGTGGTTTGCTGGACCAAACCATTATTTCCCATATTCTAGCTCAATGCACATATTTCTGTTTGTATATACTCCTGCTTGTTCCAACAAAAGTTAAAGAATAGGAAATGCAACTTTTTCCCTAACATATTATGTAATGTCATTCATTAGAGAAATTAGTTTATCTATCATGCATTTCTGCTGATAGGGGCTAAAGTTTTTCTCAACCCATATTTCCTTGTAATAAATATGTTGAAATATGAATGTACCATTTCCCTAATACATCAGACAAATCACATTCATCACCCTCAGCATATGCTTTTTGGTAGCAATTTTGCCAATATTTTATTTATTCTCTTGATTTGTAGACATCCAAGCGGGGGCGGGGGGAACCCAGCAACAGACCACTTGAAATAGCAGGTAATAAATATGCTAAAGGTATAAACGATTGCATATAAAATCTGGGATATACAAAGTACAGAGTCAGTATTAAATATATTCTTGACCTCATGGGCCTGCTCCTGCTTCTATTGAAATCAGTGGCAGAAATTCCAGTTGCATTATTGGACCCTTTATATCCTTATACAGTTTAAGGGCCCAATCCTGCAAGTGATCTGAGGCCCTGGTCCTGCACCATTGAAGTCACTGGGAGCTATGCCATTGCCTTCAATGGTAATAGGGGTCAAACCCTAAATGAAGTATCCCCATTGAAGTCAATAGGCATGGGCTATATTTTCAGATTGTCTAAATGGGTATAGTTCAGTTACAGACATGGGAGCTATGATTTACACTGAAAATCTGGCCCCATATTCTTGTATCTATTTCAATGTTGTGGACGTTTGGATTGCTGTTGTACTTTCATTCACAGGCCTATATACAGTCAGCTAGGGCCCCATCCTCAGAGGTGCTGAGTGCTTTCAAATATCACTTAAATTTTTAGGAGTAGAGGGTGCTCAGTATGCCCCAGGATTGGGGCATCTAGAGAATTATACACAATCTCATTCTCAGCTGGATTCTGCACCCTTGATTGCATTAGCAGCAGGAAGCAAGTTTTAGGGCCAAAAGGAGGGTAGAGCTCACAGTGACCCTGCAACCGTAACTATAAGAAATCTCATCTCTTAAACATCTGTACTTTTTTATTTTGCTGGTATCTTCCTCCCAGCCATTGCAGGCACACTCCCTTTATGACTTCTAACCCAGTGACATCTGGGATGTCAGAGACCCAGGTTCAATTCTCCCCTCCTCCTCCTCCCCCCAGTAGATGTGGACAATGGATTTGAATTTGCGTCATTCCCTCCTAAGAGTGTGTCCTAATCACTGCTATGGAGTATTCTGGGGCACGTGTCTCTTTCTCGCTGTTGAAGCACTTCTGTTATATATAACTAATTACATGTGGAATGGCCCATAATGCTTGAGAATGACGCTATAGCCCAATGATGAGGGCACTCATGTGGGAAATAGGAAATCGAGGTTCTAGTCCTACTACTCCAATTGAAAGAGGAATGTCTAGTGTGATCTCAGTACAGTTGTTGAAAGTTGCAGTATGCAAACTCTACTGGCAAATGCAGAGATGTACCTACCTGAACCACTGGTAAAGAGCAGTGAGGCTACTTGCCTCATACAGTCACATGTCAGGACCATGCCAGGCCCCTGTACAAGGGCCAAAGGGTGAAAGTTTCCTCTACATCCGCTGGTATCTACAGTCTGGACTTTAAAGCATGTAATGTAACATGTAAATAGGCCTATCTGCTAGCTTTTAGTATTTTAACATTTCTGTGACTACCACGTATCTTCGTTATAATAAGACATGAGTCAAAGGGCCATTGAGGGTCTCCATTGAGGGTCTATGATTCTGGAATGTTCTTTGTTTATGCCAGAATTCATCTGCGGAATTCTTCAGAGGGCAAGATTCAAAACAGAAGGCAGCCAGTTCACCCTGAATGGCTTTACTTGCTGTGAAGTAGGCAAAAAGAGGTAGGCAGACTGAAGAATCAGAAACTAAGAAAATGCTGGATAAACAAATACAAACTTAATAGACTAATACTAGAAAGCCAACAAATACAACTCCTCTCCACCCCCCTCCAGGTCACACACATTGAACGAACCTTGCACAAGGGATAACACTCAAAATGCTGAGTTAGTTAAGACTGCTGAGTGCTCAGTGGCAACAACTTCTGTCTTGATGTGAAAGCTTTTAGTAGGGGATGGTCTTATCATAAATAAGGAATAGTAGTGATTAGTTTCATAATGTAGCAATAAGATGGCAATGTCTGAAGAACCACTCAGTATCTATGTAAGGGAGCTAATGCAGATCCACTCACTGTTTCTTAGCTCCTGACTGGGGCAAGATCCCAGGTGCTTCTGGAGCAGATATCAGGACAGACGGCCTCATAGGCTCAAACTTTAAGGTCAGAAGGAACCATTGTGATCATGTAGTCTGACATCCTGCACATTGCAAGCCACAGAACCTCACCCACCCACTCCTGTAATAGACCCTCAACCTCTGGCTGAGTTACTGAAGTCCTAAAATCATGATCTAAAGACTTGAAATTACAGAGAATACATGATTAACACTAGTTTAAACCTGTAAGTGACCCAGGCCCCATGCTGTGGAGGAAGTCGAAACTCCCCAGGGAGTCTCCCTATCTGACCCAGGGAAAAATTTCTTCCCTACCCCAAATATAGCAATCAGTTAGACCCTGAGCATGGGGTCATGACCACCAGGCAGATACTAGGAAAGAATTCTCTGTAGCAACTCATAGCCCTCCCCATCTACTGTCCTGTCTCCAGCCGCTGGGGGTTTTTGCTACTGGCAGTCACCAATGGCCACATACCACTGTAGGCAGTCCCATCATGTCATCCCCTCTATAAACTTATCATAGAATCATAGAATATCAGGGTTGGAAGGGACCTCAGGAGGTCATCTAGTCCAACCCCCTGCTCAAAGCAAGACCAATCCCCAATTAAATCATCCCCGCCAGGGCTTTGTCAAGCCTGAAAAACTCCAAGACTAAGGCAAATTTAATTTTGTGCTGCAGGCCAATAAGCAGGAGATGTTTTATGATAAATACAGCATAATTTACCCACCTGAGCACATTAAGAACTGGTCTATTTCTGTCCATCCCAGTTAGACTACATAATTAGAGCAGGTATTTTAAACACAATGGTTTAGTAATGTTTTAAATAAAAACGAAAGGAGGACACTCAGGCCTAAGAATAGTAAACTATGCTTTATTGAAGGAAGAACTTAAGCTCCAATCTGTGCAGGGAGCCCCTAGGACGCACGGAGGGGCTGCAGGGGACTCTGGCCGTTCGGGACAGCTGACCAGGCAGGACTCCACCATGTGGGGGGAGGGAGGGGAGTCCTCTGCAGCGCTATATTCTTCGCGCTTATCTCAGGGTTACATGGGGTCAACAGCTGGTTACATTCTTATATATATGATTTATGCTTATTACATAAACTGACTTATTTACCGGCAAAAATATCCTGAGCTAGGCTACAATATCTTTTGGCAGGGTCTGTCGGACAAAGTTCATTGAAACTGCCTGCATCCTCCACTTACATCCAGTCACAGACTCAGTCCACCACTTAGCTCCTTGCCAATCTTCCGCAACCTTGCCCCTACAGGGAGGCACCACCGTCTGCTCTGGTTGTTTTTTAGGATGGGTTTAGGTGTGCTCTGGGAACAGCTTCTGGATTGGGACCCACAGGTGATATAAGCAAAGGAATGCCTAATTTGAGTCTCCATCTTCAGAAAGAACATACATCAGTCAGTGCAGAGCAACAGAGATAAAAACAGGATATAAAATCTATTACCCTTGTTGTACCCAGACCGGTATCAAAACTTCCAAGACGCATGAATCTTCAGAGGTTTCTTTTATCTAGATTTATGATTTCCTGGGATTAAATACCGTAATTTTTTTAAAAAGGGTTAACTTATTTACAAATTATCAAATTTCTTCAAACTGATATTCTTTGCTGTAAACTTGAGACAAAACCACAAGATTTTTCTAAGGACAATTTATTCTTAATTTTGTTTTCACTTTCCAAGCATAGAAGAAAAATCTATTGATTTATCCTTAATCTGCTCTGTTCTGGAGCAATTGTTACCAAAGTGGGAAGGATATCATTTTAAAGATAACCATTTAGGCATGGAATATATTTTTAATGAGAAGGGTAGTTCAGCAAAAGAACATTTAATTGATTTCTAACTGTTACATGGGTAAAAAAAGCAGATTAAGATATAATTGATCAAATTGCAAATGAACAATTTGTATATGAAACAGTTACCAGTCTGGTAAAAATATGTATTCTGCAACTTATTTGTTACAGCTGTAATGTCTTCAAATAGGATTGTATTGCTAGCAGAGGATGGCTAAGGTAGGCACAGAAAAATGTAGATGGACAAATCTTATTAAGTCCTGGTACAGGTGGTGATGTCCCTAAAGAAGATACATTGCTTCTTAAATCAGTATGAATCTTGGTCTGCAGCAAAAAGTAAACAAGTATTTATTATTTAATTGTGGCAGTGACTAGGAGCCCCAGTCATAGACCATGATCCCACTCTGCTAGTCGCTGTACTAGCACAACAAAAAGACAATCCCTGCTTCAAAGATCTTACAATCTAAGTAATTACACATGTTAGGGAAGCATTTGAGGTACAGTTCTCAGAAGTATCACCCCAAAGGACCCTGCAACCACCTGGCTGCAGTCTGGATCACTGCAGTCTTGTAACAGATAGCATTTGATACCAAGATTGCCAAGTGTTTTGCTGACTCACTGTTGCAGGTGGCTTATTAGCCCACTTAACTATAAAGGGAAGTGGAAGTGGGTCAAAAACGGAGAGAGAAAGAAGTGAGAATATGGATCGAATCCGGAGCATAGCCACACTTTGGAAGCCAGCTTGAACTAGATGTTGTGTGGTTCATTTTGACTTATTTTTGTAAGTAAAGCTAAATTCCAGGAAGTAGGTCAGATTCAGCCTTGTAAAATGTGTTTGGAACAGGGTGTGGCGCTCCCTTGCTCACAGAAAACTTAGAATGCTGTTCTTGGGATTTCAGAGAACTGTAGAGCCTGGATGGATCCCAGGGGGGAAAGTATAGTATCAGCAAACCCATGGGGAAGTGGCTAGTGTAAACATCGAATAGGGATAGGAGATTCATTTAGGTGAGTGGAATACTAATAAGCCTACACTAATGGATATTTTGAATGCAAAATGCCTCATAGTGCTTTTCCTGGGGTGGTGTGTGACTTCATATGCCTCTTAAGAATGTGCTGAAATGGCATAAGCTAGTCCTTTTGTCTTTAAGTGTTAGGTATCACTTTTACACTTCCTGGTTTCAGTTGACAGAGGAAATAAAAATTTAAATATGACAGAGCACTGTACTTCCAACCAAAGCAATGTCCACACATTTAATGAATCTAACAATATAGTCTATGCTGGTGAGGTTTGCAGCCTGATTTCGAAGAACAAAGGAATCTGGATATATTTGTATAATCATCGAAGAAGACAAATGAGCACTTAAATATCATGTTACAGCTTCAAAACATAGTACATCTATCTAACAAATCCTCAAAACTCCCTGTGAGGGAAGTAAATATTTCCATTGACACATGGAAGGATTAAATGTATTAATAGTGTTTGAAGTTACTAGCTGCCTCCATGCCCAATTTGAGAAACTGAGCCAGATTAGAAACCAGGAGCCTGTGTTGAATCCATACTTGTCTCTGCTTATCTGAGTCCAACTTCTGAATAATTTGCTATGAGTCTCAAATACTGTAGTTTCATGTATTTGTTTTGCAAGAGGGAGTTTCTCATCCCAGAACAATTCTGTTCCTCATCTTTGACCAGTGAGATTGATCCTATTGTAATCCTGCCAAATAATGAATGACTTTTGGACTGACACTAACATTATGTTCTAAATGAGACAGTTATTCAAATTAATCATACAGTATGTATTGTGTATTACATATGTAATACATAAGCCAAGCAGAAACTTGTCTCTGTCTTCCTTCCTAATGTAGGGAAGCGTGGTGCTGGAATGTAACTGGAAAAATTACTGTGCAAGCAGTAAAACCATAGTGTTTGTACATAGTTTTCAGAGACAGACAAAATGATTTACACATGTCCAACATCTTATTTTGTAATTACATCATAGAAACAAAGGAAGAAGATGACTAAATAAATTAATTTCCAAAAGATGGTGTTCTACCTGAGTAGATTTGGTTTGGTGCCTCTTCTTTTCAATAATTTGCAAAGTAAAACAAGGGCTTACACTCAACTCAATGGCAGGTCTCTGTGTGTGTGTATATGTCTTGTCTAATGGAATAACTTTAGAACATTAGATCTGATCAATTTCAAAGCTTCAGGGAATGTTCTGGGTATCAGTGGGTAGAACCCTATTGATTTTTGTTAGAAATTGTTTACTTAAAAAAAAAAAGCAGGGAAAAATGGGGACACATGAAGCCCCTCACAAGCATAAGCAATGTAAGTGACTCCTTAGACAAGACCTAGCTTGTCATCTCCCAGACTGGCTTAACTTCCAACAGCAGATAAGACTATGTTCCTACCTGGGATTTTTAAAAAAAGAAAAGGAGTACTTGTGGCACCTTACAGACTAACAAATTTATGTGAGCATAAGCTTTCGTGAGCTGTAGCTCACTTCATTGGATGCATTCAGTGGAAAATGCAGTGCGGAGATTTATATACACACAGAACATGAAACAATGGGTGTTACCATACACACTGTAACGAGAGTGATCACTTAAGATGAGCTAATACCAGCAGGAGAGCGGTTAAGGTGTTCTACTTTGGGGAGTCGGGCTCTTGAGGCAGGAAGAAGCAGCTTCGTTGAGGGGGGGGGGTTGTCTCCTCCCGAGTGGCCGGGGCTCCGGCTGGATAAGGAGGTTGCACTTCTCCTCTTGAGGTTCACTGATTCTCTCACTAGTCTACACCGTTTAGGGGGAAAAGACGTGGTTCGCCACTTATCCTCCTACTCTGGTCTAGTTACTGGGGCAGCGAGAACAACAGATCGTTAACCTTCCCGCGGTGCCCGCCGATCGCCACCTATATGGTGGTGACCAAGAGGATCTGCTGCCCTGCCCCACAGGGTGACTGGGCTGGAAAACCTTCTCTCACCCTGTGGGAGAAGCCAACACTTCGGTGTTGAAAAACAAAATGATAGCCGAGCCTCATGGTTCGCAGCAAACCGCCCTCCATTGCGTTGAGAATTGTGGGGTTCTCCTGAACTACCACCTACGCTGACATACTCTCCAGAGCGGGAGGCGACAGTCGCTTTTCGAATGTAAAGGGTTGGAAACCGGGAAACTCCAGACCCCGAAAAGATCAGCTAAGTCTCCGGACACTGTTGCCTGGGAAGGTTCTATGCTCTCCTGCTGGTATTAGCTCATCTTAAGTGATCACTCTCCTTACAGTGTGTATGGTAACACCCATTGTTTCATGTTCTCTATGTATATAAATCTCCCCACTGTATTTTCCACAGAATGCATCCGATGAAGTGAGCTGTAGCTCACGAAAGCTTATGCTCAAATTGGTTAGTCTCTAAGGTGCCACAAGTCCTCCTTTTCTTTTTGCGAATACAGACTAACACGGGTGCTACTCTGAAACCTGGGATTTTTGTGCCTATTAAAATAAACATCAAGCTATACACTCTATATTGGAACTTCTACCTCTTTGATTGTACTGACATTCCCAACATACAGAATAGCATGAGGGTGTTTAAGCCTGTGGTGCTAGGAATGCACAGTACTGGTTAAGAATTGAACTCTTATGGCACAGTGAAATCTTTGCAGTTGGAAATTGCTGAAAAAAATGATGGCTTCTTGCTTGTTTGCTGACAGGAAGTCAGTGCTGCTTCATCCTTTCCCATTTAGCATACATGTATGGAAGACTCACTAAACCTTACCATTCTGTCACTGACTGTGGTTCATTTTGAAAATTGGTGCCTGCAAAAAGAAACCTTGACTAGAATTGTGTCTAACCTGTAATCTCAAGCTGTTGTGCACCCCTTAGTATTATGATTTTCAAAATAGCCAAGATGGTGTCATCCTGTGATTGAGGTTTAAGCTAATAACCCAATCTAGTAAATAAGAATTAAAACACACCGCTGACTTCCATTCCCACCTCTAAAAAGAAAAGGAGTACTTGTGGCACCTTAGAGACTAACAAATTTATTTGAGCATAAGCTTTCGTGAGCTACAGCTCACTTCATCGGATGCACTCAGTGGAAAATAGTGGGGAGATTTGTACACAGAGAACATGAAACAATGGGTGTTACCATACACACTGTAACAAGAGTGACCACTTAAGATGAGCTATTACCAGCAGGAGAGCAGGGGGGAGGAAACCTTTTGTAGTGATGATCAAGGTGGGCCATTTCCAGCAGTTGACAAGAATGTCTGAGGAACAGTGGGGGGTGGGGAATAAGCATGGGGAAATAGTTTTACAGAATACAGACTAACACGGCTGCTACTCTGTGTCCTTTGCTTGACTTGATTCCCACCTCTGTGTCCTTTGCTTGACTTTTTGCTGACTCCTTGACAGGTATTTGAATAAGCCCACAACATATTGTGCTTACTCAATCTATCCGCCAACTACTCTCAGCAAAGTGAAACTGAAAATGAACAAAGAGGATCTATTTTGTGGGCCCTATAAGGGGAAAAATATTTCGTAGAAAGCACAAAGCATCAATTACAAATAATGTAACTGAGTTACTGTATGCTAAAATGGTACCACTCCCCCTCTTCTCCATTGTTAAAGCACTGGCCCATAAGCATAAATAACATGGGACAGAAGGACTGTGTTGAATGACCTTTCCTATCAAAAGGAATTCTGTTTTTGTATAAAATGTAATATATCTTCTCAAGTGCTAGTGTATAAATCTTTCTTCTTCCATCTTGCTAGAACTTCTACTCATAAGTATCTAAAGTTCAATTTAGGGTGAATATGATGGGTGAATTCAAATGGTGCATGTACCAGAGAGGCAGAAAATATCTGCAGTTGTAACCTGAAATGCTTTGTCTTACTAGTTTATTTTCTATAATATTTCAAATTAGTCAAAATAAGTAAATTAATGGTATTAGCAGAAACCAGCGTTACGAAACCTCACTAAAGATACCCTGGGTCAAATTTTTAAATGGCTTCTATTTAAGTTTAATTCTTTTGGCCAGTGTTTGGGGGGCAGGGGAGGTGATTCCCTTTCTGGCCACATAGATCTTTCAGTCAGGGGAACAGAAGTACTACTTTCTACTCAGCTTCCATGTGGAGAAGGCCTCTTTGGGTTGTTTTCCTAAGGGTCTGATCCAAAGCTTGTTGAATTCAGTAGAAAGTCTGAGGAGAGCTGGTAGTTTCTTGAGGAGACAATATTAAAAACTCAAGTGAAGCCTATCCTGATGCAAAGAAAAGAGCCATATTTGTCTCTTACTAGTCTTCCTATCAAAAGCTCTTTAATTTGAAAATCAGAAAGGAATCCTACAAAAAGTGGAAACATGGAAAAATTGTAAAGGAGGAGCACAAAAGAATAGCAGAAGCATGTAGGCACAAAATCAGAAAGGCAAAGGCACTAAATGAGTTACGTCTAGTAAGGCTTATAAAATGGAATAAGAAGTTATTTAAATATAGTAGGAGCAAGAGAACTATGAAGGATAGTACAGGTCCTCTACTTAGCGGGCAAGGAGAACGAATAACTCATATCAAGTCTTCACTAGAAAGGTTAGTGGCAACCAGATACTCAACACAATGAATATTCACCATAAAGGGGAAGGAATGCAGGCCAAAAGAACAGGTTAAATATTTAGATGTATTCAAGTTGGCAGGGCATGATGACATTAATCAGAGGGTGCTTAAGGAACTATCTGTCGCAATCTCAGAACTGTTAGCAATTGTCTTTGAGAACTCCTGAAGGACAGGTGAGGTGCCAGAAGACTGGAGAAGGGCAAATATAGTACCTATCCTTAAAAGGGGGAACAAAGAACTTGGGGAATTATAGGCAAGTCAGCCTAACTTTGATACCTGGAAAGATACTGGAACAAATTATTAAGCAATTAATTTCTAAGCACCTGGAAGATAATAGGTTTATAAGGAATAGCAAGCATGGATTTGTCAAAAAGAAATCATGCCAAACCAACCTAATTTCCTTCTATGGTACGGTTACCAGCCTAGTGCATTGGGGCACGGAAACAGTAAATGTGATAGCTTGATTTTTTTTAATAAGGGTTTTGATGGCATCTCACATGACAGTCTCAAAGCAAACTACAGAAATATAGTTTCATCTAGACCAATATACGGTAAAGTGTACTCAAAGAGGATTTCTCAATGGTTCACTGTAAAACTGGGAGGGTATATCTAGTCAGGTCCCACTGGGAACAATCCTTGATCCAGTACAAGTCAATATTTTCATTAATGATTTGTCTAATGGAGTAGAGAGTATACTTAAGATTTGTAGATGACACCAAGCTGGGAGGGGTTGCAAGCTCTTTGGAGGACAAGATTAGAATTCAGAATGACCTTGACAAATTTGAGAATTGGTCTCAAATCAAGAAGATTAAATTCAATAAAGACAAGTGCAAAGTACTTCACATAAGGAAAAAAATCAAATGCACAGCTACAAAATGGGGAATGACTGGATAGGTGGTGGTACTGCTGAGAAGGATCTTGGGGGTTATAGTGGATCAAAAATTGAGTTTGAATTAACAATGTGGTGCAGTTGCAAAAAAGGCTAAATCACTTTGGGGTGTCATATGTAACACAGGACATATTTGTCCTGCTCTATTTGGCACTGATAAGGCCTTAGCTGGAGTATTGTGTCCAGTTCTGGTCAAATTGGAGAGAGCTCAGAGAAGAGCCGCAAAATGAAAAGGTTTAGAAAACCTGATCTTTGAAGAAAGGGTTTTTTGTTTTTTTTAAAGGGCATGTAGCATGTAAGGTGTCAATGGAAAAGTTATCTGTCAAGGATTTAACCAGGATTATCCTACATGTATCATTGTATCTCAAGTTATGAATATTGGCTACGTATTTGTACCTCAAGTGTTTGTTCTTGGGTGGGGAGGGTGACACCCACAAGATAGTTTACATCCAGTCTCACGAGCCCATTGTGAATGGACTATTCAAGCTCGATGGGCTATTAAGAAGAATCGATTCTCCAGATTGCTCTTCCTGAGGACACCTCAGACCGCAAGGAGCCAATGGCCACCCTGTGATTCAGCAAAACATGTAAGGCCATGTGATGTGGACATGTGACCTCAGACTCCATCTTTGTCATAACTTTCCATTTATAGGGGCTTTGGGCTTTGTTTGGGACAGTAACTTTCCATGCATGTGGCAGAGGATGTAAAAGACACCTGAGACATCTTCATTCTGCCTCATTCCTGCTCCAATTCTCTGGACTGTGCATTTACAACTAAAGAGTATTTTGAACAATGGACTGAGGGCCTTCCAATCTTTTGCAAGTTACCAGAGAGACTTTTGCAAGCGAGCAGTCTATTCCATCACTGCTACAAACCTGATCTAAGGACCTTGCAATAATTTTGTTGTATATGATCTTTTAACTATTTTAACTTCTCTTAATACATTCTTAGTTTACTAAGGGTTAGCTGACTGTGATATTTGGGGAAGATCTGAGATACATATTGATGGGGGGGGGGTAAGTGTCTGATCCCTTGGGACTGATAGAATCTCGTATATGGTGAATGGGGTTATTATATAAGACCAATTTATCTGGGTGGGAACCAAGGGCTGGAATGCCTAAAGGGGTCTATTTTGTCATCTTGTTAACCAGTATGGTGCTACAGAAGCTCTTTTTGTTACTGGTTTGGTGAATCTAATTGTAGTATAAATCACCAGTTTCTTGCAGTCTGCCTATTTCTTGCAGTCTGCCCTGAGCGTGGCATTCTCAGCATGGTCCATTCCAGGCACACCAACTAAGATAGCTTAAAAGAGGAAGCCCATCAGAAAGAACCCTTGACACAGATGTTCAGCCTTAATTCCATTACAAAGAAAGAGATTGAAAGGCAGAGAAAATAGGCAATTTGTTGGATCTTTTCCATAGAAATGTTGCTAGGTTCTGCATACAGTTTAGATATTACAGAATCACAGAGGGAATTGAAAACATGGCACTTGTATAAAGATGCTGTGTTCCCTTGAAGTAAAATTCTATGTACCATGTAAACTCTGCAGCTAAAAGTCAAATATAATTTTCTGAGAGCATAAACAGAAAAGACATTAAACTCATCAAGAGATGGTGCTAAACAACAAAAGAAGTTTATACAGATTATTACAAAAATTAAGTTCCCTTCTTAACCAATTCAAAAATAGAAAAGATTACTCCTTTTAAAAAATGAAGTATGGATTACCAGGCAATAAAAATAAATTTGTCTTGTAATGATATACATTTCATTTACAGCATCTTATAATTATTCTGGTTTTGATACAAGTGATGAAATGTGATTCCATTAGAGTACAGCATGACTGTCCATTTGTAGAGTACTTCTGTTTTTACTAATGTCCATTAATGCTCAATCTAGTCCATTTAATATCTCATCCAGTCTAATGTACTATTTCAGCTTTAAGAGCTCAGAAGAAAAATTACACTTTAGTGTTAATCACTTTGTTTTTCAATCTGAGTGTTGTTGCAGATGCAAGAGTGGGGAAAAAAACACTGTTCACTTACAGGTTCCAGAAAGTTACCCAAGTTTTACATTTAATCCTATCTAGTAATTATCTTCAATTTGTGTTGAGGGATAAATACACAACAACTTGTGTGAATATACAAGATTTGTAATTAAAAACAACCTTTCCCAAAAAACCTGATAATTTACAATAGAAACTTATATTGAAAAACACTTTTTTATTCAGTTATTTTTCTCCAGTATAATTTCTTCTGAAAGATATCCATGCTCCATAATTTCAGAATATTCTTTCTTTAGTATGTATTTTTCCCATTAGTGATTTGGGGCCTAATCTAACTGATTGGAGGAAATGGAAAATCTCCTATGATTTCAATGAAAGGAGGATCAAGCCCTTAGAAGGTTGCTTGTTTATCTTTTTCAGTTTCTATAGTATGCCTACCCAAATATCTCCATACACATGCAAGTCAGTACAAAGCCCATGTTCTCATAGAACTCCCACTGATTCTACTGGGAGTTTCATGTGCAGGGCAGGCACAAAAGTGCCCCAAAGCAATAATTTCTGAAAGGGCAAAATTAATTCCAGAGACCAACAAGTGGGCTATGCAGCATTTATGTCGTCAAAGTAGGGCTTCAGAGGGACATGGGATCTGCATCAGTGTAGCGATGGCCCTCTCAGCTGAAACACATGTCATCCAAACTGGCTGACAATGCAAAACCATGGGGCTACTCTTGTGAACTGTTGCTCACATTTGAGAAGAATGGGTTCAGTCCGGCCCATAATGTTATAGTCTTTATCCAAAGTAGACAGCTTCACATTCATAATGCCCATTTTCATGGATTACAGAGAATCCTCAATGATGATGATCACGAGTTGTGTACTCAATTGTCAAAGATGGGATCAAGTCTTTGGTAGCAACAATTTCATGTTGATGGGACACATCCTGACTCTCTCTTATCTCTAGAATGGCAGAATTACCACACTTACCAAAAAAAAAAAAAATACATGTCTTGGTGGAATTTCTTTTCTGACTGAGTACTGTGCTTTGATTACTTCCTATGACTTCACACAGTTTGAAGCACAGTTTACTGTAATCTTAGTTTAACAGTCTCTTAAAGACTGACCACATTTCCATTATAAGACACTCTTATAAACCTCAGCTAATGCTTTTTGTCTCAGAGTGCTATAAAAGACTTTGTCACCCTGGACTGTAGCTCTAACAAAGTGGATCAAATATTACTTTTTTAACATAGTTTTCCTGAGAATTCACCCATACTTTATCACTTCATTCTTTTCAATTAAGAAAAGCTACCCCTTGACCTGTGTTCTTACATATTTATCTATTATTGATTGACTAACACTGGCATTTCACTTCTTTTCCCTTCCTGGTATTTACAGGTGCTTCATCACAATATTGTATTCCTTGCCGACTTGAACCTAATTTATAGTCTCAAAAAGGTACAACCACACTCTTCATGTCTTCAACAGCTTCTACCTTTTTAGAGTAATGGATGACAAATGTAGAATTGCTTTAGCTCAATGTATATCTGACTCTCAACAGTCAGAGCATTTTACAAAATAGTGTCCCAATCCTGAAAAAAGAGTTATGCACTTAGTTAATGGGGTTACACATGCTTAAAACTGAGGATGTGTGTTAAGTGTGTGTCCTTTCAGAGTTGAGACCTACTTGAGTAGTAGTAAATCTAAAAGATCTTATAGTAAAGCTATAGAGCTTTTGTATTTACTTCAGAAGACGTATTGGTATGGAAAACAGGACACATCCTAGAACTTTAATTCTTAACCAAACTATGAGACAAAAGGATTAGCCTTAAATTTCTTAAGGCTGAAAAATTAAACTTTTTTTTTTGGCTTGCTGAATGTGTAACCTATAATTTAAGAAGGTTCCTCCAGCTTACTTTTCCAATCTCACAGCAGGTTACTTTTTCCAAAGGTCAGTAATTACTCTGCAAGAAATATTTCATGGCTTATTGCTTAAGGATGGATAAACTTAAAATATAGGATGGATAAACTTGTTCAGATAATTTAAGAACCAACTCAAAGTTTCATTCAGTGCTTATATCGGAATTTTGATATTTAAAAAATTCTGTTGTGATGTATCTTTTTACTGTGTATCTTTTTTTTTCTTTTTATCTGTGCACTTGGTCTTAAGCGAGACCATTCTGAGCAAAGCTTCTCTTTAGGCTTTCTGGTCTGGCTTGCACTAAGAAAACCATGCCCTTATGAGGTGTCCACACGAATTTTTAAACTAACAAGGGTTAGCTAAGCTTGGCAGCGCTTCATATTCTGCGGAAAAGGACCTAGGGGTTACAGTGGACGAGAAGCTGGATATGAGTCAGCAGTGTGCCCTTGTTGCCAAGAAGGCCAATGGCATTTTGGGATGTATAAGTAGGGGGATAGTGAGCAGATCGAGGGACGTGATCGTTCCCCTCTATTCGACATTGGTGAGGCTTCATCTGGAGTACTGTGTCCAGTTTTGGGCCCCACACTACAAGAAGGATGTGGATAAATTGGAGAGAGTCCAGCGAAGGGCAACAAAAATGATTAGGGGTCTGGAACACATGACTTATGAGGAGAGGCTGAGGGAACTGGGATTGTTTAGTCTGCAGAAGAGAAGAATGAGGGGGGATTTGATAGCTGCTTTCAACTACCTGAGAGGTGGTTCCAGAGAGGATGTTCTAGACTATTCTCAGTGGTAGAAGAGGACAGGACAAGGAGTAATGGTCTCAAGTTGCAGTGGGGGAGTTTAGGTTGGATATTAGGAAAAACTTTTTCACTAGGAGGGTGGTGAAACACTGGAATGCGTTACCTAGGGAGGTGGTAGAATCTCCTTCCTTGGAAGTTTTTAAGGTCAGGCTTGACAAAGCCCTGGCTGGGATGATTTGATTGGGGATTGGTCCTGCTTTGAGCAGGGGGTTGGACTAGATGACCTCCTGAGGTCCCTTCCAACCCTGATATTCTATGAAATATTACAGTGCTCTTCAACAGTGACTGAGAAATTCAGCTGTGAAAGTGAGAAGGTATGGAAAGCTCCCTCCTTACAACAATGCTAACCTACTTAGGCTTCCAGGAGGCAGGGACCCATGATGCCACTCTAAACCCACTGTTCTTACTTGCTACCAAGTTAATGATGCAAAGTTAGCTCTGCCGGCTGGAAAAGAGCTCAACTGGTAAATGCTATTTGAACAAGAGTAGAAACAACATAGTCTCTCTTCAAAGTATCCTGCATTGGAGATGCCATGTATGATTGAGCTCTTCAGTTACGTTTATATTTAGTCATGTCACTAAAGGCAAGACTGTTCCTGTTGAGCATATCCAAGAGTTAAGGGCAATGCAGAACTGCAGTGCCCTGGAGTGGAGAAGGGGGAAGCACGAGAAAGCTACTACATTCATCCTACTTTCCTGCTAGTCCTGCTGCAAAGGTTGGGGTGGTGCTATGATGCCACACACCTTCACCCCTCTTCTCTCAGTGTTACAGTGCTGGCTACCCCGGGGCAAGATAGAGGGCGCAGTGTCTGCTCTTCCTTGACTGCAATTCTGCAGACCCATAAGCAGGCTGTGCAAGTGATAATGATATGATAATATATTGGCTCAGTCTATGTAGTGGAGTATATGAACAATTAATAGCTTTTTTTGTGTGGATTTTTAATTACTGTTTTAAAATCCATTGTAGTCTACACATTTAGTGAATCAATTTACATAAATTCAGCCTATAAATCGGACCTGCTTAAGTCTCCAAGCCAAGCTGTAGAAGTAGCAATTATAGAAGGTGTGAGAGAAATACAGCTTCATAGCCTAGTACAAAAAAAATTGACAAAGTTTCACAACCAAGCCATTTTTTAATCTGTTTTGCTATCACTATAGAAATTACTATTCAATATTTCATCAGTACATGTTCTTTGTTTATAAGAGTCAAATATAGGAATTGGTCATTCTGGCTTATTTATTAATATATGGGTACCACTGGGCACAATAATATTTGCCTCTGTAAAATGGGAATAATAGTATTTTTCTACCTCACAGGCCTGCTGTGATGATAAAATGTACAAATACCTTAGATTGGTCCGAAGGTCAATATTTAGGGCAAGTATTTGGATCCCTATTTGCAATCAGAGGTCTGACGGCAGCATGTTTTGACATGCCCGAGCTAGCTCTGATCTTGCTAGCTTTAATACCAAGAGCAAGGAATCTGCAGCAGCATAGGCTAGCTGCTTGTGTATATACCGAGGGCGCTGTTGTACAGCCTGTCTTACCGCCCATGCTGCGGCCACGTCACTGCTATTGATCCAGATAGCTCTCTCAAAGATACCTTGGGTATGTCTGCTGCAGACAGGGCCTGTATTAGTAGAATGTCCATGCCATCATTACCCCTTCTAACACTGGTAGTTCCTGAACTCTGTAGGCAATAAAATGTTTCCAACGACAGTCCAGCATCTTGATATGATAGCCTGTATATTAATGGGGATTGATTAATAGGGATTCAAGCAGATTATGTGGGTAATTTATTTTATCTATGAAGGGGAGAGTTCTGGGGGCTGTGGTGGTTCTTCTTGTAAGAAAGATACATGAGAAGAAACAAGAAAAATCACTCATATTCAGTGTGGGCAGTGGTAAAACAGGCACACCTATTGTGAGAGGCACCCCAAGAACTGTTGCAATGGCGGTCAGGGAGATGCATGTGACAGGATTTCTGACAGTTATGAGGGGATTGAAAGCAGAGTCCTCCGCTTCTCATCATTTCCGTTCTCAGCCAAGTAATCTTGGTTTTGCTTTTAGCAGGGGAGAGCTGGCTGACATGTGGCATTTGGCTTGGATGGTGGGAGGTGTCCTGTCCCAAGCTGACAGCTCTCCTTACAGGTCTGATGATAGGTCATTTGTTGCGGTCCTCATATAGTAGTCCGTCACAGGCTCAGCTGACGAGTTTAGCTACAATATTAGGTGCAGCAGCCCAATGGTACCTTTAAGTGGCCAGGATCTTATAAAGATTGTAGGGTGGGGAGAGGTGGGACCTGTTAGGGCATGGACCTTTAAAATGTAGATAGTCCCAGGTAATGAACAGTTTTATTAATCTAAGTCAAAGTTCTAGAATACCCCAAGCAGAAGAGGAGATCAGGGACTTTTTGCCTTGTCCAATATAGGGGTTTTCATAATCTTGAGAGTGCAGTGGTTCATTGTCTATGCTGCAGATGGGGATTTGTTTCAAATAGCTGTTTCATACTTTTGTGCTCACAGCATTCTCCACTTTGAAGCACTTTGGGCCAAAATCTGATATCAATGTGACTGCCTGGGATATAGGTCAGGGTATATTTTGCCCATTTCTTTCACAAGAAACACCATTATTTTCAGATGAAAATGGATACAGTTTGTAATTTCTCTGGTTTATTGAAACTTGGTATTTCTCCCAATTTTAAAGCTTCTATCTTTTAAATTTCTGCTGTAGTGCATATTCAGTCTACTTTATCCCCTACTGCGTGATCTATCTGCTGTTGGTACTTAAGCATATTACTAGTTTAGTCCACTTACTCTCCAAATTGTCAGCATCCTTTATTGCTTTGGTGATAAAAGTCCTGTAGCTTTCTCTGTGCTGCATAGCATCTAACTTTCCCCTGGTTAAAAGCTTTAAGATTATCAGCAAACAGACAATGCTATCACTTTCCGTGATTGCACTTTCAATATTATAATGTACATCTCCAATCTCAATATTGTCTTCCTGTTCCCCAGCTTCTTTTGTAACATAACTAACAGTGAAACCAGCCCTAGTTTTAAACTCTTGCTATGCCAGGGGAGTTTCCAAAGAAAATTTAATTTGACATTGTTGATAAGATTAAAAGATAGAGTTTTTAATAGAATTGGCTTTCAGTAACTTTAATCTACCAACCTTCCTCCAGTCCAAATATTTTTCAGCACTTGGAATAGTTATGGATGTTGTCTTTCCCCACTCACAGCACAAAGGGAATGTCTTTCACTACCCCTTGAAAGCTTCATTAAAGGCAACGTGATTATAAAATGATGATTGCACGAGTAACTGATGATTCTAAGGATTTGGGTGAGATTACTTTCATTGTACCTATTGGTTTAGTAGGAGCATTACAAATACTTGGTGTAATTTCTCATACAATCTAGTGTGTATTGCCCGATCACATGGTAGCCATATTATAATTTTAGGACACGATTGTCCCCACAGAAGTACATGCTTGGCTCCTATCAACTTCACTAAATATTACATTAATCCATCCAAGGGGGCAATTGGGACCTTATTGTTTCCTCTTACATAAATAACTTATCATACATTTTTTATTAATGACCAGAACTAAGTAATGTGGGACCTGTTTGGCAAAAATGAGACTTCTGAAAATATTTGATTATCACCAATTAAAAAAAATACTTGCATTTTGCCTGTTATTTATTCTGCCTATTTATGAAACATGAGTTTCGTGACTTAATATCTGCAACAGTAATAAAAATGAAAAGGCAACAAAAAAACAATTCAGTTTCTGGGAGTTTATTGTGAGACCAGATGGCTGGCACTAAGTCTTACTGCAGAGCACTTACAGTGAAGCAGTAAATAGGAAGGCAAATGGCATTATTCCCCATGGAGTTCAAATTACATTCAGATTTGTTTCAGCAGGGTATTAATAGGGTTCCTATGATAGTTGCTATACTGCAAATCCTCAAGACAAATATTTAGTTTAGGTTGTTGCAGATTGTGACTATGAACACTTCAATGTCAACTGGCAAGGGGGTTGGAATAATATCCTGATTCTGGGATATATAGGTTTCTTCACCAAAGAATGTCATACAGGATTTCAAAGGTGTCAGTATCACAATGGTTATGCATATTGTCGTAACATCTATGTAAGAATTTGTGTGTGTATGTATGTATGTATATATATGGAAATGTTCTTATAGTTTATATCAAGGTGTTAATCCCAAGCAGAGGTGGAAAACTGGTTTCCTGCCAGACCAGAGATGTGTATCCATCTACCTATTGAAATGTAAATTGAATATTATCTCATTCACAATCACTAGTCTGAGCTAAATGTAACTGTAGGGTTGTGAGATTTAACAGGAAGAGAAGAACAGCAGGAGGAAAAATACTTATCTGAGGGCGCACTTCAGAGGTTTACTGGGCTATAACTAGGGGACAAGGAAATTACCTGTTATCCTGCACCTAGGAAATAAACAGGTAGCGTGCCTATGTTCTTGAAAATAAGTTTGCAATTAGCCTGTGTAGAAGGCTGGTCTGGACCAGAGGCTTGCCTGGTAAGTTTAGTTTAGGCTCTGGAGAGCGTATATAGATGTTTTGGTTTATATGTAACCCTTTTGTTTCCATTAACCTCACTATCTCTTCAGTTTTGATCTTTGATAAACTTATGATTGCTTTCTCTATAAGCTTATCTCAGTTCTCTGGTGTTATACAAGGAGCTGATCCTGAGTTGAATCATTCAAGCTTGCGTGTACAGTGTTTACTTCAGGATAGCATACCTAGTATTACTCTGAGTTTTCAGTGGATAAGGGGCTGAACACTACAGGGGAATGCTTCAAAAGGGCTCGGGGACTGGGATGCACCTATTGACCTGCAAGGCAAAGTGAGAGCTGGCATAGCCCACAGGAGATTGATTGGGTGGCTAACAGGCTGGAGGTGTCAGGGAGATGACACCCAGTTAAGCACCAGCAAGTCTCCATCTCCTGGAGGATAACAAGGTGACTCTCAGTCCTGGGCACTCCGAGAACCATCACAGACTACATTTTTGTGTATATTTATGTTTCCATTCTTGGGTGTGATACTACTTACCTATTTTTGTAAAGCACTGTATAATAGCTAAATGGGAGATTTTTTGACATACTACAACTATGTTTATTCCTAAATGAATATTCCAGGTGGTGGTCATCTTAATAATACATTCTGGCAAGATCCAACCTTACTACTTCAGACCTTGTACCACAGTTGACAATTTCATGCTTCCATATCATGCTAAATTCATACTGCCTGAGGATATGCCTTCTGTAAGTAATTCAAAGAAAGTGCTTTGACTTAAAGTGCAGACTCAGCACAAGCTGAGAACAGCCACTGTTAGCATAGCTGTATCACACCACTATGAGGGGTGTTTGGGGAGGAGGGGGAGTTAACAGTAAAGATGGTAAAATAGTTTCTGTTATAACATTCCACTTTCATGTGCTCAATTTTCTAATTCATAAGTTTAGGGCTGGAATATTTGATCTGTGGTGAAATTCTCCTGAAAGTGAGAATAACTCAGGCTGTATAGGCCCTCTAGGCACATGCTTAGACCCACAGTGGCTTAGAGCCAAGAGATGACAAATTGTTTCCAGATTTCATAATTGCAGGGGAGGAATCTTGAAAAAGCTGACCAAGTGCAACTGATGGAATGATGACAGCCTGAATCTGCAAACAGCTAAGTTTCTGGTTCCAGAAAGCATGATTGTGTGTGTCTCATGCACACTGGGCTTCTCATAATAAATCTAATACCTCTGGGTCTGATCGCAAGACAGGACCCTACCAAATTAGTGTTAATTGGCATTTCTAATTGATCAGCATAACCAATGCCCAATCAAGCAACACCCTGAGAGGGCCCGTAAGTGAGTGGTGCTGTGATCTGGGTGGCTCTGCAATCCTGCACACTAGGTCACAACACTACTTGCTCAAATTTGGCCCGGCTGCTCCTCCATCATGACAGAGGGACAGCCAAACCCAGCTAGAGTGGTGAGCTAGACTCAGCCCTGCAAGATAAGAGCCACCACTGTGGGTGAGGTAGGATGGGTTTGTTCTCCAAACCCCCCAGCCTGGGTCTCCCCTAAGTAGTAATTTTGTTTCGGTTTCAGATCTTGCCCTTGGACCCCCAAAACACCTGGGTAGTCCTGAGGTCGGTCAAGCTGACGGCTGTCCTCTGCTCTACACCTCTGTATAAAAGTTTGTACAAAGTGCTATAGGGGGTGTATGATTTCGCCCATCTTCCTAACCAAGGTGTTAGACCCCTTGTGTTTACAATAACCTTAGCACTTGTAAATTATGAGCATTTGACCAGGAAATAAGTAAGCTCTGGAACTTTCTTCTCATACTATGGAACTAGTATTGCAATACAGTAGCTTCATAAAGGAAAACAGGACACATGTGAGCACTTATAAAGATAAAGTTTTACCATATTCTAAAAGGCCCTGCTCTACTATTGAAAAGCATTTGCTTTCTGCCATTCCAGTGTGTTTAAAATGTTGGCGCAAGGAGTTTTTAGCATTGTGTTTGTTTAAATTGAAAAAACACGAATACCACAGGGGCAGATAATACATTTATAATGGAGATTCCTCATAGTTGTTCAAGACATGCACCTTGCAGCTATTTACTATTGTATGCAACCAACTTCAGGATGATAGTCTTAATCAATTAAGGACCAAAGAAGCTGGTCATGTATATTTTTAGATTTTTCCCTGGGCTGGAACCATTCTTTATCTCCTGTTACTTGGTATCCTTACCTGCCTGGCTCTTTCGATGAGTCTCAAAGGAACAAAATGTAGAAAGATCTAACCTCAATGGAAAAGAGGAAAAATATAGCTATCTGTCAAAAGACGAAGACACACAGAGGAATTTCATCACAATCTTTCCATTCTCAATACTTTAACGAATGGATTCTTTCTCCTCCAACACATAGCTCTTATCTTGAGGATGATGATCAAGAATGTCCATATGGCTTTGACTTGGCAGTACTGTTCTTTAGCCATTTGTACTCAGGGTACAGATTACTGTACTCAAAAAATTGGCACAAATAATATGGAACTGGATTTTGGTATTTTATTATTGCTCAGTAATACAAAAGATTGCTTGAGAATTCATCTTCACACTCATAAGTATACTTGATTCTACTTTGGGTGAATACTGCCCTATGATGGACTACTTTATTTAATACAACGTTTTCCTTTTCAAAGAGACTCCTCTCACTCCTATCTTGTACAGCAGTCTGTGTGCTTTTATTTTAACAGTGATCAGTAACATGGGCGGTGTTCGGATGTAGATTTGAGTCAGTCTAAGGGTGAAAACAGGTGGTGATTTCTGTGAGTCTGCAGAAAACTAGTAGTGACAGGGGAGGGGGGAAGTGGCTACCTTCTCTTTGTACTTCCTGACTTTCAGAGATTTGTTTTACCACTCTACACATTCTGGAAAGGCAATGGACATCATTGGGCAACCTGAACTCTCTATTAACAGATTTTGGCCATTTAACTTCCTTTGGTTTAAAAAAAAAAATTCTCAGCCCTGCATTTACCACTTTAGTTAAGTCTGTTTAATGAATGACAACACTTGCATTGCAAACATCTACTGTTGTAACATCATGGCAATTGTACTCCAGTAATACACACAAACACAGGATGTGTGTCAGACCCAGGCTGGGAAAAATGGTATCAGACTGGTACTAGACTAAGGCTGGGAAAACTGGTACTAGACTAACTGGCATGAAGGCCCACACTTAAGACATCTTTAAAATTAACTTTTCAGCACATCCACCATCACTCATGAATTAATGAAAGTTTGACAATTACTTACTTTTTTGGATCACAATAAAATGTGGAGGGCCTAACCTAAGTAAAAGTTTATGAACTACTTCAGTGACTTAACCTAGACACACAACTGCTTTTTACATTTTTTTCTCTGCATAAATCCCATTGTTTTATTGTGAATGTTGGTTTTCCCCAAGTCCAACTCTAATATGGCTTTATCTCGTTCACAGCAGTAAACTGTTCACAAACCACCCATTGTGTGTGACAAAGAAATTCAAAAACCTTCTGCGGGCAGAAAAAGTCCAAGTGATAGAAAGAATCAGGAATAGCTAATGCTCACGTACCACCTTCCAGCTGAGGGCAAGTAAATGCTTTAGAAAGGGAGATTTTCAAAAGCACAAAGGGAATTAGGTACCCACCTTCCATTGAAAAGCCAATGACAATTAGATGCAAATTGCTATTTGTACCTCTGAAAATCTCCCCCCATAGCTACTAAGAGTTAGATCAAGAGTTAATTTTGGGCTTTGTGTAAAGGCACATCGTTAGGCTGCCACTACGGCAGCCAAGGAGGGAGACGAAGTCCCGATCTGCTTTCTAATCTCCTGATGGTCTGGGGACAGTAGTGTGCACTAGCTCTAGGCTCAGCTTCATGTATGCTTCCCCAATGTACCAGCACATCTACCACTAGCAGGGGCATTGAGGGAGCAACACGAAGTCTCTGCCCTAATCTGTCCCCCCTTTCCCCTGTCTGTGTGAGGTGGTAACAGAGTGGCTCTATGCATCCTGCTTTCCCTCCCGTAACTACCCAGGATGTAGGTAGCCAGCATAGAGGACACTTTACACCCTCTTATTCCTTTGTGCCACTACAATAACTGGGGGACAAACTGAAAGTTTAGTTAAGATTACAATCGCCTGTGGGAGGGTATAGTGAGTATTCTCTCTACTTAACAGATGGGTAAATGTATCATAGAGGTTAATATGAGTTATCCAACGCCACATGGCAAATAAGTGTTAGAGCTGAGATTAGACCTTAGCTCTGCTTATTCAGACCCATGATCAAACCAATAGACAAAGGGCCTTCAAAGACATGAGCTCTTAATAAAAAAAAAAATCATATGGCTAATTGTTTATATACTTATAATGCAACCCACAGAGCGGGTTCCCGGGAGTTCTACTTAGTGCCTCTTTATCTTGTATTTTGATTGTGTTGCATACCAGTCTTTAGTCTGAAGTCTAGAGGTTAATGATTTTTTTAACTAGTAAAAAAAAGTGCAATCAGAGTTAGTTATAATCCATTCCTGAGCAATGTTTTTTCACATTGTCCTCTAAGTAAGCCAGAGAATTAAAATTTGAAGCACAGGCTAAAGAATACTTAGTCTCACCTTCAATTTAAGACTGCTACCGAAAGACACAGATGTTAGCAATAGAAAGGGGGAAATATCAGGGAAACATTGTGTTTTTCTCGTGAATTGTATCATTAATCCCAATAAAGACACAAACCGATTATGAAACACACCTTGGGAGTGATGGTAGGAAGACGAAATGATAGTAAAATAAAGTTTGGGGGGAAATAATTTAGTCTTGCTACCATCTCTTACTGAGATTAATGAAGCGATAATTTGAAATATGCTATTGAACATTTGGTTCACACACATAACTTTATACATGATTTCCCCTTTTTGGGAGGTGGATGTATATATTGGCATATTTTTGGGAAAATAACTTATTTGATAAGTAGGGCCTGACCTACCCACTGATCTAGACAAAAGGCAAGAGCTTTGGGAGATTAGTATCTGCACAAAAAACATGAGTAAAAAGGGTTTTCCCCCTTTATTTAAAGAAGCAACATCTTCTCCCTACGTTCTTCCTCACTAACATTATTCAAAGTCTTTGCAATTAATTTAACTTTGAAAATGTTTCAGTAAAAGGCCAGAGAGGACTCCCCTAGAACTTCATGCAAGTGTGTGTGGGTTTCCATGTCTAAGGCACAAAAGTTCTATTTTTGGAAAGCCAGGCAGCATGTGCTATATTTGGGAAATATCATTGTAATTACCTGTCTGTACATACTGCAGTGTACTAACCAATAACTTACACCAAATACAATGGTCACCTATTCAATTTCTGAGTAGGGGAAGAAAGATGTGTTCTGAAAAGACATGTGCTTTTTAGAGGTTTTTAGGAGTCTCTGGGTTTTAGAGATTTTGATAGCTTTTTCTATAACACCTCTAAGGCCTCTCTTTACTTCAGGGGGGGAAAAATCTTTCTTCCCCGCCCCCCCACCTTGATCAGTTGTACAGCCAAAACTAAAGGTGGAAAGAATCCAAGTTACTTAATGTCATTCTCAAATAAAAAAATACTAAGTTGCAAAGCAAACCATGAAAACTTGGATGGGTTTTTTCTTACTAAAGCATTTTAAAATAATCATTTAGACATGCTTACCATATTTGGGAGCTGACTGAGAAATGAAGCACTGCACTACATCTAGACAAGCCTCACAACCTGTCTGAGTTATAAGTGTATATATCTCTTGCTCCGGTTGTTGAAAATCTTTGTAGTCCCCTCAGCGCTGTTGATCAGTTGGCTTTTTGTACAATCATACCATGCATAAGAACCTTGGCATTTAAGTTATTAAAGTATAAATGAAGACCTAGCTAGCTCCCTGAATGATTGTAACAGACTGCTCAGCCTCATCAATCATGCTGTGGTCCATGCTGTGACTGATAAATGAAGATATGAGTGTGTAAATATACAAAAATGCTTTTTGGCTGAAATTCATGTTCCCCTGTCCTCCTCCAACAAAGTAAAGCCTGGTCTACACTACATGGCTAGCTTGAGGTAATCTGCCTTGCATCCACCTAGCCATGGAAGAGACTTCACTTAAATTTGGCTCCTGCTGATGTAAGTGCATCTTGAAACCAATTTAACTGACCTGTAGAGTCAGTCTATGTAATGAGGTTGACACAGTGTCAGAGTAAACATTGCATTGCTTACATCTACTGTTACTGGCTTCCAGAAGCCATCCCACAATACCAGATGCTGACAATTCAATCAATACAAGCACTCCTGGTGAGGTTGTGCACCCCGACACAATGAGCCACGCCCACAAACAATTTAATAAATGCAGTGGCTACATGCCTATGTAAGTCAGGTTGACCTATTTTTTTTTGGTGTAGATATGGCCTAAGTAACCACAATATATGCTAGGAATTCTTATGTGTGAGGATTCTGTGCCACTGAATCCACATAAGCATGTATCCTGCAGCACCTATCTTTAATACATATACACCTCTATTAGCATCAGGCGTACTGATTTCAATGAGAATTAGGGGCCTACATACCTTTGAGGATCTGGGCCTGTAATCCTTCCCACAGAGCACTGGCTGTGCAGAATATTTCTGCTTGGCTGGTCTCAACCACCAGTACCCCTATCCACCATTGTGCTACTGTGGGACTTAAATGTGGAATGCTTGTGTGAGCTGTTTGTGCTTAGGTGAATTTCACTTTGTTTTTAAATGAACATTGAGCTAGAGAAAAATATACCTAGGACAACTTTGCATGGAATGAAATTATATCTGTCAGAAGAACATCACTGATGCAAAAAGCTTGGAATCGCTGGAGTTATATTAGAGAATAATTAGCCTCTGTGTCATATGTAACAAATTTGCTTGTAATCGGACTGAGAAATACGTGTTAAATACAATCTGTACTTCACAATTCTATTGGTGTCAGTCAAAAGCTGTGTGTGTGTGTGAGAGAGGGAGAGAGAGAGAGAAAATAGTGACTGGTAAACGTAATAGGTTTTGACCGACACCAATGTAGTTGTGATATGCAAAGATTGTATTTAACATGTATTTCTCAATCTGATTACAAGCAAATTTATTACATCTCTTGTTGTACAAGAAAGATTCTGTAACAACTTTTGAGCCTTAGGCTATTAAAATTGGCCCAAACAAAATTTGTTCATGTTCCTAGTGTAATTACAAAGCCAGAAATATATCAACAACCATGCTGTTCATGCCAAGAGTTCTATTACAAATGCAAATAGTCATGAGAAAAATAGAAAGGTAATTTTCTGAAAGTTAAACTTGACTTATAGTGAGAGGCAACTCTGCCCAATTCTTATGCAGATTTCAGCAAGTAAAACAGTAGTGTGATAAAATATGTTGGTGAAATGTGTCTTAGGAAGAACAAAAGAGGCTACATACAGTAGATACTGCATATATCAGAAACCACTGTATGCTGATGATAGTGTTTAAGGGTTTGGCTTTGACTGTAAATGTCAGGGAATTTAGAATTAAAATATAAACAATGGAATTCTTAATAGGATAGTAGGGCACAGGGATGCAGTCTCAGAGGTTAGCAACCAGAAAGGCAGTCTTTAATTGGATTCAGAGGCCTTGTTCTTGCTATTTTTTTAAAGTCTTTTATGATGGGTATAGCTAACACACATGAGCTATCCTGAAGTAAAAAGACAAGGCATTTTATTTTTATTCTGAGGTAAATTCACCAAGGTCAGCTTTCTACCCTCAGGTGGGGTTGACCTCAGTGAGTTTACCTTTACCGTATAGTAAAATGCCTTGTCTTCATTATCTTTTTACTTCAGGATAGCTCACATGCATTAGTTACCCTGAGATTAAAAGCACATTTTTATTAGCAGTGGAGACAAGTCCTGAGACTGATAAAGCACCATCAAGAGTGACAGGGGATGGGAATGTATGCTCCTATTTCCTGCAGTAAGACTAATTGAGCCAGTTCATTCCACACCCTTAAAAGTTTAAAAGGCAGGTAAATATGATGAAGGCCCATTCCAACTTTCACTGAATTCAAAGGGAAGGCTCATTCCCTAAAGATGGATTGTGACTGCTGAGGTGGGAAGCCATTGGTATATGGATAGGAATTTCAGCATGATAAGGAAAATATTTCAAAGTTTGTGACACAAACTCAAGGAAAATGTCAGTGTCACAGGATGTACTGCCCATTTAAGAGACTGTCATGGTCCACCTCAGTGGTGTTCTTGTTTTGTTTTCCGCCTGGAAGAGAGGCATTCTAGGGTTGAGAACAAGGCCTACTGGAAAAGGAAGTTGCATAAAGTGACTCTTCCTGATGATAAGAAAATCAGCAGTAGGACACTAATGTATTAAAACCTTGAAATATCAGTCACAGCTGTAGGTTCCAGAAGAATTACATGGAAGCATGAAGTCTCCATGTAGTTATCTTACTTCTACCTTCTCTAGCAAGTAGCTAAAGACTCCACTTTTAACACCAGTTCCTCTTAAATGAAATAGTAAAAGAGAAATGATTTTTTTTTTAAATCTATATATGTGGATTTACTTCTAAAAATATTCAGCCAATTGTACTGCTTGATCATGTCAATAAAAACAAAACTCTTTGGAAAAGACAATCACCCAGAAGCCATAAATTCCTCTACATTTCTAATTAAATCAAACATCCTGTAATGTAGAGCTTTATTCTCTACTTGTGTGGATTCTAAACTAGAATCTACACAATTCTAGAATTAGAGAGCTTCCATCCTGCATGTTTCAGAGATTCATTGTCTGAGCAATCCCATTCCAAGCCTGGAAGCTCTTCAAAGATCTCATCCTACAGCCTGTACCTCAATAAAACTCCTATTAACTTCAATAAGGTAAGGCTCTAACCTTGCTTGGTCACATGCTGAGTTTCCAAAGAAATTGTTACTTTAAAAAATGTTCCACAAAGTTGCCAACGAAATTCAAACTGCTCCTAGCATGGAAGCCTCCAGAAGTTACTAACACAAGGAGATAATGTTCATAGCATGATCGCTGTGTCATTATCTCATTCTAAATGTAATTTCTTTGAGATGTGAGTTTTGGAGAGCTATACCAAGAGGAGAAAATGATTTTAGAAACATGAGAGTTCTTTTTATGGGTTACTTCTTTCCCTGTCAGTGTCAGACTCAGACTCAGAGGAGACAGGGAATGAGCTCCCCACAGAGCACTGTCTTGTTGTAGTTCTATTTAATTTATACTTGTGTGTGTTTCCAGAGGGAAAAATACTTTGATAAGAGGACAAAACACACACAAGTAGGTTCTTTGTGAGGTAACTGGGTCTATGTTCTATTGCAGCACAAAGTCCTATGAGAACAAAAGTAGCTAGTTAGAATAAGATGAAAACAAAAACCACCAAAGCATCAAATCCATCGTAAATCTGCTTTATATATATTGGTATAAATTATATAGATTGGTTTACAAATTCATAAAAATTCTATTCTTTATTAAATCCTATAGGACTTTTTCATATGGAGAATTTGACTCAACTCTATCAAACGTGTAGCTTTTATAGCAAACAAAGAACGGTGAAATCCTGGCCCCCTTGAAGTCAATGGCAAAACTTCCATTGAGTGCAACAGGGCCAGTATTTTACTCCAGGTCTCTAACTGTATCTGGAACCATCCTGTGCAGTGACTGTAAGTGAAAACTCGGTGAATATCATTACATGCAGGGTTAATTTTTTTTTTTTTAAAAAGGAAGTTTAATTTTCTTTGTCAGCTCTATAAGATAATTATGCACAGTGCACAGATTTTATTTCACTCAATGATTCAGAGTTGTCAAGGTTTGACCACAGAAGGCAGTTGTATAGAAGTCAAATGTATTAATTACTTATTCACTCTCAGATCTTTAAATAGTTAGAATATATTGGCTGCCTTTGCAAATGTATATTTATTCCTCTTGTTTCAAAGTGTTTTAAAATGAAAAATGTGAAAAGTGTGAACTAACTTTTGTGGGCACATTTTATTATTAAATAGCTGTTAAATAGTAAAACAATGACTTGTGTAATACAGAAAAAAATAATAGTTATGAAATAATTGTGTTTGTTTTGGAGAAACCACTAACCCTATGTGGAAAGTGTAGCTTCATCTAGCATTGTGTAGAATTAGGCTAATTTGTGAAGACAGCAGGAGCCAGAATTTCAAAGTTAAGCTTGCATAGGTGAAGCCTTAAAGTTGTGAACTCTTACTTTATGCATGGAAATATTTGAAGTTTGCTCACATGTCCATATGAGTGACCAATACAAACACATGAGTGAACAATAAAAACACAAACACTGGATATTTGCATGCGTAATTTTAGAGGTATACTCAGCTGTGTCATCCAGCTGAAAATCTGGCCCAAGATGCCTTTGATGGCAATAAGGCATTAGCAGCTAACACTTTATTTCAAAAAAGGGGTGTAGGGCCATAAATTGAATTCAAATAGATTTTTCTTTAGTGTCAAAATAGCTAGTTTGGCCCTCAGCTCCAGTGGTGGTTTAACTAACACACAGACCAAGTAGCTGAGTGAAGGCTTCAATTTCAAGTTTGGCATGGAGTTAATGCACGCAGGCTTTGTCTAGCTTAAGATTTGTCTAGCTATTTAATTTAATTGTTTAGTGGCCAAAAATGCAGTTATGGTCAACCTGAAACTATTTGTGAATTTGACAGAAATTTGCCAAAATCCACCCACCATCATCCTGGCAGAGAAAGAGGTGGTCCAGGCTAAATACACAAGGGGAATTAGGTGCCATTTACAAGATGCCTGGGTGAAGACATGGTGGTGGTAGTGCCAACTATATATATATCTCTTAGCCCGGTGGTTAGGGCACTCACTTGGGATGGGGAAGACAGGTTGAATTCCCCCCTCTGCCTGATGTGTAGCAGAGATTTGAATTTGAGAGAGCCTTAACGACTCTGTGGTCCCCCTTTCTCTGATGAGGAAGATCCCTTCAGGAAGCTTCTAGTGGTATTTGCAGGCCAGAGTCACCTGATAGTGGGGACCCACTGGAGTTAGTCACAGGGTGTAGGGGCTGAGTCAGAGGCACAGGCTCTTTGATGGGGTGGGTAGCAGAAATCTGCTAAAGTTACATGGTTCGTGCTAGATGTGGGCTGCAGAAACCAGTCCTGCAGCTTGCACAGTGGGGAAGACAATTTGGGATGATTCCCATTCTTGCATGGATGCCTGTCATTTCTTTACAAGAAATGCAAATGAGAAGTGAAACAAAACAATATGATGGACAAACCTCATACTCTGAACTGGTTCAAAGGAACTTACCTAAATGGAATTGCTTTTAGGACCTAGAAAGTCATGCTTTCAAGATCTGACAATAAGCCTTTACTTTTAAATCCAGCTTCAGACCTAAAATCTTTAAGCTTGACTTCAGTTCTGAATGGAAAGCTTTTCTGGTGCTACCAAGAGCCTTCCAAATACTCTCTCTTTCCAGTTCTTTCTAAGAATCTTCCCTGGCCATTTTAGCTGCTTTCTCAACCTCTGTCCATTTTGACTACTCTTGCCTGTCTCCAGTATAGCCCTATGGCTCCCCCAGAGGTAATAGCATTTGGTCTGAAGCTTTAATTTCAGGATTTTACAGTCATGTTGTTTGAATGAGGCAAAAAGTTTCAGCTTGGCTTTGTGATATTTCCATCAATTTGAAAGGAATCAGTGCAGTTCTTTTTACAGAATGACAGGTGAGATTGGAGCAAGCTAGTGTATAAAGATGCCTCAGACTATTGTGATGAGTCATACATACTTTTTTTAAAATTTAATAGATACCAAGATAAAGTGAGGGAGAGTTCTTATCTTTGGCAGGATTCTCCAATGCACTTGATTTTCTTATTGATTCTATGACTCCTTTTTATCCTATTTTAAGTACAATAGATTTAACATGATGATAAAGCTAAAACACCATGGGAACTTCTATAGAAAAGTGCAGGTCTCACACTTGATTTCAGTTTATTGGCTCTTTTCTGCCTGCCTAGTTATAGCTGGCTTAGTCTGGCGTGTTTGTATAGAGTGAGCATTTGGCATCTTTGTACCACACTTTAGTTTTTAACTGGTTGAGCTGTTTTTATAGTGCCTTTCATCTTGATTATTTCATGCTGGGGAGTAGAACTTTCATTGGAACAGCAAACTGACATATCACTGGAATCAAATAGCTAAATATGCTAACTCAGTGGTTCTCAACCAGGGGTACACGTACCTCTGAGGTACACAGAGGTCTTCCAGGGGGTACATCAAAAAAATTAAATATCTGCCTAGTTTTACAACAGGCTACATAAAAAGCATTAGCGAAATCAATACAAACTAAAATTTCATACAGATAATAGTTTACACTATTCTATGTACTATACACTGAAATGTAAGGACAATATTTATATTCCAATAGATTTATTTTATAATTAGATGGTGAAAATAAGCAGTTTTTCAGTAATAGTGTGCTATGACACTTTTGTATTTTTGTGTCTGATTTTGTAAGCGAGTAGTTTTTAAGTAGGTGAACCTTGGGGTACGCCAAACAAATCAAACATCTGGAAAGGTTGAGAACCACTGTGTTAACTAAATTCCTTGTCTAGCACAAACATTTCAAGTTAGTATTTTGTGAAGGAAAATCATGATAGCAAATGGTGTGAGATGATAAACATGGGACATTACAAGCAATTTCGCAGTTTTCAGGTTGATATGAAATTTTTGGTCTCACTGCAAAAACCTAGGGGACTGATTATCAGAGGTGCTGGGCATGCAGAACTCCAGTTTTTATCTGGAGCTGCAGGAGCTCAGCACGTATGGAAACTAAGCCCTAAAACTTTGTCTCAACTCCAAATCTTAAGTCTTTGTAATTCCATCTAAAACTATCATTAGCCCCTTGTGAAGAATGGTAGAACATCTCATAAAATCTAGTATTGGGAGACACGGAGAGCTGGAGTTATGGCTTGTCTGTTTAAGGTGCTGAGATTGAGATTGCTGACATCTTGTATTTGACCACTTTTGATTGTATGCAACAGCTTTCATATCTCCATGAGAATGAGTCATTAATGCCATATTTACCATCTAGCACCTCCAGACCAGATGTAGATAATATGAGATCCATAACGTAGAATATGGCATGTGTCAGTTGCTTTACATGGAGTAGTTTGCATGTAGAGAAAGTTTTTGTCATCATTAGGAAACAATGGGTGAATCCTGGCTCTATTGACTTCAGGGTAGCCAGGATATCACTTCCCCCCAGCAAAAAATTGTTGCTAGGTCCTGAGGGATGTTGGGTTTTTTCCCTTCTACAGAGTGTATATTTGTTTGTGTTAAAACAATGGATCTGAAAAATGAGACAACATTTTATCTAGGCCCCGTCATTCAAAATTAGATTATTAATAAAGGTACTGAACCAAGTTTTGGTTAGGTGAATACTTGGTGGGTCAAGTTACCTGCTTTCCTGAAGTTTCTTTGGATGGGTATCTGAATTTAGGAGATATATGCCTTAGATAACTTTCTTCTGAGAATCTTCGTGTTTGTTTGCTCCACTGCTGATGTTGCTCAAGACAAGAGAAAGCCTTGGAGACTATTCAAGAAGCTCAGAAAGAGAGAAAAATATGTAGTATAAAGGAGAGAGCTGTTCAGTAATTCTCTTCCAATAAGAAAGTTTGCCTTGGAAAATTACACGTACTAATCATTGCTTAGGGAGACACATTGTCTTATTAAAACGAAAACACAGTAGTGCACAAATAGAGAGAGAGCGTGTGCTCCAATCATCAGCATATTATATAACAAATACATGATCCCATCAGACATGCCAAACCCATGAAAAAAAACCCCCAAAATTGGGCTTGTTTTTGGCTTAATTGCCTTGTGAGTTGCTTGTTGGTTAGTTTTTTGGCTTGTTGCTTGTTCCTTCTTTTTTTTGATTGGCTCCCCGCAAGCAGGGGCAAGTGGCAAGCAGGGGCAAGGTGGGAGAGTCACGGGAGCACCACAGTCCCAGTCTGCACGCCGGGGGGGAATCTAGTCACATAGAGAGTTCGGGTTCTCAGAGATTGGCTTGTTTTGGCCGTGTTTTGAAATGGGATTAGCTTGATTTTTGGCTTATTGTGGAAGTCAGGGTGCTTATTTACTGCGTGAAAGTTGGCAACTGTGGATCCCATATGCACACATTACTACTGGCAAAATTTGTACAGAATTCTTTTGGAATAATAACACAGGAAAACTAGACTAACTTATGTTTGCTAGTTTAATTAAAATACTTCTTTTCCTTAGCAGGCTTTCTAACCAATAAGTCATACATTTGGATACGTAGAGCACATGCAGAGTAATACCAGCATATAAGGGTCTAACTAGCAACAATCTAAACTTCCTTCAATAATACCCATCATACCACTACAAACCAGCAAAATTTGAAATCTCCATTGCACAGGTGATTCCAATATTACAGCATTTTGTTTTTTCATCCTGAAATGGTATAAAAAGTTGAAATTCCAAAAAATCTTAAATTTGGAAATGTCAGTTTCATTTCTATATTTTGATCAAAACATTGTGACATTCCTCAAATCAAAGGACTTAGTTTCATTTTGGTGAGATGCCACAAAAGGCTTCTTTTTGAGTCAGATCAATGATTGCATTTCTCTAGTGTATTGCCTTCTGGGAATTTTCATTCAGGCCCACATAATCTCTTATGGGCCAGACTCACTGGAGGACTACATCTCCCACAATGCACTCTGGACTCGGTTGACCAAACTGGCCATATAACAGCTTTCTTCTCAAACTCTTTAAAACAGTAATTAATTTTCACAAATATCTTTTAAGACTTACCTGTGTCTTGCAGATGAGGAAATAGAAAGGGCGGTTAAGTGATTTTTGCCCAGGGGTATCAGGGAAGTCAGTATCGGAGCTGTCATAGATAAGAACAAAATTGCTGATCCCTGTACATTGTTTAGGCCTATAGGCATATCAGCGCAAGCCCAATTACCATGCTGCCATGGTCACTGACTTGTGTACTGTGCTACTCAGAAGTTTATTAGCATTCTTGAAATGAAAAATCCAGTTCAAGCTTTTCACCTTTTGTATACTAATAGTATCTCCAATTCTGTTAGATCAACTGATTGGTCCTTAGAATGAGGTGATGATACAGTATGATAAAATCATGATGATGCATACATTTCAAAACAATTTACTATATTATTTGCTCCTAAAGCTTCAATGTGCATAAAGGCAGTGCATAATTCAATATGACCTTGTAACTCTGCTAATAGTGTACATCCAAGGCAAGTCATGTAATGATACTTATATGTTAACTAAATAAGATGGCATAAAATACAAGCGTTCACAGTTAAAATTAATAACATGAAGCTTTCTTCATTTCTTTCCATATCTCCACGTAATATGAAAAAATAATTCCTCGTTGATGCTCTCAGCAATCTAAATTTACCCAGCCATAATATAAGTAGCCCGGACACTTCTCCTTTTAAAATTATATGTGGAAAATGTAATGCAGTTTTTCTACTGCAGAAATGTACATTGCTTCTGAATGCAGCATTTGGACCCAGTATGCAAATGTTATATACGTTTTTTTTTTCTGTACCTGAAAAGTATGCTCTTTTTATTTTGTTTGGGTTGCAATACTTTGAAAAGTTAGCATACTATTTAAGATAATGATTCAATTTCATTTTTTAAAAATATTTTGCTGTCTTTCAGTACAAACACATGTAATAGTAAATCAGCATTGTCATAGAGTATGGTCTTGCTGTACTCTGCATTTACTTAACAGGATTTGCTTCCATTTACTTACAGGATTCAAAGTGGGTCACACTGAACTCTAAACAGCAGCTCAAACTAATTCAGCTAAAAAGTAATATACTGTAGAAAGATCAATAGAAAGAAATCAGGGAAAGTGGGGATGAATTGGTTTGAAACAACAGTAATGCACCAGAAATGGCAGTCTGGTGTCATGTATGTGAAACTAGTGTACATCAGACCTACCCCGGAACAAAAAAAAAGTGGCCAACCACTGTAATAGAAGTACAGAATGTAAATAACTTTACCCCCGTCCCTTCTGGAAATGTGGTTATTAAAACTTACTATATAAATATTTAGACTTAGAATGTCATCCTTCAGTATTGAAAATAATTGTTTTATACAATTAATCTTTCATTTGAGTCTAAATGTTTTGGTTTCACTGTACTGAAATGAAAGTGCAGCCCAATTCAAATCTGTTCCAAATATAGCTCTACCTTATCTTCTCTTCACAACTGCGCACCATTTTATACCCAATGAAGCATGTTCTGTCATTTCAAAAAATCCTGTTTGTAGCAGGGTTACAGCAGCAACATTGCCTCATCAATATTTTTTTACTAAAGATTCCTTTGAATGACACTTAATTGTTTTCTTATGATCTTTGTTGTTAGACTAAAATCAGGGAAAACCAAAAGTTCAGCTACTGTATAAAGTATTTCTCTTTTCATTCTCATCTGCAGGATATATGTCTTGTCCTCATGAAAAGACTATAAATGGGAGATAAGTACTTGCATGACCACTGTCTTCCTCACTGGGATTCTATGACCCTTCTTTCCATTACTGGACCAACCTCTGTTGGTGAAACAGACAAGCTTTTGGGCTTTTCTGTATAGCTCAAAGGCTTGTCTCTCTCACCAACAGAAGTTGGTCCAATAAAAGATATTATCTCACCCTCCTTGACTGTAATATCCTGAGACCAATCTTTCCATGTCCTTTACATTGACACCTCTTTCCGATCAATGTCTGATATTTGAGCCCTTAAAATCCATAGTACAGTCTTCTCTGCTTCCCATGGACACCTGCATAATTCTTAAGTTTTTTTCTACATTCATTTTCTAATCACATTTTTAAAATATTTTTGCCACAACAAAAATACAGTAATTGTATCGTGTTATATCAATGTTACTAATTGATTATATTTATCATACTGTCTTAATCCTCTCTACACTTATCTGAGATCCATCTACTTAATTGTTGGTCAAATCTCAATCATTGGTTATATCCCAATCTGACTATGTGTCAACCTGATTGAGGTGCAACAAAAGTGGAAGAAGAGGTTGGAACATTCACTTAAACTTTTTTCTAATATGCGATAGTAGCATCAAGAGCAACAAAATTCAAAGTAGGGGACAGTAACAGCAATTACAGATTGTGTTATAATAGTTTCCTTGGGTGGTACATGTTGAATGCTCACTGTGAAATCACTATGAAATTGCAGTTATTATTATTCAATATGGTGTGCACAAATTCTCTAATACAGTCTCTGCCAGTAATTTATTTTGAGGGACAAGCAGGTGTTCAACAATGTTAAAATGCAATTTCAGTGGAAATCTGTTTCCTATTCCAAGCCATTCTTGCATTCTCATTGGCTGAGTTGTGGGCTAGTTTTTCTTTTTAATAAGGGGCACCTGGCTACCATACAAAAAAGCAATTTACCTAAAGTTATATTAAGGCATATAGGGCCCAAATAGCTTTTAGCACACACTGAAAATGGATTGCAAATCAAGTATTCTCCATTTAAATTAAGGTAAAATATATCTTTAGCATGCTTAGACAGACTGTGTGCAGGGAAATGTTCTTGTTAGGCAATCTTATTTATCCTTTAAACTTTACGTTTGAAACTAAGTCAAATTAAGGAAATCCATAACTACTTATCTAGTACTGCAAGGAAAATGAGGGTCCCCCACTCCCTCACAAGTGCATTAGTAGCACAAGTTAAGTTCCTAGTTGCTGCATAATATCACATAGAATGCATTTGGATTGCAATCAGTGCAGAATACTGGTTGCTGCATATTAACACCTGCAGGATCGTACCAGGGAAAAAAAATCTGCAAAATGAATTTCTCTTGTGGACTTAAGAAGCAGGAGTGTCCTTCAATTCCATTCATTGTTTATTTCAATTTAAATACAAAACAGACTTTGGGCCTGATTCCCCATTCTGTTACAACAGTTTTTTTCCAGTTTAACTCCATTAAAAACAATAGAGTTACACTTAGGTAAAAATGGAGTAATGGAATGGAGAATCAGACTACCATCCACAGCTCTAGGAGCCCAAACAAATATGTACTTTAAATTAAAGCAAAGGAATAATGCACCCAGGAGCATAACAAAGCCCCTCCCATCACAAAATTAATTTAACAAGTAAAGTAATTAAAACTGGGAAAATTATACCCACACCATCATATTCATACCTTCAGTTCTTCCCCATAGGCCCTTTGCACACAACAAACCTGGACTATTTGGAATAACAGGGGAGTGGGAACAAATTCTAGAGCCAAGCAGTTCTAGTGACAAATGTTTTGTCGACAGCTCACTCCCTTCTGTACAGAGGGGATGCCAGCTTGGTCATCTCCACTGCACAGGACTGTGTCAGAGACAGACTTTGGGTCTAGTGGTTACAGCAGGAGTTAGGGGGCTAGATGCCAGGGCCAAAGTCAGAGTAGGAATCAGAAATCAAGACTCAGAGCCAACAGTCAGAACTGGAATCAGTAATCAGAGCTGGAAATCAGAGCAAGATTACCTGCAGTGAGGCAAGGTAGCAGTAGAGACAGCAACAAGCCACTATCTAATATTCTTTAGCCGTTCCTGAGACACTTAGCCTTCCCAGTCCACCAGGAATTAAAGCATTCCCCTAATACGCAGAGAGTCGAGGATTCGGTAGACCAAGTACTTCTCCTGTCTGCGGACAGTTATGGGTGGCAGTGGTGGGTTGGAGCAGTTTAGATACATCTTCTCAGTGTTGGGCTTTAAAAGTGAGATGTGAAAGACGATGTGGATCTTCAAGAATTCTGGAAGCTGTAACCTGAAGGCCATTTGGTTTACCCCATTCTGTAATCTTGCAGAGGCCCAGGTATTGGTAGTCTAGTTTGTTAGATGTGTGGCTTGATTTAAGGTTGTGGGCAGAGAGACACACCTTGTCCCCTGAAGCCAAATTGGGAGCAGCATGATGATCTTGGTCTGCGTGGTACTGAGAGGCTTTTTTGGCAGACTACAAGTGTACATTGAGCTCCTGGTGCACTGTGGCTAAATCCATGGTGGCTGGTACTAGGCAACTGATGGGTACGTCTGGGTGGAAGTGGGGCAGTGAAAGCCATAGCTTGCAAAGAATGGGCTATGTTGGGTCGGGGCATAGATTGCATTGTTATACACAAATTCAGCATATCACAGTGGTGGGGAGCAGTCATCTGGATAGAAACCCGGAAAGCAGCAAAGAGTTTGCTCCAAGATTTTATTAACTCTCTCTGTTTGCCCACTAGTCTGTGGGTGATAGGTGGATAAGGCAAAGTACTTGATGCCAAGGAGTCTGAGAAATCCCTGCCAGAAATCAGGAGATGAACTGGGGTCCACATCCAATACATCACCTGTTAGTAATTTGTGATCCTGGAAGACATTTTCAGGATGAGCTGAGCCATCTCCTTTGCAGTAGGAACGGTATGGCATGGAATGAAGTGTGCCATCTTTGTTAGGAGGTCAACGGCAACCAGGATTACTTGGAATCATGGCAGTTCTCCAATGAGGTCCATTGATGATATAGTAGACTGTTACAAGGTGTGGCTCCTCTCCCACCTTCTCCCCACAGAAACTGCAGGGAATCCAGTGGTTGTACCTTCACCATATTCTTTTATTTTAAGTTCCCTCCACCATTTCTACAACAATCCCTGTGCAACAGTCTATTGCCAGTGCCAACAGCACTTTGGCCTTCTCCCCAGGACCTCAGGGGAACAGAGTTCTCCTCCCTTCAGGCCTTCATGTTACTGAGCTCAATTAGCCCTCCCCCTCCCTCCCCTACCCTTACCCTCCCCCTCCCCCTACCCTTACTTACTTACTTACTTACTCTCTCTCTCTCTCTTCCCCCCCCCCAAGCATTGATGCTTCCTCCCTGCCTCTTTATCAGACCAGCCAGCCTGATTGTCTAATTATCCCCATCAGCTTTATCAAGGGGAACTAATTAACATCTGAGTGATCAAAGTGCAGACTCACCTGTTCACACCCTGCACTCTGTCAGACCAAGACTGCAGAGGTGTGGGCAGAGACTCGAGGAGACCTAGGGGGTTTGATTGTGGGTTCTTGTTAAGGGTGCAGAGGTTACAGGGTCTTATGTAATTCTTAATGTAAGCCTGTAGGCATGACCACCAGAAGTTCCTTGAGACCATATATCATATATCAGAGACCATATATCTTTGAACTGGCTAAAATGTCCCACAAGTGGCAAATCATGGCATAGTTTCAATATCTGGAGCCTGGGTTGTCCCTCCAGAACATATATACAACCCTTGAGATAGAGAAGTCTGTTCCATAATTGTAACTCAGTCAGGTCAGGTACTTCCATAGTTCAGGGACTTGGGGGTCTGGGTTGAGAATGGGTCACCGGGGAGCAGGGAGTGGATGGAGGACATCAGACTGATCTTGATCATTCTACTGACAAAGATGGATAACTAGAGCACAGTACAGTTGGCTCTTTGCCAGATTTGAGATATTCATCTTTATGCAATAGGTCATCTGCCTTCACTTTTCTAGTCCCTGAGTAATACTTTACCACAAATTTGAAGCGAGAGAAGAGTGTCCAATGGATCTGGCATTTGTTAAGGCCTCAGGCAGTCAATAGGTTCTCCAGGTTTTTGTGGTTCTTTAGGACTTGGACCAACAATCAGACTCCTAGGAGATGGCATCACTCCTCAAAAGCCACCTTGACAGCCAGTAACTCCTTGTCCCAAAAATATAGTTTTATTCTGACATGGTTAGCTTCTGAGAGTGAGGTGGAGTTGGTTGCAGAGGGCTCACATATTGAGATAAATATGCACCGATGGCAAAATTTGAGGCATCTGCTTCAATCATAAGTGGTTTGGTGGGGTCTGGGTGAGTCAGGATCGGTGCTGAGGTGAATGCCTCCGTCATTTGTTCAAAGGCCAACTGAGCATCTGTGATCAGGGCAAACCAGGCCCCCTTTTGCAGGAGCACTGCAACCAGGCTAGAGAATCCTTTAATAAATCACCTGTAGAAGCTGGTGGACCCTGGGAATCACTGCACCCTGTATATGACATTGGATGTGGCCCAACTGACTATTGCCATCACCTTACATGGGTCCTTGGTGAGTCCCTTGGGTGAGATGATCTATCCTAGGAAATCCACTGTGTCCTTATCAAACTCACATTTCTTGAGCTTTGAGAAGAGAGGGGGGTTTGGTGGAGTCCCTCCAAGATAGTGGTGGTGATGCTGATGATGGAAATCCTGAATTTAGGAGAAAATTAGGCTATTATCCAGGTAAATGACAACACATTGATCCAGCATGTCCCTAACGATGTCACTTATGAAATGCTGGAAGGTTGCTGAGGCATTATGGAACCCAAACAGCATGACTACATACTTGTACTTAGTACAAAAGGCAGTCTTCCATTCGTCATCTTCACAGATCTTCACCAGGTTATAAGCTCCTCAGAGGTCCAGCTTTGTGAAGATTGTGGCAGAGTGGAATCTTTCAAACAGCTTGTTAATAAGCGGTTTCAGATTGTAATCTTGTTCAGAGTTCCGTAATTCAAACAAAGGCCAAAGGGAGCCATCTTTCTCCATCGTGAAGAAGATTGGGGCCCCGTCTCGGGATGTAGAGGAGTAAATGAACCCCTTCTGCAGGTTTTTGTTGAGAAGGCTCTGGAGTACTTGGAGTTCAGGTTTGGAAATGGAGTAAACGCACCCAAAAGGAAACCTCTGCTGGAGGTCAGTGGGGTAGTAGGGTGTTGGCTTTCTTTTTATCAAATACATCAGCATAGTGTATATATTTAATAAGAATCCCTGGAGCCACTGGGAATGTTGTGGGGATTGTCAGGGTAACCTTTTGATCCTCCCTCCATGTCTCTGAATTGTTTGAAGGAGCTGATCACAGATCACAGCAAAAGGTTGCTGATCACAGATCAGTTCTTGGGAAACAGGAGTGTCTACAAAACAGGAGTCAAAGCTTACTGTTCCTGACCACCAGCAGATGCATGGGTTGTGCATGATGAGCCTGGGGATTCCAATGAGAACTGATGAATGCAATACAAGGAATTCGCCCAAACTGGAAGATTTCTCGGTGACCCAAAGGAGCAGCCCCTGCAAGGTGGCAAACTGGACTCCCAAGATGTATAGGTTTCCCACTATCTCCATCAGAGAGAGACTGGAATAGGCTGCTTAAACTGTCAGAGACTGGGACATGACCAGTTGTGACAAGTGATTAGAGCAGGAGTCATGATGAGTGGGTTGGAGCAGGAGTCAGTAGCCAGGAATAGGAACCAAGGGTCAGAGCCAAAGTTAGAGACAAGGATCAGAGTCTGGTTACTAGGGATGAGGCAAGGCTGGGTCTAAGGCAGGAGCAGGGCTGGAACAAGGCTGGGAACAAGCAGGCAGAGGAGCTATTGCAGCCATAAGTGAATGCTTTGAGCAGCAGCTGCTGCTGGGCTTAAGAACTGGTGCTCACTCTTCTATATTTAAGACACATCGCATTAATGTAGTGCACTAGTCTAATGTAATATGAATGGCTATTTAAATAACTAATATCTTACATTTATAGAATGTGATTTTTAATAACGGCTCTAATCTTCCTCAGGCAGGGAATTCCCAGTAATTTTAACTGGTTTGTCTAAATCAGAAATTCCACATTGGGCCTATAATTTTGTAAAATACTTCAGTATTCCATAAATTTCAGCTCAACCCAACCCAAGCAATTCTGTACTATTTAACAAAATTATGGGACCTATCTTGTATTGCATATTCAAACAAATCAGACATCGCTGTAAGTGGGAAGTTTGCTTGAGTGAGAACATTATCAGGAATCCCTGCGCTATATAATTGCAGTGTACTGGTGCCTGTTTTCTACCATGCATCCATTCAGAAAGCGGAGTGGAGCCTGTTTATTTAATGGTGTTGCTCATTGGAGTGCAACTCTTTGCCAGTATTGGGAAATGCTTCACACACAAGAGAGATACAGCCAGGCACCACCAGGGTGAAATGTGGTAGGTGCCTTCCAGCAACGGATTAGGACAGGAAGTTCTGAATACTGTGCCAAATGAGAATTGCATAGGGAATGTAGATTAGTAACTGGACTAAAATCTCTCTACTTGCAAAATCAAGAATGTCACTGTATTTTGAAGACCACAAGTGTGTAAGACCTTGGTTTTGCCTCCTCCAAAATCCAACAACACACTGAAGCATTAATTGACATTAATTTAAATGGAAGAGTAGTACCTACTGAGTGACCTTCCTGTAGCATTCTGAGTCTTTCCTACTGAACTTTCTTTGAAGTAGCTAACGTCTGTATAGTGCTTTGAAGATCTAAGCACTATATAAGTGCTAAGTACTGCAATAGTAAGGCGGAATTATGCTTAACTAGTGAAATTTGATAAGATGAAGCCCAATTCGGGACCTGTAAAAATGGTAACTGATGACCTACATTATGTGTGCTAAGAAAAGCAAAAATTACAAAAGCAGTAAGGCTTTTAAAAGATAACTACTTTCAAATTTCAGTTTCTGTGTATGTCAATGGCAATTAAACTACCAGTAGGTCAAGAGTTTTCTCTTCATGCAACTGCTTATGGATAGTCAATAAATATCACTGCAGTTTGGGGATGAGCAACAGGGAGGTACAATTTTGCTTTACAAAGGGATAATACTAACGATGTTTAAGTTTTCTAAAACTATAATAAAGAAACAATCTGGCAATCTAGCAGTTCCATTTTTTTTACTACACAGTGTTTTGTAAAAAGTTTACAATACATACATATAGTGAGGGATTTGCAGTATGGCCAAAACGTCACTAAGTGCCTATGAACTAGACAAATGTACAAAAGTCAGTGAAGTTTCCTTTTCCGTTCTCTCTCTCTCTCTCTGTGTCTCCCCACCTTTCTGCCCCCCGCAAGTACTCATATGGAAAAAAAGAAACTGTTTACGCTGGTTTGGTTTCTTATTTTTGGTTTTGTGTGTGTGTGTGTGTGTGTGTGTGTGTGTTACCGAGGTTGATATTTGCTTTGGGTAAAAACTGTGCACTTTGTCAGTTTTGGAAAAAAATCCCGGCCTGGTGTTGTCTAACTTTTATTTCAAAATACGGATATGTTTTTTTTTTTAAATAGCTATTCTTAGTCATAACAGTTTCAATACTACTTAACCAATCTATCAAAAGCAAAACATTTTATTATGCTGTTGAGATTACACTTTTTTTTAATTTTACAAAATTGGAAGTAGATTTGCCTATTAAGGAAAAAACAAAAACCTAACTTTCCCTATGACAATCCCATCCTATTCTTTTATGCTCTACTCAGTGTTTTGCCAGTAATGACCTACAGAGGGTATAGCTGTGTAATGACAAATAATGGGGTTAACTTGGTAAGTGGTTTCAAAAACAATATTCCACCCTTAGTTACGCTGTGAAATCCAGGTAGTAGAGTTCATCCTCTGCTTTTTTTAAATCTTATAACATTAAGGCATAAATACGCTTATGAAATATTTAGTAATAGATCATTATTCTGAACAATAAATTTTAAGTGAAGTTTCTTACCCTAAAGAGGTGCCTGTCTGTGCTCTCATCTAGAGTTGAATGCATTTTGGTGGAGCCACACTTCCTCTTCTCTCTCATGGTCAGCACAGGAAAGAAGAAGCAACCAAGCATTAAAAATGAAAAGAAAAGTGAAGTTGAGAGAAGAGGGGATTAAAAAATGGAGCTATGTGGATAATTCCTTTCCTCTTGACCCCCTGATTGAACAGCACCTGTGGAGTTCTAAAGATGCTGATGGTGTTAGGAGAAAGTGTTCAGGCGTAAGGGGCTCATGACATCTTTGAAGTGACAGCTGGGTAGATCATTTGATGGAGGAGAGAATCAGAGGAGGAACAGAGGTGCAGACACTTTTTGTTCTGAGATTCAGAACCAGAGGTCTTGGTGTCCTCTACCAAGTTGACCAAGTCAACTGAACCCAGAAGAGGAGGCATTCTGAATGAGTGAAGGTGACAAAACAAGTCAGCATATCCGGAGAATGCTTTGGAAGATTAAGGTCATCCTCAGCTTTGCCCTTTCCTGACCTTTGAGCGCTGAAACATACAACCGTAATGTTCTCTAAACCTCAGCTTCTTATAGAACTTGTGTGTATATACACACACACAATTGTAGGCAGGGGTGCTGGAACAATTTTTATAGTAGGGGTGCTGAGAGCATCCCCACTATTCCTAGTTCCAGGACCTATGATTGTAGGAGATTTGGGGAAGAATGTCCATGTCTTTACAGGCAGCACATATATTGCTGAAATGATTAAGATCATCTTTTATATTGGGGAACAAGTCAAGTGTTCTTCCCACAGAATATTCAATAATGTAATGTTGCTATAAATGTGTGATAAGAGTGAATCAGTCAAGCAAGTTATGTTAATAGCATACATTTCTTTTAAATGATGTAATTATATCCTTTAGGGCATTTGACAGGTCTTTGCATGGGTTCATGGCAGTAAAGAGAGGGTGTACAAGGAGCCTCCTTTCCCCTTGGATAACCCACAAAGAAGTCTGTACCAACTGAAGTCCTTCTGGTTGCTGTCCTCCCTGAACTGGCATTAAAAGCAGCTGGCTGGCCTGAAGCAGATTGCAGTATCCTAAAGAGCAATGTCTGCCTATGTACCTGGCCAGTCAAGAAACAACTGTACCTCCCTGAGGAATTGTACGTCCCCAAGTTCTCCATGAGGCAATGCAGCTCTGTTTTTTTCTGAAACAAAATGGAACCTTGAATCTGCAAATACACTACAGAACTTTTAAATGATATTACACTAGCAATGTTGGTATTTATTGTTGAATAGTTTTTTTAAAAGGTGTACATTACTCATTTATTTCCATGAAAAGGAAAACTCTGCCTCAGAATTAGTTCTATTTTACATTCTCTCCTATACGCAGAGTGAATCAGAGCTGCTTTGCAAAGTTGTTTGCATCACAGACTCTGAAGACTGTGTGAAAGTAACAGTTTGCAAGTATTTACATTTTAAAAATCATTTTAATTAATATTTGCAAATCTGAATGCAAGGGAAAATGTCACTTTTGCAGTGAACCTGGTGCTTTTGCAATGAATAATAGCAAAACTCAAAATATTTGTGACTTAGGCATAGAAATAGATTTTCATAACAAAATTCAGAGGAAAGTAGAAGCCCAGTAATAGTCTGTTAGGGGATAACTTGCCCTTGTGCGAAGCTTATTCCTAACCTGGCCAGTTAGTGGCTATCTTATATTTTGAGACATTACTTACTATTTTTATCCTATCAAGTATAACTCAGGATATTCTCTATCTCTATAGAAGTCTAGTATTCCTTAAATTCTACTAAAATCTTGGCCTCAGTGATATATAAGGGAAGTGAGTTCCATAGGTTACTGATTATAGGGTGTGTGGGTTATATATGTAGTCCTTTCATGAATTTTAAATTTGGTACTTCCTGTTGACTTTAATTTGCTCTTTAAAGTAGAAGCAAAAGACCAAGAATTTGAGACTACAGACAAAGGCATGGACAGTATATTACCTGGAAATCATCCCTTGAGATCTGCGTTGAAGAATACTGCCAAGACTATGTGGGGAAGTGTACATTAATACTGCCTTATGCTGTAACTTTCCTTTGAGACAACTAGAGAATTTTGGTCTCTAGTTCTATTGAAACTGAAGTAGAAGTCAGTCAATAAAATGAGAACAGAATTTCTTTGTGTGGGTCAGAACATGAAGAAAAGTGATTTTTCTCTAGTTAGAGCAGTATTGAAAATTTCTTCTTGCAATCCTAGAAGATACTGTAATTTAGTAAGGAGTCAAATTTTATTGTACTAAGGGTTATTATATCTGGCCTGTAAGGAGAGGTTATTTTTTTCTTATGGGTGCAAAGCAAGAATATATCTGACTGGCTAAATTGCACCTTTCAAAGTTAAAATTTAATGGTAACAGTCTTATGTTAAGCAGTAGTTTTCATTTAACAAGAAAGCAGACATGTAATTTCACTTAGCAATTATTAAAATAGATGATAAAAACTCCATAAACATCTATGGGGCCTTGAAAAGTTTTTCTTTATTTTTTATTTGAATTATGTTTAGGTGATCTCCAAATACTTTTGATTGTCATGTATTATCACATTTTTATTTGTGTGTGTGTGTGTGTGTGTGTGTGTCTTTGTGATTTTTAACAGACTTCAGCAAAAAACAGTTGTAGCCACTAGGGTAATCAACATTTGTTAGCTTGCAGTACTTCCAGATGCAACAATATTACTCTTACTCCTAGGGGAATTCTGTGCAAAAAAATTAAAATTCTGCACACAATATTTTTAAATTCTGCAAAATTCTGCATATTTTGTCAGAATAACGCAATACAATCACTCTGGTTTCAATTATTTTCGTAATCTATCTAAATTGCAATACAATGGGTGGAAAATAAGAGTGGGAAGCATTGGAGAAAATCCCCAGACCCTCTTGTCTAATAGTAATGTAGCTAGGTTTGACGCTTAATTTCTACTTATTAGTTAACAAATATATGAATTTATATGCTCAGTGTTACAACACAGGCAACTGAAGAGCAAGTGAGGGCTGGGAATCAAACTCACAATTTATACTGGCTACTGACCATTTCCAGAAAGATGGGCATATAAGTACTCTTGCAGCTTCCTTTCCCTTCCCAGTCAGAAGTCATTTTTCTGCAAGGAAGCAAAGAAATCTGTGAGGGTGTGAATTCTGCACGTGCGCAGTGACACAGAATGCCCGCAGGAGTAAGTTGCTGTATGATTTAGAGGCAGTAGACTACTTTTTTAAATAAAAAGTATTTGCTATGTTGTGACAGCTTTCTCGTGTAACACTTATTTTGCATATTTGCTTTAGAAAACTTCTGAAAAGGGAAAATGATAACACACACTTTCACTCTCTCATGTTATATAATTAGCACTGAGGAAAAAATGACAGTTCCCAGGTCAAATTTGCATGTCAAAACTGATTAAGTCAATACTTATCCTCTACCTGAGTTCACCAATGTTTTACTTCGTAAATCTGGTTGGGATTGCAAGATTATATTCTAAATTAGTTAGGTGTTGCAAAACTGAGCAGAGCAGCACCTAAATATGTTTAAAAATCTGGGTTTTAATCTCTCAGTATCTCAGTTCCCAATCCATTTAAAAGAGCAGGTAACTTAAGAACGTCCATACTGAGTCAGACCAAAAGTCCATCTAGCCCAGTATCTAGTCTTCTGACAGTGGCCAATGCCAGGTGCCCCAGGGTGAATGAGCAGAACAGGTAATCATCAAGTAATCCATCCCCTGTCGCCCAGTCCCAGATTCTGGCAAACAGAAACTAGGGACACCATCCCTGCCCAGGCTAATAGCCATTGATGGATCTATCTTCCATGAATTTCTCTAGTTCTTTTTTGAACACTGTTATACTCATGGCCTTCCTGACATCCTCTAGCAAAAGTTCCACAAGTAAACTGTGTGCTGTGTGAAGAAATACTTCCTTTGATTGTTTTAAACCTGCTGCCTATTAATTTCATTTGGTGACCCCTAGCTCATGTGTTATGAGAAGGAGTAAATAAAACTTCCTTATTTACTTTCTCCACACCAGTCATGATTTTATAGATTTCTATCATTTCCCCATTAGTCATCTCTTCTCCAAGCTGAAAAGTCCCAATCTTATTAAAATTCCAATATATCTCTTTTGAGATAGGGCAACCACATCTGCACACAGTATTCAAGATGTGGGTGTACCATGGATTTATACTGAGACAATATGATATTTTCTGTCTTACTATCTTTGGGGGGAGGGATAGCTCAGTGGTTTGAGCATTGGCCTGCTAAACCCAGAGTTGAGTTCAATCCTTGAGGGGGCCATTTAGGGATCTGGGGTAAAAATTGGGGATTGGTCCTGCTTTGAGCAGGGGGTTAGACTAGATGACCTCCTGAGGTCCCTTCCAGCCCTGATATTCTATGATTCTATCCCTTTCCTAATGGTTCCCAACGTTCTGTTAGCTTTTCGGATTGCCGCTACACATTGAATGGATGTTTTCAGAGAACTATTCACAATGACTCCAAGATGTTTTTTGAGTGGTAACAGCTAATTTAGACCCCATCATTTTATATGTGTAATTGGGATTATGTCTTCCAATGTGCGCTACTTTGCATTTATCAACATTGAATTTAATCTGCATTTAGTTGCCCAGGCAGCCAATTTTGTGAGATCCCTGTGTAACTCTTCACAGTCTACTTTGGACTTAACTATCTTGAGTAGTTTTGTATCATCTGCAAATTTTGCCACCTCACTGTTTACCCCTTTTTCCAGATCATTTATGAATATGTTGAATAGGGCTAGTCCCAGTACAGACTCATGGGGGACACCACTATTTATCCTTTCCATTCTGAAAACTGACCATTTATTTCTACCCTTTGTTTCCTATCTTTTAACCAGTTACTGATCCATGAGAAGACCTTCCCTTTACCCCATGACAGTTTACTTTGCTTAAGAGCCTTTGGTGAGGGACCTTGTCAAAGACTTTTTGAAAATCTACACATTATATCCACTGGATCACGCTTGTTTACCCCCTCAAAGATTTCTAGCCTATTGGTGAGGTAGGATTTCCCTTCACAAAAACTATCCTGACTCTTCCCCAACAAATTGTGTTCATCTGTGTGTCTGATAATTCTGTTCTTTGCTGTAGTTTCAACCAATTTGCCTGGTTCTGAAGTTTCCAAGCAACTTGCAAGTCCCAGTAAATGGGTTATGTACAGAGAAGGTTGCATGGGGTCACAGGATGCACAATCTTTTGCCAGGTCAGTGAGTAGCAGGGCTGTATTATGGTATCAAGATGACAGTGAAGATTTTTATGTTTAACATTTATTTCACTGTTATTTCATCCTTGCTTTTGTCTGTGTCATCTACTTGTTGTGGCTTGTCATAATCCTAGAAATATGAGTTCTCTGGGTAAGGGACTGTCTTTTTATTAATACTTGTTTATATAGTACCTTGCACACTGGGGCCTTGATCCTTAATTGGCACCTCTAGGTACTACTACAGTACAAATAATAGTGGTAATTGCCATCCTCTCACTATTCTAACAAACAGTGTTGAGAATAGCTTTGCACCTGAAACATATTATAAGACAAAGAGAAAAAAAACCCTTCTTTTGATATAGTCTCTAAATATGTTTCAAGTAGAGAGAGGTTGAATCTGGAGATTTTTCTCTGGATTTAGAATTGATATCCGGTATTAAACGAGGGATTTTGCCACATGCCACTCCCAGAAATCCAATGCAAATAATTTGAAATGTACTTATGGGTATGTAGATATTCTGGGGATACTCACCATTAATAAGAAACAAATGGGGGGCCATATTCTTTCCATAGTGGCATATCATTGCTACATAATAACTGTTTGGGTATAACTGTAATTTACAACTTTTTTTTGTTTTTTTAATAAAGAAAAATGTTATTTCATTCCCAGTGTTGTACTCACCGATATCTTACAATTGTGTTCTGGGGTCTAACATAACACTAAAAGCAGTTTAAATTCCCAGAAATGGTTTCTGGAAGATGTGGTCTGGTGCTGAGTTCCTAATAAAATGATGGACTGCAAACATTGCTCAGCAGCATTTAAGAATTATTTTCCTTGTTGAAGTCCTTTTCTAAACTGGGCTGTGATCTCAGTTTAAAAAACTCCAAGTAAAAGCTCAGGGCTGCTATCAGCCAGGAAATTATACACTCTTTAGTTTAAATTAATTAAATAGTTATGTGGAAAGGGGAGTAAGCCATCGGTAATAAGCTAAAATTGCTGACACAGTACTCATAATAAGTTCTTTCCCAGAGGTCTTTATTGCTCTAATATAAAAAATCATTGACTTATGAAGTTCAAAGAAACTTTCAAAATCTTTTTTGTTATATTTTTGAGAGCTGTAACAGAAGAACATGAAGATATTGCTCATAATACTTAGAGCGATGAAACTGTCGGAAAATATACCTAGGGAGTAGGCACACTGTGTGTGTGCTCACAATGCTTTTAAACTGAGGGATTTACTTAAAACCTGAGTCAAAGTGGTCTTTGAGAATGGAAACCACCATAATGAGGTATCTAGGCTTTCTAGTAAATCACAGGAAAATAAAACATACTAGTATAAACGTGGGTACTAAAGTGCTAGATTTTTCAGCCTGTATACACACTGTTACACACTTACACACGTAAACAGTTCCAAGGTGAAAACAGGACTGACTTTACCTATGCCAGTAATATGAATATGGGTTACGGTCTAGCTGACGTTTGTTAATCCCTGTTTGTAGCGGAATGCGCACACTTCATTTTCCAACATGGGAACTGGATTTTAATAAACAAACTGCTTTTCCCTTACATATGAGACTGGAAGGTTTTCAGAGATTGGACTACAGAGTCTACAGTGCTGGCAGCGATTTTGTAGAGGAGGGCAATGGAAAGAGGGGAACTTGAAGGTTTATTTCAGCACATCCAATTTCAGGACAGAAGATGCCATTTAAATTATAGGGAGAGTTGTGGCTTTTCCATAGCTATCTTTATGTAATATTTATGAAAGAGGCAAAGAATCCCAAATGTATTGTTTTGTAAACTAATAAAGAATTTAAATGGGATATCTGGCCTTTCTAGGCAGATTTTCTATTTGGATAACTGTACTGAAACCAAGCATGCAAGAGGCCTCCTAGGTACAAGGGAGGTGGAATTAGGCAAACCCTAGTGAGATGCTCTGCGCTAGCATAAAAAGTGATTTTCGCTTCTTGGCCTCCCTGGTTTCAATATTAATGGTGGAAGTGCACCTGTGCAAAAAGACCCAGTGTTGACAAGCATATGCCTTTGCTGCTTCAGTGAGGGAGAGCACATTCCATCTACACAGTCTTTATGCCAAGAGCCTGAAAGGGTAGCCTTCCTTCAAGGATGAAATACTTTGGGCTTGGCTCAATAAATAGGCCTCCTTATTGGACGAGTGAAAAACCCAGCTTCACTTTCACATTCCAGATTCAGTTTGCAGGTCAGGTAGCCACAAAAACATTCTAAACACATTTGATACAGGAATCATGGCGAGGCAATTGTGGAATCCCAGGATGCCATTTTATACTAACTTTTCAGAGTTAAACTCCATTTTAAGTGAATCCATGAGACTTCTTTAACATTAAGTCCTTGACCTCCACTTCCAGGTAAAACTTCATGTGTTTAAACTGTCAAAGACCTGAATATTGTCTCTATTTCCATGTGCTTCCTTGTCTGTTTACGGTGTCAACCTGTTATTTATAGTCTTATACAGTACTTAGTTTGTAAGTTCTTTAGAGCAGGGACCATTGTTGTTTCTAAAGTTTCCCAGAATGGGGCCCTGGCCGTTAAGCACCACTGCAATGCAAATAACAAAACATAACTGTAACTTTAGCATTAGCAGGCCTTGGTATTCACAAAGGAATATCTTGGAAGGGAGTGGAAATTTGCACCCAATAATCAAGACAAATGGGCTGCTCTGGCCATTCTTGTTTGCCAGAAGGGCTTCCATTTTGCACAATGGCCTGTGCTTTATTTATTTGCTTGCACTTGCTAGAGATAAAGTGACTGAAACCTATAAGTACCATAAATCTCTTGAACTTTGATTTTATAAAAATTCTCACTGCTCATATCCGTTCTCTCACTATGCTCTGCAGCACAGAAGATCATGGCAACTTCAGCTGGGGAAATAAGCCTTTTTCATAAACCTCTGCTTTCCTTTCTCCCTGGGACTCTGTGCTTTTTGCTACATTAAACTCCCTGCCACAAATATTACAAATATTTGATCTCCTTGGTTCTTATTATCCCCTGATCCCAAGCATTGATTGCCTTAAATTCCAGTCAGTACTTTTTAAACTCTTAACCATACCTCTGTTAATGTTGTTCTTGGGCCAGAGTTATAATGCAACTGGAATTAGTGTATTATAAAATGATCTATATAGTACACCTGACACCATGACCTCTATAATGCCTAATAATTCATGTGTACTTAAACAATAACTAAGACACATAATTTCCTAGGGATTAATTCATTCTGAGACTTATAAATTAAGTACCAGTATGAAGCAACAAAAGTCCATCTTTCATTTCCCTCTTCAGGGGAAAAAAAATCCAACTTCCTCCATTTCACAAGCAAAAGCTTGAGTAAAAAGATGAACCTTGCTCAAAGCCTTGGAAGTCAACAAAAAATACTTGAATTCTACTGGACCAACAAAGCAAATTCCAGTGGTTGTTACTGCTTGAACATTTTGTCTCTAGTTTTGGAAGTGCAGACCTAGAAGCAGAAACACCCAGCAGGTAAGAAAGATGCAAATAATATAATTATATAACATCAATACCTTGAGTTGCATCCCAAAGAAACTAGAAGTCAGTGTATTCACAGAGAACCAGGCAAAACATACTGTTCATGGTTCACATCCCTAAGCAAGCATTTTGTACTAGTGGAAGGTCCTTTGCAGTCTTAAAGGGTGAGCCCATAAGAGCTCATTGGAGTCACAAAAATATCAGAGTAATATTTCTGAAGTGTCTAAAGTCCAGTTGTACAAATGTACTTGGGTGCCTAGCCCTCAGGCTTAAGTGCCTAAGTCCTGTTTTCAGGTGTGACTACAAACCACCACACCCCTGCTTAGCTTCCACCTAACCCTGCAGGCACCTAAACTCACTTGATGCCTACGTTTTTGCAGTATAAGGTCCCTAGGTGCCTATGTTTTTGCCTCTTAGTCTGTGCACTGCTGCCTCCCTCTAGGCATCCTGATGCCTATCTTCCACCTAATCCCCAGCACGATCCACTGGGCAATAGAGTGATTCTTGCTCTTTCTCTGGCCCCATTGGTGTTAAATTATTCACTTATTTAATTAAAGTGGAACAACTTCAATGGAGAGATTAAGAGAGCCCCACATCAGAATATCCATAGACCAATGGCATGCACTGGAGAGGTGGTAGATCCCCTTTCAAGTCCCTTGTCACCAGGCAGAGGAGGGACTTGAATTAGTGTTTTCCTATTTCCAGAGAGTGAGCCATAACCACTGGACTAGAGGTTAAAAAGGAGTTGGAGGAATATCTCCCTCCTCAATGCTGCCCCACTCCCAGCTGTAGTGGGGGATTAAGTGGCCTGTGAGCACAGTACACCTGCTGCATTGGGCCCCAAACACAAGTTAGACAAAGGAATGTCCATCTTCCCCAGTTCATGGTTTGCAAGCAGAGCAATGTGCTTCCCTGCAGCCTGGATTTAGGTACCTATTTCCAAGAGAAGGCAGGGCTTAGGACGCAGCCCGCTTATTGGCATCTCCCTTTGGCTATCTTAGGCAGAGTGCTGCCGAGTGTGCTGGGTTTGCGGATCATATTCTTAGGCATCTCACTCCCTATTCATTGAAAAGGGAGCCTAGCCATCTAACTCAGGTTTTGTGGATCACAGTGGTGTTCTTGTAATTTTTCTAGGTGTTTAAAAGTTGAGCATTGTGACACTCTGTGTCTCAACACTTAAGTCCTTTGTGGATCTAGGCCACAGACTCAAGACGCCATCAAATGAAAAAAGACCTAGACTTGAGTTATCAAAAGGTTGGAGATGATGGCCCAAGGCAGAGTAGTACATTGAGAAAAGGTCCTAGAACCAGGTCACTGTTATAAATTGAAAACTAAAATTAAACCATAGTATTAGTTGCTAATTCATTTTCCTAAGCTCTTCTCAATTTTAAAATGTTACCTTTTTACTTGTGTCACATTTTCATCTGCTAGCTCATCATAGATCAGTTGATTTGGTATTTGCTCGTGTAATCCATTTGTAGAACATGCCTGTGCATCTTAATCGCCTCCATCAACATTGCCTGTGTACTGATGAAACCAGCACACTCTAATACAGTATTATTGAAAAATTTGGCCCATATTTTCTAAACTTGGCATCTCTTTTCAAGCATCTGCAATATTTATGCACAAATTGTTGTATGTGCAATTTAGGCCATTTAGACATCACAGTTCCTGACTGAACTTGCAATTCATGGTCAGATAACTACAGTCCATAATTATTTGTACTTGCAAAACTGAGGTGCAAAAGGTAGGCCTAGTTAAACCCTGGCTGAAAAATCAGGCCATCTCTCATGCCACTTTAACTTATTAGTGCCCAAAGATGTGGCCCATGAAGTCTTCTAGCATTTTCATATGGTGCTAGTAAGGGAATGTCTTTGCCCCATGGACTCTATCATAGGAGCACTATTATAGTGCAGAGTTTCTGTGTTGTACGTAGATGGTTATACTATAAGGCACTTTTTTTGTGTGTAAACACAATACTCTGGAGTTTTTTCATACCCAACTTTAACTTTTCCTGTTCTCACTATTATGGTTCAAGTTTTTTACTACTTTCATTTTCTGAAAACGGACATACTGCAATTTCCCCCATGCATTTAACTAGTCTGTTGCATAAAGTCTGGGAAATATTTGCCTGCATCATGGTTTTTAATCCTCCTATTTTGCCTTTAAGCAACCTGACAGCTTCATGTTGAAGATTTTAAACTTTATAATTCCCATTGATTAGTTTCTTCAGTGCAACTAATAGCCATTCAGTCCCTGCTTCAGTCTCTGTGGTTATAGCTATATCGTTGTAGACAGATGCCCCACAGGGGTTGCTGTACTCCTGCCAGCACCTTACCACTTCCATCTCCTTCTGCTGATATTACGGCCAAGTTCATTCCCACTGAAAATCAAATAACTTGCTATGTGCATGACATCATCATTCCCTTCTCCACTGCCTACCACAGTAGTTTTCTAATCCCTTGTAAACCTTAGAATATTTTCTTTAAATTACATTTTGGCCAGCTGTTGCATTACTATTTGCCCATTACTTGGTCCAAGAAAAAGAGAAGAACTATTTGTTGACAGCTGATGGAAGGTGCTGGATTAACATGAATGCAGATGTTTGATTTTTTTAGTGGTGATGAGGTGTGAATTGTTTTCACTGCAGGCAGTAGTTTGAGGGCAAATTTTTTTTAACTTAAGGTTGACAATGTTGAAGAAAGTAATATTTTATTTTCAATACATTTCATATAAACAACATAAGGAACTCTTGGAATTATTTTGTAGATAAGACATTCCTGATGCAAAACTTGGGATGTCTGATGAAGAAGACAGCCAGTTTGATAATGGACACACATCAGTCTCGATACCACAAAAACTTCATGCACCATGAGGAGTCTCAGTAACTTCAATGGGACCCATCACAGTGCATGAATTTTTAACATGTGTGTAACTCTTTACAGGACTGGAGCCATGGTTAGTACCAATGAGCCAGATCATGTAGTCCTTATTCCTCCAAGTAGTCCCATTGAAGTCAATGGGTCTGCCCATATCAGTAAAGATTTGAACTACCAGTCCTTTAATATGTGGTTCCTATACATCTATCTAAAAACATCACATTAATAAAAAAAGCTCTTACTCTTTTCCTCTCACAATGCTGATTTTCAGGAAGAGAGGGGACCTATTTCTTTATGTGTTGTGTATCACTCAGGCCACAGCTCAGCAATGGTATTATTTATATGCTTAAAATTAGGCATCTGTTCCTTACTCAACTGGGGCCTCATGCTGTTCCTTTCTTGTATATGGAGCTGCCTTATTTTCTGTCCCACTGACACATCCATAGTTGCTGAGGTCTCCATAAGTAACTGAATCAGTTTGAATTCCAATTGATGAGAATAAGCAGGATTGGCAGGGGGGAGGTTCCCGTAGGGACAATCTGCAAAACACTCTAGCTCTATGGTGCACTGTCAGGCAAGAGAGATTTAGAGGCGTGACAAGCAAGGCACAGTAGTGAGGCTGGCAGTTCTAAGCCCACAAAAATCCATAAGACATTACCTCTCCAAGGCAGGGTGCACAGGAGCTCCAGGGATAGTCTTATGGCTGTAATAGTAGCCCATGGTGGGGCAATGTCACTCCATGGTCCGCAGAAAGGCATCCTCCTCCCAGCATGACTTCTTCCTCCCTCCCCCGCCATAGATATCCACAGTACACGATGCCTGATTCTTTTAGACTGCAGATTGGGGCTAGGCTTTGGCCTGAGACAATGATCATACTTTTAAATATATATTTTTAATAAACTTTGCCCCATGTTCATTACTGTAGCTCCCACCCCAGACCATTCCCTTTTCCTTAAGATATTCACTACTAAATCATGAGCAAATGTGTATTTAGAAAAGTATTTCTGTGTTAAGAGAACATCAGATACAGATAATTTTCCTTCATCACCTACCTTCTTTTTAAAAAATATTTCCTTATTACTATAATGAAAAACAATAAAATATCTCTGGCAGTTTTGAATAACAGTCTATTGTTCAGGCAACTGCAAATGTTGCTATTTTATAGCCACATTTGATACATAACTTTATCAAAACATGTGTACCCCGAGATGAGTTAATTAAAATATTGAAATAGCTTAATTGTTTTGAAGCTTAGCCAACCGGTGACTTGTGATGTTTTCAAACAACCCATATTGCTGATTAGCCACATTTTGTGTTTTGATTTACCTCTTGAAATCTGACATTGCTGTAGTCTTTCAATGGGAGATATCAGGCCATTTGATGCCCGAAGAAAGGAACAAATAAAATAAAACACAGTATATTCTAAAAGCAGGGAAATTGGAGTTAGAGTTTTCAAGTGTCTTGTGTACCGCTTGTGTACATTTGATACAAGATGAAATCTGATAAACATAAGCTCATGATAAGGTGAATTCAAAAGGCACCAATGACTTTTAACATGTAAAGGACATATAACTATATGGTTGTGAGCAGCACTGTGAGGTTTGGGGATGACTGCATTGTGTCCTATTGCATAGACATGTTACCACCCCCCGTACCTACAAAGCTTTTCTATGACATAGCTAAAAAAAATAATTTTTGAAACATGTAGAGAGTTTTAAAAACTGTTAAGTACTGTTTTATGATCCTTCTGTCTGTTCAACCCAATTTTTAATAATCAGATTCTCAACAAATAGTTGGAAAGTAAAATATATATTAACTTAATAGGGGCTTATTGAAAGATGACAAACATCTTCAAATATTTTCAAGGGAAAAAATGTATATGCCAATGTTGTGCTGTTGTAATTTCTGGGGGAAAGAACTTGGTAGGGTTGTTCTTTCTTTTTACAATGTCCGTTTCAAAATGTATAAATTTTCAAAGTCAAAAATAATGCTGGGGCAGAGATGGCTTGGTAGGAAGCATACAGATGAGATAGGACATCCCAGTGGTTAAAGAGGATTGAGGTTCAATTCGTTACTTTGTCACAAAATTTCTGCATGACCGTGGGCAAGTCACTTAGTGTCTCTGTGCCTCAGTTTCTCTTCTGAAAATGGGGATAATAGCATGCCTACCTCCTGGGGTATTTTGTAAGGACAAATATACATTAAGGGTTGTGCAGTGTTCAGATACCATAATAATGGTGACAATATAAAATATGTTGTTAAAGCTGTAAATTTAAGTTTATTCCATAGTTACACAAATAAAGGAGTGTATTCTTTGGTTCTCATGACCACATAGGTAGTGCAAATAATATGTCTGGGACCCTGTTCTGACTTCAATTGACAGCAGTTCAACACCCGATATGGTCAAAATGTGTGTACCCACATAACTGTGGACAGAACTAGGCTCATGGGATGTTGAGAGGGGGAGTACACGGAGTTCATAATCACATAATTTACTTGGTTTGAAATGACACAAAATTAAATAAAGGACCATCTGGGATGAATATTACAAATGACTTCATCTAAGTGAGGTTGAATCCTGGAAATATGCTCCTTAGCAAAGAGGTAAGCTGATCTTTCAAACAAAATTCTTTGGTTTAAAAGGTAGATCGTGTGTATGTGTGTGTGTGTGTGTAGATTGAACCATAATTAGTGTTTGTATTGGTTTATCCCATTATTTCACAAGACTTCTGCCATCTGTTAAAACTACAGAGCTGGTATATTCCCCCTCCATAGTCCCCTCCAGTCTATGGTAATACAGGAAAAGCAGTAGAAGCCTGGGACCTACAAATATCGGACCTCAATCCTCCGATCCTCTGTCAGACAAACACTGTCCCTCTGATTTTTCTCTTGCTCCTCTCCAGTAATGGCAGCAACAAAGTAGCCATTCTGTCAGTGATTACCAAGCCGTGACTACATCACTTTTAAGTGAGAGGGAATTTTAGGGCATACCTTGATCGTTAATATTAAGACCTCATTGGAGCAGGATCCTATATTCTCCTTCTCTTCCAGTCAGGGAAGTCTGCTGTCATAAAACTTGACATTTCTACCTACTTCTTGAGATGATTGCTCCAGTCATGAAGTGTGACTAGGTAGAGACACAGGTATCTCAGAAACACAGTCTCCGTGATAAGTAACTAAAATAAAATATTTTTCTATCCTCTATGTGTGGGATATTTAGTTTTCTCTGAAGAAATGAATGATGTCCTTGATACTGTGTACCTGATTGTAAGAAAATGCTAGTAACTTAGGCTTGACAGTTGCTCAGTTTAATATAGAGAAGTATTATTAATAATATTGTTAGTTATATTTTGCATGGTGCTTTTCAAAACAGAGGAAAACTTTATCTCTGAGCTAATGTTCTAAGGCACTGATCCTGCAAACACACACGTGAGTAACTTCACAAATGTGGGAAGTCCCATTGAATTAATTTTTTTCATATGTCAGAGCATGATTGGAATCAAATTTAGGAAGATGGAAGAAAAGTTGTGAAGATGCAAAGCTTCACATTTTTGTAAAGATGCACAATCTGTGTTTCTTGCAGATTGAATATATCAAATTATCAAAATAACAGTGTAGTAGAGCTCTGAAAAGTGACACTGTGAGAAAGCACCATGCCATTCCATGCTCATAGTCTCTCAAAATTCCATATAAAAATCATTTTAGAATTAAACACTATTTTCTAAATATCAACCCTGATAACTCAAGCTGGGATCAGAAAGTCAAGCTGAGTTCTTTCCTTCTGATTATAATCACCAGTAATAAAGATTCTGTAGGCCAAATTCTGCCCTAATTTACACTTCTGCAGCCTTCAGTGTGTTGCTTAGGTATAATTGATTCATTCTAAAATTGTTTTAACGGTGCATAAGAAGGAACAGAATCTAGCTCATTCTGTTAATGGCATTGGCCCTGATAGATGACAGGAATGAAGGGTAGTTTTAAAACAAAACAAACTTATTTTTGTTCCTGAAATCTACAAATATGACTAAATATACAAAGGGAACAGTTCTGTTGAGCATGAAGGGGCCATTTTTTAGGCACACTTTTCACAATGTAACCTCAGTTTAAGGTTGATAAATGATGATACTCTTGAAAAACAGTTGATTATGCAAAGTGTGTTAGTTGTAATTACAAAGTAAGGTTATTTAAGACCTGTGGTTATCAGCTGTTACTAGAAATATTAAAACTTTTTTAATGGATTGTGAATGCAATTAATTTAAGGATGATACTTTGGTATTAGGATTAGAGTGGTATTTGGATGTGCCTGTGTTTGAATAGATCGATGTAACATTGACCATCGAAAAAAATTACTAGAAAGACAAATTTTGAGTCAGTTGATATTTTAAACATATATTTATCTAGGTAGGCAGTTGACTTTATAGTTAACTTCATTGGACGTCTCAGAAGTTTGAATGACTCTAATATGATCCAGTTCTACAATGACATTTGAACCTAATTATTAACATCATAGTTATCTTTTCAGAATGGGATTAGGTAAGAGTCAAATTTTATTGTTAAAGCAATTATTTTCACTAATTGTATAAAACTTTACTATAGTGTATGATCATTCCATTTTAAAAACAAAAATTGAGGGAGGGGGAAGGTTTGAAATCTTATAACATCTTGCTTTTTAATTTTTCTGTCCCTTATCATTCTATTTTAATGTTTATTTAAGTTACTAAAACTTATAAAATTAGACATATATTGATCTGTTTTAAATGTAAGCAACAAGGATCCAATTAATTTAATAGTTATAATTATGAAAAGCTAATAAAATAGAAACTATCATTCATAATAATTCTTAGCTTTATTCGTTATTGTTTCTACATATAGCATTCATAAATCAGAGGGTGCACACAGCTATTCCCACCATACCAATATGGGATTATATAATATACTGCTTCAGCATAGCGTTGTTACATTCTGTTTACTTTTTTGCTGCTTCAGCAAATAACCTTTGCTTCCCAAGTTAACTCTCGGCAGCAGAGTTCTAATTCTGTCACAAGTTTAACTAAATGAGATTTATTAGAAAGAGAAAGTACAGATTTTAAAATAAGATTTAATTTCCCAGTGATAGTGTTCAGAAATGGGAGGTTATGCAACTTTGTAGTTAACATCCTTTTACATTTCAAAATAAAGTGTGTGAGGACATCTTTGTACCTCTTGCCTGTGAAGCATCTGTTTTTTCTCGTCTGTTATGTAAAGGTTTCATTTGACTATTCCGATTTTTCCAATACATTCATTTTCTTGGGAGGGAAAAATTCAAGTTCCAATCAAAATAAAGCTCCAGGCATATTTGCCCTCTCTCTCCACGTGGACTCAACTGCAGATGGTTGCACAATTATGTGGAAGTATAAAATGACATACTAGGTGACTCTTCAGTCGGAACCTCATTCACTGTAGGGTCAACTTGCACTGCAAAATCTGCACTTGCAGTTGAATTGCTGGTATAAATTCTACATACAATTCAACTATAGCCATAGATCTGAGCAGTTGTATCTCTAAGCATCTGAATGTGAGCACAAATCAGACAAGTAAAAGCTCAAATTCTTAGCTTTGCACCCACAAGTAACTCTTATGAGCACAAAATTTTAGGCACAAATTGTACCATTTTAAACCATTCCTACTCAAAGATATAGAGAGAGTGTGTCCTGAAGATCAGTGAACTGTGTCAGACCAACTGGGAAAGAGACTTTCAGAGTAAAGAGCCATTCATTGAAAATCCTTTGCCTCAGTCTCCTTCTAGTTAAACCTGGGAACTATTAGCTTGAGTGTCTCTTCTGATTTCATCTTGCATGGTATTACTTGGAGAGATGTAGTCTACCAGGTAGTTAAGATTCCTGTAAACAGGGTCTAAATGAAATCTCCCCTGACATCTAATGATGAATCTGGGGGAAAAGACGGTATTTGAATAGACATTCTGGCTCTGCCTAGGTGATCACTAGACAGTCCTGCTTTGTCAAAGTGATCATTTTTGGCTGTTTTGGGTTAAAATTCACTTCAGTATTGAATGTAGGGGTAATGAAATGTTGTTGTGCTTATTGTATGAGCAAAGGGCAGCAGAACTGTCCTTAGCATGCCCTGATTGAAGGAGCCACCCTAATTTTAACCCCACTCACTAAGTGGTAGGGATATCAAATCCAAATGAAAGTTGGAGAGGGTGGGAACAGGTGTTCCTAGGTGGCAGTGTGATATCGTTTGACCTCCCCTTTCCAGTCTTTAAAGACACAGCTGATCAGACTCCATTGAGAGTCCTTGTTTTTGAAATCACTACAAGTAGGTCTAGGAGCTGAGCCTTACAGCTAGTGTGGGGACAATATTGCAATAAAAGACAATGCAGAGACTATAATAGCAGAGCGGTGTCCTAAGTCACTAAGAGCTGGCCTAAGTGGTGGAACCTCAGAACAATGCATGTCAAATGAAGCAAGTGGTGGCAACAGCAGCAGGATGAGCAGGGGCAAATGGCAGCATAGATTGTTAGCGCGAACACTGCAAAGGTGACAGTGAGAGGCAAGAAGTAGCAGAGACAGTGGGCAGTGGCAACAGCAGAGGAATTGCTCAGCCTCCCTCCCCCACCAAGGGCTGGGATGCAAACCCACATGAACTCACTCCTGAATTTTGGGGCTTTGCCAGCCTCTGATAGCTGTGAATGTACAGCAGAGTGAGAGGCAAGTGCCTTTTTAAAAGGGCATTCGTGGGTCGGACTTTCACACCACAAGGTGGGAAACTGAGGCAAAGACCACTGCCTAACATACTATGGTTATGGTTCATTATGGTTTGTGTTTTGAATCATTGTTGCAATGTTTTTTTCCCAAACTAAAGCTGAGTTCCCGCTCCCTTTTATTAAAACATTTATTTTGTTATGTACAGACTCTGTGCTTGTGAGTGGGGAAGTTTTGCCTTGTTGAGGCACCCAGGGATGGTGTTTAGTTTTCCAAATTATTGGATGGGGACTTGAGTCAGTTCTGTTTTGTAATGTTAGGGTGAACCCCTAGATACTGAACCTGGCCGTTGTTGCTGCTGACACCACATTACATGATTACATTACAGGGTTACATTCCAAATCACTTAGGAATGGATCTGTAGAAAGCCAAAACCTGGTATTGTAACAAGAAACAAACTGGAAACCAGCATAGATCTTGGAACACAGTGGTAGCACAATCCCTGTGAGATGCAATTGAGCAACCACCTTCTACATTCACTGATATTTGAGAATGGTCTTCAGGTGTAGTTACGTGCACAGCTAACCACAATCCATATGTGGAGTGACTGATGACTGTAGCATTGTGTGCTCTGTGAGGGTCACAATCTTATATCCAAGATCAGAAGCCGGGGGGGGGGGGGAGGGAAATGTGGCCCGGATGACTAAACACCTCATGTTGCTACTTTTAAAAAAAAAAAAAATCTGGATTCTTATTTCACCTAAGGTAGACTCCCGTTTTTTTCAGATACCAGAGGGCTTTGTACAACTGAGGATTTTTTAGAGAAGGCTGCTTTTGTGGCCCTAGCTACTAAATATATTCCCATTCAGATAAACCTCTACAAAGTTTGTAGTACTAGACATGTGTCAAATGAAATTCACCAAAACCTAGAGGTATTAGAATATAGACTAATGTTCTTGACTAAACTGTTATACCAGCTGACACAAATTCTATTAAAACCTGTAGGTTTGTGTCAGTTTTAAGATGAATGTATGTGTAATTCAGGAATATAATAAATCATATTTTAAATGTCACGTCACTTATTGCTCACCAGGTTGCAGAAACCTCAAGCTACTATAGTTCTAAAATCCTCAAAGTACTGTAATTCACAAAAGTCAAGAAACAGAGTCAGGAAAAAGTCAAATAGCAAGGGCTGAAATGGATCTATACAGTTTCTTGTAGTCAGGAAAAGAAATAGAATTTCTCTGCATATATTTTTTTCCTTTATAAAAATGATTATCTCTGTTTTCCACATGTTAGAAAAGTTGCTTCTAAATTTTGCCAATATATTTACGTAACACTGTATCTCTGTAGTGCCTTCTAAGATACCTTTTCATCTATGATTCTATGATCCTATCTATATTGTGTACAGAAAAGGGGAATCTTATAGTGAAGCCATAAGAATAAAATTAATTATATTAGAATTATATACTTTACTATATGTGAAGCATGAGGACAGCAATGCTGCATTGCAGTAAGAGGAATACATGTATTCAAACTGTTCACATCTTACTTTTTACTGGTATAATTTAGGGAATGTTATTTTTGCATTCATAACTTAGAGCAGAACAGATGATGAACATTAAGTTTGAAGACATTAATCCATTATGTTGCTAGTGATTCCTCACTATAGGAAGAGTTTAGATTGCCATAATGTGTTTTTTGTTCTGCTGGAGAAAGTTCATTATAAGAGAATTCAATAAAAGTGGGTAATTTTAATCACATAGATGCTTTTTTTCCATACCACTATATCATAAATCCATGGTAGTGGATTCATAGTTAAGGCTGTAACTGTGTTTCTAGTACACAAAAGTGTTTGTGACTCTTATACCTCAAGGTCCTGGAGAGCAAGGGGTGCACAAAAACTGCTTTGTACCTGTAATTACTCTCTAGACAGGGGACAATTTCATTTTCTTAAAGTTTGAAGTTAAGAAAAAAAGGAGATTCAAACGAGTTTAAAACTGAGAGGCTTTCACGCTAAGAATAGTCCTTTCTTAAATTTTTTTATTTAGATCTCTATCTAAAATAGCTAAGTCAAGAATTCAAAATGTGTGTTATTCTGATGACCTCCATGGGAAATACTGTCTTTGAGAAGACTTATGAAAGTTGAAAGGTACATTTTAGAGAGATTTGCTACAATATGTGAACCTTATAAACTCTGCTAATGGAGTTTTAAAACTTTTTTAAATGACAGTGGTTAATCCTGTAAATGTCTGTGCTGATTTTTTTAAAGTGGTAAAAAAGTTTATAGCCTCCTTTTTATTATGGAAGATACTTTTGAAAAGGCTTGTACTAATACAGTGCTTTCCATTTGTAGATCTCAAAGTGTTTGGCCAATGGCAGCAAGCATGATTGTCCCCAAACCACACACTGGAAAAAGGAGGCACGGAGAGGGAAAGTGACTTGCCCAAGGACACATGGTGAGTCAATGCCAGAGGAGGGACTAGAACAATTTGTCCTAAATATCAACTCATCGCTAGAGTTTAAAGTTTTCAATGGAGATTTCTCTTAGAAATCACAGTTATTCCCTTATTGTATTCTCACCAGGACCTACTCCTCAGATCTGTCAACATCTGTCATCTATAAGAGGTCCTTTCTCAAATTTCTAGTTTTGCTATCCTTACTCACTCACTTGCTATCCAGCAGGTGGGGGGGGGGATCTTCACCCCAACATACTCCCCTCACATCCATGCTCTTTTTGATTCACTGACTGCCCCAGGAGAATCACCACTATGAGAGAGAATACAAGAGAATACTCATTCTTGTGCTGCCACTACTTCCCTGTACTCCTTCCTGGGACAATGGAAGGAACATTACTCGCATTACAACTAGGGCTGTCGATTAATCACAGTTAACTCATGCCATTAACTCAAAAAAATTAATTGTGATTAATTGCACTGTTAAACAATAGAATACCAACTGAAATTTATTAAATATTTCTACATTTTCAAATATATTGGTTTCTATTACAACACAGAATACAAAGTGTACAGTGGTCACTTTATATTATTATTTTTATTACAAATATTTACACTGTAAAAATGATAAAGGAAATAGTATTTTTCAATTCATCTTATACAAGTGCAATCTCTTTATCGTGAAAGTGTAATTTACAAATGTAGATTTTTTTTTTATGTAGCTGCACTCAGAAAAACAACAATATAAACTTTAGAGTCTACAAGTCCACTCAGTCCTAATTCTTGTTCAGCCACTCACTAAGACAAACAAGTTTGTTTACATTTACAGGTGGGAAAGTTTGTTCCTCTTTCCCCCACCCCACCCCCCCCACACACACAATAGATGGTCACTCTTGAGAACATGTATAGAATGGTTCACTTTGATCATTGAACTCAGTGTCCTTAGCTATAATAAACTAGTATGAGGATGGCGGGGGAAGTGAGGGAAACAGAACCATAGTCTTGTCCCAACATACTTCCTTTGTGCCAGTGCAAAAGGTAATGTCCTCAGCAGGAGGTGGTGATAGACATCTACAAAATAACTTTTGCTGATTTGTAATTGGCAGGGACTGCTCAAATTGAAGAAGTAAGAATGTCTTAATCTCCTGCTATTGTAAGAACATAAGAATGGCCATACTGGGTCAGACCAAAGGTCCATCTAGCCCAGTATCCTGTCTTCCAACAGTGGCCAATGCCAGGTGCTCTAGAGGGAATGAACAGAACAGGTAATCATCAAGTGATGATGTAGTCACTCATATCATCTGGATATTAAGGGCCATATTCTGCCACTTGGATTCATCTTGCGTGGTTTCTTACTCCAGACATCTAGAATAGCCCCACTTAAAACTTAACAATAAATTTCGTAGAGAGGGAGTTGTGAGTATAAATATTGATTAAAATATATTTCTTTACCATACAGTCCCTCTAATTAAAATATAATAATGACCAGAAGGGGCAGCTATGATTAGAAATTTAAACAAGAATGACTATATTATCATTGCAATTGTTGCTTTGCTCTTAGAAGTTCCAGAAAGGGCACTGGCAATGACTTCCCCGACCTATTTTAGTCTACTAACAATCACAAGCACTGTGAGACTAGATTCTTGAAAACAAGCAACATGAGTGCATTGCTTTTTGATCAGCAAGGATGTGACTATGCTTGGGTAGTTTAGAGAATTCCATAATTGTTTTGGGTGACTTGAAAACAAAGTATTTGAGTGTGATAGTGAGATGTAAGTAGCCTCAGAAGATCTTGTATATGTATTCCTTGCTGTTAAATACTGAGTCATTTCAAATGTTCATTTTGGAAAAGACCCCTCCAATTCAATTCCTAGACAATGGCAAAATGTTGCTTTTCTCTAATTAATGAGGTAGACCAAGAGGTCACTAAATTCAGAAACTACTGGCAATAAATAAGGAATAGAGTCAGTAGCATTTGTCAGAAAAAAGAATAATGAACATAAAGCAAAACTTTTAATGTTTGAGCCAATTGAAATACTATGACCACCCAAATTCTGACATACTCTTTTTAGTTTGACTGATAAATCAAGTGTAAGCATATAGGAGCTGAAAAATTTTATCCTTATCTGAAGTGCTTTCCATAGCAACAGAATGAGAGAGCTTTGTTTGTCAATAATTGGCTAAAACCTAAAGTTGAGGCAGTCTGGGAGATTTAGGGATCTATCTTCCATTAATTCTGCAAAGGTTTGAAAATCTCAGTGCCCCACCGCCATATATCAACAAATACAGAATCCAATATATGAAACTAGTAGAACTGTGAGTTGGATATATGGATATACATGAGGAGAGACTAAAAAGATTAGGGCTATTTAGCTTAGAAAGGAGATGACTAAGGTGGGATATGATAGAGTTCTATAAAATTATGAATGATGTGGAAACAAGAATCATCTTGTTTACTCTTTCATACAAGACAAAACTCAGGGGACATCCCATGAAGCTAATATGCAACAAGAGGAAGTATTTTTTCACACAATGCACAATTACCTGTGGAACTCATTGCCATGGGATGTTGTGATGGCCAAAGTATATCTGGTTCAAAAAAGAACTGGATAAGTTCATGGAGGATAGATCTATCAATGGCTATTATCCAAGATGGTCAGGGATGCAACCCCATGCTTGGGGTGACCCTAAAACTTTGACTACTAGAAGCCAGCAGTGGAAGTCAGGTGTGGATCACTCCATAATTGCCCTATTCTGTATGTTCCCCCTGAAGCTCTGGTATGGGCGACTGTAGGAGACACGCTATTGGGCAAGATCTTCTGACCAAGTATGGCAGCGCTTATGTTCTTTTAGAGATCACACTGGAACACAGACCTGAGGGGGAGAAATAAGACTGGATAAAACATGGTTATTTCCATCAGTGACCCAATCCTGCTACTGCTACATTGGAAGTTTTGTTATTGGTTTCAACAAGAGGAAGAGCAGGCCTTTGATCTGTTCTTGCTGGATGAACAGGAATGCCAGTTCCTGAATTGTCAGGATATGATTGCTGAGGATGGGTGTCTTAGTTTTATTATGCTAGCTTCCATCTTTCTCTGTAACAAAATTTTCCAGTAGCATGAGCATATCTTTTAGCTTGCTCAGTAATGCAGTTTGTGCATATTCATATTCTGCATATGTTTCCTGTGCTTTCTGATGTGCAGCCTTTTAAGCAATGTTAAGTAATTACATTCTCTTCAGTTGCATTATATATGACCGCATCGTCCAACTCATCTTTCAGAAGCATGTTGCCCTGTGGAGAAACAGTCCGACTGCTCTTGAGAATGCATTAAATAGGCAAGTTTGACTCTCAGACCCCAGCGTTTAGACATATTTTCCATGCCAAACTAAGAAAGCAGCAATGCATAAGAGCTAGGAATTATTATTTATTATTACTGAAGTGCAACCTTGGATGTCCCTTAAGGCTGTGTCATTTGTGTGAGCACTGAACTAACCTGATATTGTCGTAGTATGAGTACTGAAACTACCTTAAAGAAAGCAACAAGTGGCCTTAAGTTTGCTTGTCTTATGAGCATGATATTGTCATAAGCAGATATAGTGAAGAATTGTAAAAGGAAGGAAAAATTGGGTCAGGAAGCCAAAACCAAGATTTTTCTTTTTATCTGATGCTGTCAACATTCTGCTTCATGATTCCCTCTCAAAACCAGCCATCAATCAGAGCAACTGCCAGAGATGTCATGTTCTTAAGATGCGGTAGCGCTGTTATGGAGTTCAAAATATCTTGTATCTGTTTGTTCATGATGATCTCAGCTTAACTTTGCTATCAAAGGACAACTTTGCTATCAAAGGACAGCTTGATGTTTTCTTAAGTGAAAAATGTATTCTAATCTATTTGACCATTTTCACTAACTTTGCTACTGTTTTTTTTTTAAAATGTGTGGACCCTCAGCCCCTGCTCTGATACTTTTTTCCTTGTCGAGCTGACTCTCTTTGGCTTGGGAACTTTGAAGACTGCCATCTCATTTCCACAAAGCCTAGTCTGCTGGAAATGCTTCCAGTTTCATTGTTGTCAGAAGTCTTTTTCTACATTAACATTACACAATTTAAGAACATAGGTCTAGTCATAGTCAAATCAATTTTCTGAGTATATGGCGGGGAGGGAGGAGATGCTGGAGCATTCAGAAATTTTAAAAGTACATTTAAATTATTTACAGGGTTGCATTACTTTCTGAATAATGCGGCACTGTAGATGGATGATTCAAAGCAGTGCCAAGTCTTTTGTAGTCATTTAAGGCGCATTATATGAATCTATCACTCTCCATATCCACCCACAGACACTTCTCAAACAGCTGAGGCCAAAATCATTATCATGTAGATAAGAGTGAGCCTCACAAAACAAGTACAACAGTTTTAATTAGTCTAATGTATTTAAATTCTCAGAAGATTTTTTTTTAAAATGCACTTCCAGCTGTTTGGAGCATAACTGCATAAAAACCCAGAGTGAGGCAGTGGACTGTATTCATCCCAGGGTGAATGGTAAAATACATCCAGACACATCACCCCCAGTGGCCAATGTCATCACAATTCTCTCTCGATGAAGGGACCCTTAATAAGCCAGCATTACCTAAAACAGTGGTGGCAGGGAAAGGAGATGCTTAGGATAGCAAAGGTCTGTGCTATTTCAGCAGCACCTTTTGGCATAAATCCTACATGGCCATAGCTTAAAGGTGGAAAACCCCTAAAACGTGTGGCAGAGACAAACGCTGAGAACATCGGGGGGGTGCAGAAAACCAAGCTGTCCTAAAGGAAAGTAATTTACAGCTTTTCATAAGCCATCTTTGGTAAATCTAGCATTTTCACCTAACTGGCAGTAAAGTCTATTCCTGTATTTTCTTAACATCACATGTGAGGATAAAGGTAATTTCACCATGCACTATTGTTTTTTTCCCTTTTATTTTCTGTTTTCATTTAGAGATGGGAGAGTGTAACCAGGGGAAAATGTGTGTGCATCCAGGAAGGTTAAAAGGTAACTATGAATGGAAATGAAAGTATTTTGTTTCATAAGAAATAAATTAATGTAGATGGCTTCAATTTCATCTCCAAGGATAGGATTAGAGAGGTGAAGTAGTTCAGGTAAAATAAGACCTCAAGCTGTGAGAAAAGGAAGAATTGTTTTCAGTAAAATGTAATGTCAATATTTTTGTAGTATTGTTCTGGGCTATTTCTTGACTCAGAAATTTTGCTTTTTATTAAATTTCTATGCTATCATCATATTTCGCATTGAAAATACAAAAAATGTGGATTTTTGATGCAAGCTGACCTTTAATTGTCTAAAAAAATTATATTTCAAATTTTAAAAATGTTTTTAATTGTATTTGTTCACTAATAAAAAAAGGAGCCTACAGTCCTAGTCGTTCTATCTCTGATCGTAAAAATAGTTTTGGAAAACTAAATCGTATTTGAGAACTTTTTGGCTATCAACCTGTGTCTGATTCTCTGGGGCTAGGTTCCACATCTATATATAGAATCTTATTTGGCCCCCCGAGCATCTGGTCACCTCACAATCTTAAATGTATTTTTCCTTACAATGTCTCTGTGAGGTAAGGAAGTGCTGTTACCCACATTTTACAGATAGGCAACTGAGGCATAAAGAGACTAAGCCTTAACTAATTTATGATCCTAAGTCTCGCTGACTGTTAGTAAGACTTAGGGTTGTAAGTCGATTCGGTATTGGAGCACTGAAAGGAGTACACATACCTTTTAAAAATCTGGCTTTAAAAAGTGACTTGCCTAAGGTAATATAAGAAGTCTGTAATATAAGAAGTCTGTAGAAGAGCAAGGAGTTGAACCTTGTTCCCTTAAGTCTAAGCCTAACACCCTGACCAGTGGACCATCCTTTCTTTATTGAGCTTTGATTATTCCCTCAGTTTTTCTATTGACATCTAGTTCCACTATTCCTTCGTAGTCTTGTGCCATATCAACCTACTCCTCAACTGCAGCCTCAGTTGCTCGTTTGATGATTCATTGGGGGTAAGGAACTAGGTTTTCAGGAAAGTAACTTCTGACTCTTGAACTAAGGGAAGAAACATGTTTGTTTCCCTAAGGCCTTCTACAGCCATGAGTGCAAATATTCCTGTCTGGGTCTGTATAGTGTGCACTTGACATCTCTACTCACACAGGATGAAACCAGACTCTTTAGTTCCACTCACAGAGTGCAAGCAGTACTGCTTAGCTTAGCACATAGGAATCCTGACCAGAAAAAGGCATCATCCTCCAATGTAAAAGTGACTGAAATGACATATATTTATCTTTGCCAAATTCAGTGGTGACATAAACAATTGTGTAACTTAGGATATCATAGGCCAGGTTCATCCCTGTGCTAGCACAGGGATAGAAGGGAATTCGCTTCCTGCCCTTGATATGACCAGAGCCCTCATCTCCAAAAATCTACCTTCACTGAGGTTTTCCATGAATGGGGGGTATTCCTGTGGCCTTTTTACTTGCTGTAAGTGGCATAGAGGGTCTATAGGGCAGGGATTAATTCCTCCTGGTCACAAAATGAATGTAAATGGTGGTGGAGTTTACATAAATGTGGGAGTTGGGGGTAGACCAAATGACTGAATTTACATACTCAGCCTGTCCCAGAAACCTCCTTGAGAACTGCACTTGTTCCTCCAGGCTAAATGTGCCCCTATATTTTATAAACATCCAACATAATCATCAGACAGTAGATGATGGTTAATAGATTGGGTGAAGATTTGTTTTTGAGGATACTGCATGAATAGATGAAATGATTCATTTTTGTCGAGTTTATACTGTTTGAAATCATGGCATGATGGTCATAAATTCTGTGGGTCAAATTCATCCTGGCATTAGCAGTCACAGTTCCATTGAAATCAGTGGCATTATTCCTCTTTGCAGTATTATTGAATTTGGCCCAGAGTCTTCAGAACTGTGTGCTGTGCTGCCCTGTGAATATGCTTGTCTCTGTTATGGGTATAAATTATGAGAAAACAGAATTTATAACAAAACAAAAAGTTCATATTATAGTATTATGCAAAACAAATGCCTTTTTTTTTTTTGCATTGTAGAGTTCTTTAGTTCATTGCTTCTCAATCAGTGACCTCTAGGGAGGTCACTAAAGGCAATGGAGTGGGAGGGAAGCAGGGAGGGAGTAGTCATGAAGTGTTGAACTTTAGTTACAATTAAAAACAAAGAAAAACTTGCTCTCCTACTCCCCACATACCCCCACTATTCATGGTTGAGTACTGTCTGTCAGCCTCTCAAAACACATGCACAAATAAATTACATAGGCATATCATTCTCACTGATACATTTTTTACGTTACTTTTGTAAAATGTAAAGGGATTGGGGAAATTTTTAACTTCAGAATAAGGGACCACCAATCTAAAAAGGCTGAGAAACTCTGCTTTAGTCTGTGGTTCATTCACTATGAGCGTCTATAATCCTTACTTCCAAATCTAGGATAGAGGACCTAATACAATTCATTCACAGGAATAGTCTCGTTAATAAATGTTTTTGTCACTTCCCACATGCTCATAAATTTTATCTAGTTGTTTAATTCTATTACAATGATAGTTACATTTTTGGCCCATTTAAACCTCAGTGACATATTGTACTTTTAAATGATGCCTTGGCTAACATTCTTTGTCAATAAAAACAGATTCTGATACTCAAGCCTGTGTGAAAGCTATGGTTGAAAACATAACAATTCCTGTGTTCACTTACAGAAGTATCTTTACTACCAATATTTTGGGGTACCAACACTGTTACCTAAAATCTAATTATATTTTTTTCTGTTTCATTCTTTCATTTAGTCTACCTTTGTACTCCAAAGTCCAAATCAACCCAAAATATAAAGCAGAGAATTTTGAAAAATACAGTTTTTTGTTTTAAAGATCTGGGGTGAAATTGTGTTTTCAGTTTCATCGGTGTAAATCGGGAGAAAAAAACTATACTAATTTCAGTAGTTACCCCAGTCTTATTGAGAGCAGAATTTAACCCTGGTACATTTAACATTGGGAACGTTTTTGATAGACTGTGACTTCTGCAAAGGATTTACTTACAGGGTGAGATTTTGGCATTTCTGTTATAGCCCTGAGTAGGGGCAGTGTGGAATTGCACAGCCCAGGAACAGCACTGGCAAGTCAGTGCCTTAGGCTAGTATAGTCTCTCCCAGGGCTACTCATAGTGCATGGGAAGTGGGCTACTTGCTTCATCCAACAGAATGCACCAGCCTTTCTCTGCAGGAGGGTACTGTAGGTGGACAATGCCATAACTCTGGCCCTTCCCTATCCGGATCCAACCCCATCTGGATCCATCCTCCTTGATATCTTTCTTTGCTGGAGACCAGGGAACTAGCAGCACCTGTAGCCCGGCAATGTTGCTATTTTGACAAAGCTCTGTGTAAGCTACATAAGAGTGAAGCTTTTTATAGAGCCCTGTGCAGCTGTGCAAGGACCTCTTCTGCTCCAGCCTATAATGAGCATAATAGATGCATAATGCACCTTGAGATTCCATATCTGTGCAGGGGCTAGTTAATGGAGTGTGCAATATTTTACAATAAACTGCTTCATATCAACTCCATCAAGTGAAAAAATGTGCATAATCCTTCTTCTCCACCAGTTCCTTTTAAAACTTTGCAAGCAGTCCAACGAGTAATACTGGAGGTGACAGCCCTGCTAATAGACGTATCTATTTTTTGTTCCAATTACCTCATAACACTACCATAAAATTAATTAATAATTTTGTGGCTTTTTTCCTCAATCTGCTCTGTGCCAGCTCCTGTGTAAATGAATCTATTATTGCTCTTCCAAAAATAATAAAGTGCGCACAACAAGGAAACAATGCATGAATATGTAGATAATACAGAAGGCCACTAATATCATAAAATGTGGAAGTTCAGTGCCTGGCTTCCAAACTACAGTGACTCTATCTGGGTTTTCCCAGGGAGCAGCTGGTTATGGAGAAGTTATATTTTTACTGAAAAGTATTTGCATAGAAATGACTGTTCCCTATATGGGGACAGCTGTAGAAACAAAGGAAGAAGAAGAGGAGTTACAGAGATGAAACACCAACAATAGTCTTCATTTTCAAGGGTAAGAGGGGTGATTTAGCTATACCCATATATAGTAGCTGTGGTGGTGTCAGTATGAGGCCACTTCAGCCTATAAAGATGAGCCCCAAACTTAATAAGGGTGAAAGAATTCAAATAAGTGCACTATTGATCAGTAGTGTAGGAAAGCTAATAATTGTCTGGTGTATAAAAATAAGATTGGTCTTGTCCATTTCCTCATGTACAGGGGCTCATACATTACAGAAACCATCACTAAGTTTTCATTCCTTCAGCAATTAAATTACTGCATGGTCCAGATTAGGAGGCACAGTTTGCTACATAGAAGGGCATTTAAAGAGGACCAGAATATTCTCATTGTAGAGAGAGTGCAGATTACATTTGCTTTGAGTGCAGATTACATTCTCCTTCTCCATTCTCATTAAATCTCTGTCAAAAAGAAGCAGTTTCTGAATTGTAATGTGTTTGTATTTCTTGTAAATCACAGCGCTTAAGCTGTAAGAATCTGACCTTTCCAGCATTCTGTGATTTGACTGGTTGATTATTTCTTCATCTCCTCACCACCCATTCTTTCAATGCTGCAAAGAGAGGTAATTAAAAAAGATTTAAATGTCTATCAATTTTTCAATTATGGTCTACTGTTTGACTAAAGAAAAATACAGTACTAATCACTGCAGGTGAAATTAAAAACTCTGTCCCTTTTCGGGACTTTTTTCTACCAGGTGCTCTAAACTAAAACAAAATATGCTAGCTTATTATGTACTCATACTATTCATAAAGGGAGATGTACACCCCTGTCCAGAAAACTAGCACCAGGTCTGTGCACCCTGTTTGTGGCCATGTACTGGACGGCATACACCGGCAACGGAGTGTATCTCCTTACTGAATATTCCATCAAATAAAATATTTTCCTTCAATATTTTCAAAACGAGTTTCTGATGATATGGAAGCTGCTACTTGCCAAAATGCAACTTACTCCCCGCTCCGACTTACATATACATCACCTCTAAATTTTGCCCACTGAAACTAAGGGAATTTCAGTTGGTTTAATTCAAGTAATGGGGTCTAAAAGAGAGTTCTAGCAGGAAAAGCACCTAAGAGAAAAGTGAAAGGTTGTGAAAGTTAAAGTATCTCTACCTTACAGAAAATTGACTGTGGCCTCATGGGGTTTTTTTCACATGCCTCATAGCATTATAGAGACACAGGTTAAATAGATATAAAATTTAGGAATTGACTTAATGTATGAACATTAAGTCATCACAACTTGTGTCTAGTGTCCACTGTGGCTAAAAGGCTATCAACTAGAAAATTAGAGACATTTAATTTCACTGGTGGACTCCAGGTCTATGGGGAAGAGTTCTTGCAAACTGGGGTCCCTCTTTTGGTAACTTCTGTCCCCTTCACAAAGGGGAAAGTGAGAGGATCCAGGAGAGCACACTGAATCCTTGGGGTGAGCTGTGCAAACTCTGCCCTGAGTTATGGACTCCATGAAAAATGCCTTGTGAACCCTGTGCTGGACCCATCTACATCCCTGGGGTGGGAACGTGGGCAGCTAGTGTCCCTTTCTGATGTTAAATTTTAATAAAGTTGCAGCCTGTCCCTTAAAATCTATCCCTGCATCTGTCCTCATTCACTTGTGAGTCCTGATCAAGGATGCAGAAGAAAAATAAGAGAATAGCAACAGTGATCAACTGATTGTGTAGCTAGTGATCTTAGAAGTGAAATCACTGTATACTCTGTTGTGAATGTTGTAATCTTGCTGAGCCATGACATATTCAAACCATTTAAAACCCATTAGCAGATAGCAACCAATATTTCACAGGCATGATTTGTGTAGTGATAACCTTTTCATATTGTCCCTAAAGTTTGGTGCTGCTTCTTCCTCTTGAATTGCACTGATAAACACATACTTGCAATTAACCTTCTGGAAAATATCGAGTCCCTTTCTACTTGTAAAGTAAGCAAAATTAAACCACTAAGTAACAGTTTATTTGCCTCTGTTTTTGCTTGGACAAACTCCCAATGAAGTCCTTATGGGGCAGATTCCATTACCCTTCCTCACATTAAGTTGAGCCTTCCTCTGGAGTAATACTGCCTATTCAAGAAGTAACACTCATGGTGAATAAGAACATAAGAATGGCCATACTAGGTCAAACCAAAGGGCCATCTAGTCCAGTATCCTGTCTTCCAACAGTGGCCAATGTCAGAGGGAATGAACAGAACAGGTAATCATCAAGTGATCCATTCCATATTGCCCATTCCCAGCTTCTGGCAAACAGAGCCTGCCCATCCTGGCTAATAGCCGTTGATGGACCTATCTTCCATGAATTTCTCTAGTTCTTTTTTTTAACCCTGTTATATTCTTGGCCTTCACAACATCCTCTGACAAAGATTTCCAAAGGTTGACTGTGCGTTGTGTGAAGAAATACTTCCTTCTGTTTGTGTTAAACCTTCTGTCTATTAATTTCATTGGTGACCCCTAACTCGTGTGTTATGAGAAGGAGTAAAAAACACTTCCGTATTTACTTTCTCCACACCAGTCATGATTTTATAGACCTCTATCATATCCTCCCTTAGTCCTCTCTTTTCCACGCTGAAAAGTCCCAGTCTTATTAATCTCTCCACATACGGAAGCTGTTCCATACCACTAATAAATGTTGTTGCCCTTTTCTGAACCTTTTTCGTTTCCAATGTATCATTTTTGAGATGGGGCAACCACATCTGCACACAGTATTCAAGATGTGGGCAATACCATGGATTTATATAGAGGCAATCTGATATTTTCTGTCTTATTATCTATCCCTTTCTTAATGATTCCCAACATTCTGTTCACTTTTTTGACTGCCGCTGCACATTGAGTGAATGTTTTCAGAGAACTATCCGCAGTGACTCCACGATCTCTTTCTTGAGTGATAGCAGCTAATTTAGACCCCATCATTTTATCTGTATAGTTGGGATTATATTTTCCAATGTGCATTATTTTGCATTTATCAACATTGAATTTCATTTGCCATTTTGTTGCCCAGTCACCTAGTTTTGAGAGATCCTTTTGTAGCTCTTCACAGTCTGCCTCGGATTTAACTGTCTTGAGTAGTTTTGTATCATCTGCAGATATTGCCACCTAACTGTTTACCCCTTTTTCCAGATCATTTATGAATATGTTGAATAGGGCTAGTCCCAGTACAGAGCCTTGGGGAACACCACTATTAACCTCTCTCCATTCTGAACGCTGGCCATTTATTCCTACCCTTTGTTTCCTATATTTTAACCGGTTACCAATCCATGAGAGGACCTTCCCTCTTATCCTATGACAGCTTACTTTGCTTAAGAGCCTTTGGTGAGGGACCTTGTTAAAGGCTTTCTGAAAATCTAAGTATACTATATCCACTGGATACTCCTTGTTCACATGCTTGTTGACCCCCCCCAAAGAATTCTAGTAGATTGGTGAGGCATGATTTCCCTTTACAGAAACCATTTTGACTATTCCCCAACAAATTATGTTCATCTATGTGTCTGACAATTTTGTCCTTACTATAGTTTCAACCAGTTTGCCCAGAACTGAAGTCAGGCTTACTGACCTGTAATTGCCGGGATCACCTGTGGAGCCCTTTTAAAAATTGTCATCACATTAGCTATCCTCAAGTCCTTTGGTACAGAAGCTGATTTAAATGATAGGTTACAAACTACAGATAGTAGTTCTGCAATTTCACATTTGAGTTCCTTTAGAACTCTTGGGTGAATGCCACTGGTCCTGGTGGAATCAAGTCCTGTATTAGTTAGATATTTTTTTTAATTTTCAACTTGAGAACTCAAACACCTGAAAGATGGGATTTTATTCTAACTATGAAGAGAAAAACTCACCTAGGGACAAAGCAAGCGTGGAATATTTCCTCGAAAAGGTATATGTTTTGGAAAGTGGGGTTATGAATCCTTGTGAAAATAGGGTTATATTCTAAATTGTTTTGCAGCAGCTACAATAGGGGCTATTAAGCTCCTGCCTGAATATGACTTATAGCTTCCTGAGATATAGGTTTTATATTCCTCTTTCATTTACTTGCATGTTTTAAGCAATTTGCTTGTTTAACAGGCTACAAAATACCATGTCTCCCCTTGTTGATATAATTTCACTAAATTGTCCATTGTTTTTAAAGTTTCATGTTTCTACATTTTCCTTTAAATTTAGTTTACAAGATTACATTTCAAACCTGCCTATGAAATTACCTCTGTACTAAAGTCATTTTCTCAGGAACCAGCAATCTTTGTTTCTTCTTGTCACCTGTAGGCGTAGCAAGGAACTCTTCCCATTTAAATGAATACGAGAAGTCATCATAAAAGATTTATTTCTGCTGCCCCATTTTTTCTTATTTATTCCTAACATTCTGCCCATTTACCATGAACTTTTTCACATTTCACAAACCACTAGTCGTCTTTGAAAACAAATTGTGCTATTTACTTCTCTCCTCAGAGGAAGCTAATGATTTACTGGGTGAAATGTCCAGAACAATAAGGAAAAGTGGAGATGTGTATTCCCAATAGAAGTATACATCTTCTGTAAATAACTCCCTGTTGAAATTATGGGATGTTATAGAATTAGACACCGATTTTTATTCTTGTTGTATTTCAGCAGTATCAGAGCCTATCCGTGAAAATAATAATTTAACCTGACCATTGCTATACAAATATTTTGTTCTTCTTGTGGCAAAAAAGTGCATATTTGCAAATGTATTTTTATTTAATAAAGTACTGCATGTATTTTCCCATATCATTAACTTGTCTTTGAAGGGACACCATCTCAGTTCTGAAACTCAGGGGCAAGTTATAACTTCTAAAAAGTAACTTCAAAGGAAGGGGGGAAAGAATTGACTAAAACAAAGGCATTCTTAATTCTGCTGTGCAAACGTGCTTATTTAGCTATTACAAATGGAAAAGAGAATAACAAAAAGGCTAACAGTAGCATACCTTCTATACGTGTGTGTGATAATCCCAGCCCAATAAATGTATGTACTGTCCATGTCACCATTACAGACTGACCATCTAGGGATTTTGTAGGTCCTCTACTCTTGATCCCCAGTTAATTGAAGTCAAAGGGAATCTTCTTAAATGCCTTCTTTAACACCATTGACTACAGTGGAGTTACACATCAATGAATTTGGTTCACACGATCTTATGTTGATCCATTTTACACTTTCAAAAGGATTTCTTCAGAGTTGAAAATTGAATATAGGGTCACATTTTCAAAAGGTGTTAAGGCACTAAAGATGCAGCTAGGTACCTAATCTGATTCAAATTGATGGGAGTTAATTGATCTGATTTAAGCACTTCTAAAAATGCCATTAAATACCTAACTGCATCTTTATTCCTTTGAAATTCAGGCCCATAGTGTACATTATGAATACTTAGCATGACTAATAAGGATTCCTGAATGATATTTTCTTTAATTTAATTTACATTTTTCTATTACGTTTGGCAAATTGTTAACATTGACTGGTATTTTCTTACGTTGAGTCTAGCGGCAAGTGAAACGTGGTTACAAATGTTTTGTTTCTTCTACAATGGAACTTCATGGCTTCACTTGCGAACATGATATACTATGGTTCTGATACACAAACTAAAGAGTCCGATCATGCAAACGGTTCCCCCTGGAGAATTGTCAGGATTTTTGGACAATCTGGGCAAAATTCATTTTCTAACTACAAATAGATGTTCTGTGCAGCATAAGATGATATTACGTACCTTTGAGTGAATACAGTTTAAAAGTTGAGATGCCTGAGTTTTGCAGAATTTCGTGGATGGGATCCTTAGAAAAGGGGTATCTGGAATATTTTGCAAAAGAAGGATAACCTACTTGAGGGTAGATTGAGAAATTTCTATCCATTGCAAAGTTCCCTAATAGGGAGTGGGATGAGGAAAGGGAGATTGGAATGGGGGCATGTGCTAACTGCGTGGCCCTGCCAAAGCCTTCCTAAAATTGTTATTAAGTAATCTAGACCTTCACAAACAGTTCCTTAATTAACTTGCACTGTGTCCTACCTGTATCTATTTGCCATTACTTAGTCCTGTAATATAATGTTAAAAAAAAGTTAAGGGACAAATATCTAGCAAAGTTAAGTATGCTTATGAAATCACTAAGTACTCCATGTCTGCAGTTTTCTACACAGCATTATGTCAGATGCTGTATTTGGACAGTTGCTGGTATTTAACAGGGAGTCATGATTTTGGATAATCGTGAACACGGAGCCTTTTTTCTTAAGTTGTGAACAAGTCAATTATTCTAGTTCCTGAAACACTTGAAAAACAGTGAGTGTAGAAAAATATCAGCTTAGATATGCAGGTGTACTGACTTCTAGTGTGACATACTTGAAAAGCTGTGGATGCCAGAAAAGCTTCAGTGAGACTACTCACTGCAGTAGCAGTTACAGGATCAGCTCCCTGTTTATTGGTTTTGCAGAGTACATTTGACTCTTAAAATCTTCCAATATACTGTTAGAAACTTGGGATCTTTAACATTTTGTCCTCTGTTCACCTGAATTTAGGATTTACTAACAGCTCCCAGAAATCAGTTTGTGTGTGTGTGTATATTTACTCTGACATTTAGAAATAACCAGATCAAGTTGCAGTGGGGGAGGTTTAGGTTGGATATTAGGAAAAACTTTTTCACTAGGAGGGTGGTGAAACGCTGGAATGCGTTACCTAGGGAGGTGGTAGAATCTCCTTCCTTGGAAGTTTTTAAGGTCAGGCTTGACAAAGCCTTGGCTGGGATGATTTGATTGGGGATTGGTCCTGCTTTGAGCAGGGGGTTGGACTAGATGACCTCCTGAGGTCCCTTCCAACCCTGATATTCTATCTATCTATCTATCTTTCTATCTATCGGATCTGGTTATTTCTAAATGTCAGAGTAAATATGCTTCATTCCCATGTTGTGTTGCCATGTCATCCCGTTATTGAATCTATTGCCCACCTGGGCTTTGTAGTACATATGTTCTACTTATTACATCTAGGAAGTCTTTACCTAACAAACAATCCCTGAAAAATAATTTCCCTTATATTTTCTTCCATTTTATTTCCCTTTCTTTGCTGGTGATGTATTTCTTGTGAGCCACTCTATAGCTTTGGTTGTAATCATTATTCAGATTAATGTGCATTAAAATGTGAATGTTCTAGAGTAAGATGTCCACTAAAGACTTAAACTCTGGTGACCAATTCCTGGTGGGCTTGCATGGAAAAGCTTGCAGTCTCACTGCTGTGTTAGCCATTGTTTGTTAGATTGCAAATGAAAACCACCCTGAAAGCTGCCAGTAGCTGTATCAAATTTATTTTTGTAGAATTGGTTGTCTTACTTGAAAGGATGAGTCAAGGAGCAGGAAAGATCACTAATGTAAGCTCAAAACAAACACACCATATTTCTGTGCTTATTTGTTTGCTAAAAGTTGTCCATACAAAACGATTACCCTTTTAAGTAGGTTTCTCTCATATTAGAATTGACTAGAAAAAGATGTAGTGTAGGTGTAGTTAACATGACATATCCCAATCTTGTACCAGCCCCTTTGTGTTATCTCAGCATCTGGTTCTATCATATCACATACCACAAACCCACTCTCCTGTTGGTAATAGCTTATCTAAAGTGATCGCTCTCCTTACAATGTGTATGATAATCAAGGTGGGCCATTTCCAGCACAAATCCAACCCTGGGGATAAGCTATTACCAACAGGAGAGTGGGTTTGGGGCGGGGGGGGGGGACGGGATCTGGATTTGTGCTGGAAATGGCCCAACTTGATTATCATACACATCGTAAGGAGAGTGATCACTTTAGATAAGCTATTACCAGCAGGAGAGTGGGGTGGGGGGAGAGAGAACCTTTTGTAGTGGTAAACACCCATTTGACTCAGAGAGTCAAGGCAGTTGTCAAGGGAAAGGGCATGGCTGAAGCACTGCTGCTTTTTGCCAGTTCCTTTGTGGGGTTGGTACTTGATGTTGCTGGTGCAGACCTGAGGCTGTTCTCAGACGAGGGTTCAAATTGAACCACACGGCTCTATCAGTCAGAAGTGTACAAAGAATAAAACCACCCTGCTCAAGTCCTGCACTGTGCCAAACTGTTTAAAAGGTGGTTATTTATTGTTATAGGTATATCATCAGGTAACAACACCAGTAAATATACTTACATAAGTATAGGAGTACTTGTGGCACCTTAGAGACTAACCAATTTATTAGAGCATAAGCTTTCGTGAGCTACAGCTCACTTCATCAGATGCATACTGTGGAAAGTACAGAAGATCTTTTTATACACACAAACCATGAAAAAATGGATGTTTACCACTACAAAAGGTTTTCTCTCCCCCTACCCCACTCTCCTGCTGGTAATAGCTTATCTAAAGTGATCACTCTCCTTACAATGTGTATGATAATCAAGGTGGGCCATTTCCAGCACAAATCCAACCCTGGGGATAAGCTATTACCAACAGGAGAGTGGGTTTGGGGCGGGGGGGGGGACCTGGATTTGTGCTGGAAATGGCCCAACTTGATTATCATACACATTGTAAGGAGAGTGATCACTTTAGATAAGCTATTACCAGCAGGAGAGTGGGGTGGGGGGAGAGAAAACCTTTTGTAGTGGTAAACACCCATTTTTTCATGGTTTGTGTGTATAAAAAGATCTTCTGTACTTTCCACAGTATGCATCCGATGAAGTGAGCTGTAGCTCACGAAAGCTTATGGTCAAATAAATTGGTTAGTCTCTAAGATGCCACAAGTACTCCTTTTCTTTTTGCGAATACAGACTAAAAAGGCTGTTACTCTGAAACCTTACATAAGTATGTATATTTGTTTTAGGTGTGGTATATAGGTACTTGGTGCAGCATTGTTTATCACAAATGTGTTATTGCAAACAATATTTGAATATACACTGTTGTAGATGAGCGGGTATATTATCGTTGCATACAGGTATATGATTCAACGTGATTATACAGGTGTATGCTGAAATACATCACCAGTCTATTGGTGGTTGGTGGACTGTTTTGCACATACATGCAAAGTGGATGATTTCATATGATACTGTGATTATCGGAAGTTTAGCTGTGAAAATGGAACCCAATATCTCAATGGGTACTTGATTTCCACCACCCTGGAAACACACACATACTTGATTTAATATAATACAAGTGCCTGACATCATACTCTGGCAGAGAATAATTTAACGGAAAAGACAGACATTTGCACTTTTGGATACCTGATCTAAGTAAATAGAAAAAATGTACAGAAAATCAAGGGTTTTGTTGTATTCCTATTCTCATGCTATTTTATAAGCTTCAACCTCCTCATTTGTTGTGAAGTCAAAACATCTTGACATTTTGACAACTGACAGGGATTTTATGATTAAGGAAGACAAAAATTCACACTCAGATGCATCTTTTATTTGCAACACATTAACTGCACTCAGTATTTCTAGTCAGTCATTGTTCACATCAGAAAATAGTGAATTGCCATCCTGTTTTTTCCCTTTCATGCAGCGTGATTAACATATATTTCTAGCTAGCTAGCTGTGTGTGTGTGTGTGTGTGTGTGTGTAAACACCCACACACATCACACACCGTTGCACAGTAAGACCTTGATTTAAACTGACAAAAGACAAGGGATCCCAAGTTAAATCTTCTATGGGATTCACAGTTTGAACAGACCTTTTGTAGCACATATGGTTTTTGAAGACAACTCCCTGTTCTGAGCTCACAATACCTATGTTAAGCTAGATGAACTTAAGATGGTGCACCAATTTTACCATGGAATTTCCATGGTTTTGTTGGTTTAAATCAAACTTTTAACTTTATGGTACCCTATATTTAATTTCTTTATCTAATATATTTTTATCAAGTCTTCTCCTGATAAATAATAATAATTCTCCCAGTTTGTTTATAGTTTAATTAATTTTGTCCTTGGCAAAAACAAACAAAAATGTGGGAAAATATAAAATATATTCTTTCAAATCTTTTTCAATGAAGTAAAGGTTGCTGGCAGTCATTGATGTCTTACAAGGTTCCATTAATACCTATTCCACTTTTCTATCCTTTTTCTTGACTTGCAAACCAAAATGAATTTTAAATAAATTTTAGTTGATTGCAGGCAAAATTGGCATGGACTCTCCAGTGTAAAACCTTATGAAATAAAACTAGAGAGAAAACTAGAGAGAAACTGTTACTCCAATGACTTCTCTACTTTGTGCCTCTTACCTACAACTATGAGTGGAACTCCTGGGGAGCTATTGGCAGGGACATCTCTGTGGCAGATTCATGGATCTGCAATATGCTGTCACCGGAAATCCACTGCAGCCCAAACCTGACCACTTTTAGAACATAATGCAAGAAAGTGCAACAACTACTGTGAATAAGATGAACAGAATTTGTTCTAACTTTAAGTCTTTGTTCAAAATTTTATATTATCTGTAGCAATTCTAGTTCTGCAGCTTCTAGATAAGTTGGTTTGATCATCGCAGAGAGATGTGCAGTACACAACTTTATATTTTCTTGATCTATATTAGATAAACAGTAGCTAAACATCAGTGACCGATTGCTTATAAATAAAAATCAACCAATCATTATTAGAGATCAAAAAGTCCTGCATGATGTCCATCCCACTACTAATATAGGATTTTTTTCTATATAATGTTTAGACACATTTGCATAATTTTAGTGATGTCTGGAGCTGGATAGGAAATTTTCATCAAAATAGTTTTCCATTGGAAAACGCTGTTTCAACAAAACAGAATATTGTTCACAAAATCCTATTTTGACAGTTTTGTTTAGGGGAAAAAAATTGGATAAATGTTTTGAAAATGTTAGCATCTCATTTTGACATTTTCTGATTGAAAATTTTGTTTGTTTGTTTGTTTTTTGGTTGAGGACTATTTTACTAATTCAAATACTGCCTTGACTTCAATCAGCTGAAGGTCATACAGCGGTGCTCCTGGTGTGAGTAAGAGAAACAGCATTTGTCCCCTGTCAGTTAGTTATTAGTGTAATAAATAATACCAGCAGCTATTTATGTACAGCTAAGTACATTAAATAGAACATATTACACTATTATTCACTATTTAAGATGCCAAGAAAACCATTACAATTGTTTTTTTCTCTCTTTAAAACTTTAATTGTTGCATTTATCAGTTAGCAAGAGTGTCAGTGTGTTATACCATATCCTTATAGGTGAAGAATGCCTTACCTTCTCCTCTTCTTCTTCTTATTCCTGCTGCTGCACAAATGCCTGACAATGCCTTCACCTACTAAAGACTCAGGTATCTGTTTAGAGAGAAAAACTGGGCTTTTAGTACAGCAAAGGCGGTGTCACTTTCTTCTATTGGCATCCCCTGTTTTTAGGCAGTTCAGAAGAAAGATGCAGGTATGTTTACCAGAAATTGGAGCTGTATCGATTTCAGAAATGAAGGGTGTTTGGATCAATTTTCTTTTTAATTTGGGGCATTCTAAAGGTAAGAGCCCAGAAAGATCTGGGTTCAGATGTTGCACATCCCCAAAGTTTGAGGTGTTGAGATCTGGCGATTCAGTTCATGCCCACCTGTGCTACAAAGTTAACTTTTTTTTTTATACTTCATGTGATCCCCTTCTTACCACTGTGCATGGTGTGTGATGTGAAAACAAACTGATACATTGTCAGAAGAAGAACACAAATCTTTAATACAGCAAAAGCTCTCAACATGCACAGGTAATTCATTTTTCTTCTTTTTGGAACAGAAGCCGTGTCCACATTTGTGCCTACCCTAAACTAGTCCAAACCTATTTGAGTGTATGTGGAAAGCATTTAAAAACAATGCCTAGCTGAAGTTAGTTGGAAAGCTTTCATTATTTTTAACTGCCACCCACATAAGTTCAAGTAGGTTTTGCATGGTTTATGATAGGCTCTGTAGGATATGAAACACTCTGTTATGAAAAGATGATGGACAAATTAAGACATTGAAAGCCCTAATATTTCATCATCAGTCATAGACTTTTGACTGTGAGAAAAATAATACTTTAACATATAAAACAATTTTTATAAATGTTTCCTTTCAAATTAGCCCATTGATGGGAAACATTCAGACTTTTACCATATTATGACTGTGGATAAGGAATAGGTAGTAATATTTTGTGATTATTCCTGCAGGAAACTAAACAGAAGTTCTCAGCAAAAGAAATGAAGTGCCTAAAAGATGGGCCTGCACAGAGAATTCCAAATTGTAATCCCTAATTCTTCCACAGTTTGCATAAATCTATAAAATGTTTAATACATATGGCGTATATTGTATGTAATAAAGCAAATTGTTCCTCATATGTTTCTCTTCCAGATGTACAATGGATGTTGAAAAGTGTATTCAAAGGCGAAGGTGGAGAGGAAAAAAAAGCAGGAACTGCTTACAGTGAGATGATGATATATGGGAAATATATCAGAAGAGTCCAGAACTAAGTCTTATTCAGGTCTTATTGACTTCAATGGGAGCTGGATTAAGTCTATGGTGACTAGAGAACATAATATATACAATAGAGATTGAGGAAAACACTCCGTAAACTTTATATCCTTCATCTATGAATAAAATATGCCTTCAACTCAGGAATTCTTTCCTATACACACATGAACTTTTTTATTTCAATCCCCATCTAACTCCTTAGACAAAAACATCAAATCCACTAGGGAGATCTATAATCCATAGATAACACAGGCTGTAAAGAATGTCAGCATTTCAAATAGCAACTTATATTTTGTATGGTTTATAACATAGCAATAAAAATGTATCCCAGCCTGAAATGTTGCATTAAAGGTTTCCACTGAAGTTTGTGATTGTTTGTTTGTTTAGGATGATAAACCACTGGGACATTTTTGAGTAATAAAATTACAAAAAAATGTAGGGATGCAGATTTTTAAGACTTTTTTAGTGCATGTAGAACACAAAGATGTTTCAAAATAAAATACAATTTTCTGAGCCTACATCATTGAAAGTTTGAGGAAAGAAAACTTTGGTTGATGGTGTCAAAGAACACTGTCTGATACACAAGGACTCATTTCCCAGTTCTGAAGAAGAGCTCTGTATAATCTCGAAAGCTTGTCTCTCTCTCACTAATAGAAGCTGGTCCAATAAAAGATATATTCCCTCGCCCTGCTTATCTCACAAAAGGACTCAGTCAGAAATAACTCCTACAAACACATCCCACTGCTATGATAGTAGTGAAAAGAACCTAACTCTCTTTTGCCATAGATGTGGTAATGTTATGCCTTGCCGAAATTATCTGCACTGTAAATTACTTTGTATACACAAGTTTCAGAGTAACAGCCGTGTTAGTCTGTAGTCACAAAAAGAAAAAGATGCATCCGATGAAGTGAGCTAAGTGAAGTGAGCTGTAGCTCACGAAAGCTTATGCTCAAATAAATTGGTTAGTCTCTAAGGTGCCACAAGTACTCCTTTTCTTTTTGTATACACAGATTGACTCCACTCAGTTTCAGAAACACTACATAATTAACTGTGAGGAATGATCTCACCCGCTTCTGGGGTTGTCTCAACAGCTGCTAAAAACAAGCCAACAGGAGGACCATAAGAATGGCCATCCTGGGTCAGACCAAAGGGCCATCTAGCTCAGTATCCTGTCTTCCGACAGTGGGGAATGCCGGTGTCCCAGGGGGAATGAACAGAACAGGTAATCATCAAAGAATCCATTCCCTATCGCCCATTCCCAGCTTCTGGCAAACAGAGGCTAGGAACACCATCCCCGCCCATCCTGTCTAATAGCCATTGATGGACGTATCCTCCATGAATTTATCTTTTTTGAACCCTGTTATAGTCTTGGCCTTCACAACATCCTCTGGCAAAGATTTCCAAAGATTTCCAAAGGCTGACTGTGTGTTGTATCACATTAGCTATCCTCAAGTTCTTTGGTACAGAAGCTGATTTAAATGATAGGTTACAAACTACAGATAGTAGTTCTGCAATTTCACATTTGAGTTCCTTCAGAACGCTTGGGTGAATACCATCTGGTCCTGGTGACTTATTACTGTTTAGTTTATCAATTAATCCAAAACCTCCTCTAATGACACCTCAGTCTGGGACAGTTCCTCAGCTTTGTCACCGGTTTGGGAATCTCACTTACATCCTTAACCCTGAACACCAGTGCAAGGAATTCCTTTAGTTTCTCTGCAATGGCCTGATCATTCTTGAGTGCTCCTTTAGCATCTCAATTGTCCAGTGGCTCCACTGGTTGTTTAGCAGGCTTCCTGCTTCTGATGTAGTTAAAAAAAAAGTTTTGCTTTTACTTTTTGAGTCTTTGGTTAGCTGTTCTTCATATTCTTTTTTGGCCTTCTTAATTATATTTTTACATTTCATTTGCTCCTTTCTATTTTCCTCACTTAGATTTAACTTCCACTTTTTAAAGGATGCCTTTTTGCCTCTCACTGCTTCTTTTACTTTGTTGTTTAGACACGGTAGCTTTTTTTTTTCTTCAGTTCTCTTCCTGTGTTTTTTTTAATTTGGGTTGTACCTTAAAGTTAAGCCTCTATTATGGTGTCTTTAAAAACTTTCCATACAGCTTGCAGGGATTTCACTTTTGGCACTGTACCTTTTAATTTCTGTTTAACTAACCTCCTCATTTTTGTGTAGTTCCCCTTTCTGAAATTAAATGCTACAGTGTTGGGCTGCTGTGGTGTTTTCCCCGCCACAGGGATGTTAAATTTAATTATATTATGGTCACTATTACCAGGTGGTCCAGCTATATTCACCTCTTGGACCTGATCCTGTGCTCCACTTAGGACTAAATTAAGAATTGCCTCTCCTCTTGTGGGTTCCAGGACTAGCTGCTCCAAGAAGCAGTCATTGAAGGTGTCAAGAAACTTTATCTCTGCATCCCATCCTGAGGTGACAGGTACCCAGTCAATATGGGGATAGCTGAAATCCCCCATTATTATTAAGGGTTTTTTTTTTATTTTAATAGCCTCTCTAACCTCCCTGAGCATTTCACAGTCACTATCACCATCATGGTCAGGTGGTCGGTAATATATCCCTACTGCTATATTCTTATTATTCAAGCATGGAATTACTATCCATAATCATTCTATGGTACAGTTTGGTTCATTTAAGATTTTTGATTCTACACATTATTTTACATATAGTGCCACTCCCCCACCACCACAACCTGTTTTGTATTTTTGTACCCTGTTATTACTGTGTCCCATTGATTATCCTCATTCCACCAAGTTTCTGTGATGCCTATTATATCAATATCCTCATTTAATATGAGACACTCTAATTCACCCATCTTATTATTTAGACATCTAGCATTGGTACATAAGCACTTTAAAAACGTGTCACTTTTCATCTGTCTCCCATTACATGATGTAATTGAATGAGACTTTTTTTCCATTTGACTGTTTCTCATCAGATCCTACCTGTATTTTATCTTCCATCCTCTCCTCCTTACTAGGACATAGAGAATGTCTATTAGTAGATCTTCCCCTAAGGGATGTCTCTGTCTGAACCACCTGCTCCTCTGCACCCGTCGGCTTTCCCCCGCCCTTAATTTAAAAACTGCTCTATGACCTTTTTAATTTTAGGTGCCAGCAATCTGGTTCCATTTTGGTTTAGGTGGAGCCCATCCTTCCTGTACAGGCTCCCCATTTCCCAAAGGTTTCCCCAGTTCCTAATAAATCTAACGCCTCCTCCCTAAACCATTGTCTCATTGAGACCCTGCAGTTCTGCCAGTCTAACTGGCCCTGCACATGGAAACACAATGCCTTCCTTCCTAGAATTCTTCTGGAGCGACGTGTGGAAACTTGAATGGGCATTGTATCTATAGGGTTGATAAACTTTTTATTTACTTTAAAAGAAACCTGTGAGCCAGTCTCATCTCTGGAATTCCCAGGATGTCCTATCTTTTCTATTTTTATCTTTATAGTATATCTGGCTTTATTTATATAGTCTGCATATTATTTACCTCTCATTTGCAATCCATGCTTTCTTTTTCCCCAACTGAATGTCTTCATGAAACCCAGGCGTATTGTATTATTGCAAAGAGAGGGCTATTTTTGACGATTCCACGATGGATTTGTAGATTTTTCCATATTTTTAGATGTTCACATTCCTTATGATGATTCCTTTAAGCATATATGATAGTAAAACAATTATTTTTCATTTTATAGTCAGCATATAGAATAGTAGTGATTCACAAAAGAGAAAGAGAGGGGAGACACTTTACAATAGCTAGTGATAAGAGAGTTGGATTTATTTCTGTTGAAAACTGACTTATCGTATTAAGCGCACATAGATCTGTGGATAGCATAATCTAATATTTCTGTAAGTAAATACAAGTCTCAAAGGCTTGTACCTCTTATTGAAATCATTCTTAAAATCACTGGATATATATTTCAGTTGACGTTGCTGTACAATTGAAGTTTAAGTTTCTAGTTCTAATTTGTTCACCTCTTGGAACTTATTTCTGTCAGGCTTCTATTCACAGCAGATGTGCCATTATCTCTATATCTAAGTCCTAGTTCTGTCACAGAAAATGTCTGAGTCATGTAGGGCACTGTTTTTGATTAGTTCTAACTCATAAGGGTTCATTTTCCTTTTGAGAAAACACAGTCTTTATGGATGTGAGCTCTCCATAATATCAATAAGGATCACCTTCAATTAGAAGATAAGCACCAGTTGCTTTGATGATAGGTATTCCAGGTGCATCACATTCAGTGTTCCATTTCCCCCCTCTCACTTTGAATCTTCTTATTATGGCTTTATGTGCAGCTGAATGTCATTCTGTATATCCAGTATAACAGCATGGAGAAAATACTCAAAATGACAGGGAGGAGAGACTTTAAGCCCACATAGATCTGTGGAACTCTAAACTGTAGAACACTGAGGAAATTAGTAAACTGGTTTAATTACACTTAGGGTGTGTGTGTGTGTGTAAAATCCATCCTTCTGGGGTGTGAAAGCTTTAAAAGGCCAACCTGAGTTTCTATCTAATCAACCCACCTGTTCAAAAGACAAGTAAACCCACTGCCCAAGCAGAGAAAAATACATCACAGTTCTTCCCTCCACAGAATTATAGTGCTGTTCATGGAGGTAGGGAGCTGAGGTAAATGGGCAAATAATCCTTGAAGGTGATGAGCATGGTATAAAGCAGGCAAACCAAGAGCTAGACCTGCTGCTTCTATCTGCCAAATACCTCAAATTTGCATGGATTCTGAAAAAAAACACTGGAGGCTTTCACACTGGCTCCCTGACCTCTGTGTTCCCGAATAACCATGCTTTCTGGAACTGCACAGATGGGGCTATGGAAAAGGTAATTCTACCTGGAGATGCACTAGCTTTCCCATGGTGTGGCCATTCTCAAGGCCACTGCTCTGCCCACAGTGGATGTTCTGCTGGCTCTGACACGGGGACAGTACTGCAGAGGAGGCTTATCCCTATTTCTCTTGGAAGGCTTGAGATCTGGACATGGATATTCTTGTTCATGTGAAGATCTATGGTGAATGATCACCTCTGGGATGCCAGCTTTGATTAGGAGAAGGGGAGAGAGGCTTAAAGACGACTTGTTTCTCTTACAAGTCATATCTACAGATAGCCCCTTTATATGCTGAATTTGCTCAAAAAAGCTTTTGTTGATGTTGTTCCAACATAAATAAGCATTTTCAAAGTTCTAATTCCTGCTGGCCCCACTGCCTCTATTGTCAAACACTCCTGCTGTGAGCCTGTACTTGTCTCCCACAGGGTTGGATCAGAGGGGTGTCATGGGTCTGCTGCACTTTTTTGAGAAATGGCACTGAGTTACAATCACTGAAAAGTTCACAGTTCAGTCCTGCAGGGAATCTCTATTGCAAAGCATTGTCCTGCCCTGCAGGAAATCTGTATGCCCTGCAGGAATGGACTTTGAAATGGTAATTGCTATATAATTTTCACTGCATTATTTCAGGTCTTTTAACTCAGTTTTTTTTAAAGGAAATAATTGTTCAATCAGCCTCATATAGTGTGGGTGGGTAGTTGGAGAGGCACATGGGTTATTTGTTAGTATTTTTCTTTGTTTTTTTTTTCAGATGGGATCTTATAATCAATGGATCAGTCAAAGTATGTTGTGTATTGTGTATATTGTTACTTAGGGATGAAATTAACTGCCCACCACTTAAAGCCCAGGTATTCAAACTCTGAGCTAGAGAGCTTGGGGAGGTGAAATTCACCTCAATCCATGGCAAGAATGTGGGGCTATTGTATTCGTGCAAATTGGAATCTTTTTGGACCCACCACCAGCCAGCCCAAAAATGCCTTCCATGCCAGCTCTCCATAGGCTTGCACATAACTAATATGTAATAGACAGTGGGAATGTGCTCAGTTTTCTGACTCCCTATGCAGTGCTCAAGGGTCACAGAGGGTTGGCACAAGATCCTCAGCACCACAGGTGAACTGCTACCAATTATACATTTACACTTCCACTATTTCACATATTTCAAATTCACTAGTAGGCTCTGACTGTTATGAGCTCCTCCACCCCTGCAAAGCACACACAGTGTACTGGTGAATCTGACCCAACGTACTCAGTGCTAGTAACCATTTTTATATGTGATGGATTTGGAGCTGCTTTGTAATACTGCTTGAATACTGTATGTTGGCTTGGATTCTGGGGTGTTTATTATATCAATATATTGCATTAGAGAACTGTCCTGAAAAACAGGCAGGGAGGAAATGAATGGCGCAAAATAGCCACCTCTCATCTCACTTAAGAATTGTTAACAGACAATGCCAGAACCTATTCTTCTTGGCAGTTTTGCCTCCTCTCCAGCTAATGTACAAAACTGATTTGAAAACAGGGCAGAAATAGGCCTGTGAACACAGAAGGATGAAATAACTTGGCAAGGATAAAAAGGAACCCTGTATTCACCTGTACATGCAAATAGCTAATGCAGAGTTATAAGGAAACAATGCACATCTGCACATTTTGCATAACACTTTTGTTACAGGTTGCTTAGGCAATTTGCCCCATAGGTGCAAATATTATTATAATTTGTAAAAAGTTAAAAAATATTTAACTCAGTAAAATCCTTCTCTTCCCCCTGCTCCTGTTCTGAGAGGTGGGAGCTGTTTGGGGAAACAAGACATAGATGGGGCTTGCCTGCCTAAGTCCCTCTTAAAGGATGGTAGGGCTTTAGATAAAATAGACGTGTGTAGAGACTGTTGTTTTAAATTCCTTATTCTATAAAAGCTTTGTTCCTACTGCTAAAATAGAAAACACTTTTTTTTGGTATGAAAGCCAATTTGTCATTATATACCACTGATCACAGATTACAGAAGAGAAGAATTGCAAGTGCCTGAAGGAGATCAAACCTCAGGGTAAAAACTGTTGATACACAGGGCCTGGTCTAGGAGTGGGAGAAATTTGAAAACCTACCCCAGGTAGGTAAAGTACGAAGCCTGACCCCTGTGGTTGTGTACTCAGAGACACCACAAAAGTACAGAGGTGCATACAGGCCTGGAAGCATGTCATATTCCACATATTCAGACAGTAAACATCCTGATACCTCAGCTAACATGCAGTATTTAGACATTATTTTTGCAGAACAGCTCCAAATGCATCACAGTATTAGTTTGGATTCATTATGATGGATGTACCCTGAGTTGAAACCCTTTTTATACAGTAGTTCTTATACCTGCCTAATTGTTTCTTTGTAAACCACAGTATCTCACCAATATTTTAAATACCAAAAGAACCAGAATTTTTAGATTCAGACAGTAAGGGCGTCATATTAAATCCCTGCAAATCCCCATCCTCTGTGTATAAACTACTTTGCACATGCAGATAACTCATGTGTGGAAGCAATGCTTGTCTGCGCATTTTACGTAACACCCCTGTTACAGGTTGCTTAGGCAATTTGCTATTCTAATTTGTAAAAAGTTAGATGTTTTTAACTCAGTAAAAGCTTTTTCTTCCCTCCGCTCATGTTTTGTTTAAAGGTTGTCAACCTACTTTGTCTTTAACCTTGTAAACAAAAAAAAAAAATCTACTTGTAAAAACTTGGCATGTTAAATGTTCATCATAGGCAGATTACTGTTTGTTTTTATGGCCGTATTACAAATATTCCTGAAAAGAGTGCTTCGTTAGGAGAAAACCAACTGTCCATGAACTAGTCAGTTAACAAACTATCACTTCCTCTCCCACTCTTATGCAGTATTGTCATCTCGAAGCAGTTCAAAAAAATAATCATGAGTCAGGCTCCAACATATCATGAGATTCACATAAAAATCATGAGATTTTTAGAAATAATAGATGTGGGGTTCGTTTTATTAGACTGGGTTTTTCAGCCTTGAGGGAATCACATTTTTATACTTTTTTTCTGCATCCACTTTTCTTTTAAAGAAAGTGAGATGCTTACATATCACTTAATTCTACAAGATGGGGCTTTGAGTAAAAATATTAATATCAAGAGTTTTGAGATTAAAATAATGAGTTGGCAACACCGGGGATGTTTGCAGTTGGCTGTTCACCCGGTCTGGCTTTTAACACTTTTGCTCTAATAAGTGAAGACAGCGTTCCCTTGGTTACAAACACACACCAACTGTTAATGATGCAGATGACGACACTAATAAAAACAATATATAATTTAAATACTTTTCACTACTTAGATTTATAACACATCTACATTTTATATTAGTGTTCATCCTCCCCCTGAATTTACTGAGCATTTTGTCAGGATCATGACCCTTTGAAAATATTTTGTCACTGAATTACAGCTAAATTACATGCCAAAAATTGTATGCCAACTGGTATTCCATGCCAAAAATGGTACATTAAAACGCAAGAGTCAGGAAACAAGGTTTAATGTGCGCACATCACTCTGTACCGAGAACTTTGGGCGCTACAAAACATAATGATGTTAGAAAGCAAGCTCCCAAAAGGACTGTTATAGCCGGGGTGAGGTTGGGGATGAGCTCCCAACACCTGTGAAAGGCTGGCATCTATGATAACCTCTGACAGCCAAACTCCCCATTACTTACCTTCACATGGCAGAGGCATTTTTGTAAAAGGTGGGTATCTGGCACTTGTAAATTACCAAATAGCTCAGTGCATTTAGAACCTGTTAGTCTGGGAGGGCAGCCTATCTAGGAAAAGGAAAACTGTGATCGCAACCCCCCAACCATGGGTTCAATGAAGCCTAGTGTTACGCAGCGACAGGTCTATGTCAACAAGGTGGGAAGAGATTGGGCATGTACTTAATCTAACTGGGGAAGGCCCTCTCACTGAGATGCCAACTAATACACTATAGCTGTGGTTCTCAACCAGGGGTCCGGGGCCCCCTGGGAGGCCATGAGTAGGTTTGGGGGGGGGGGGAGGGGCTGCCAAGCAGGGCCAGCGTTAGACTGTCTGAGGCCCAGGATAGAAAGCCGAAGCTCCGCTGCATGGGGCTGAAGCCTGGGGCCCTGAGCCCCGCCGCCCAGGGCTGAAGCCCGAGCAATGTAGCTTTGTGGGGGGTCCAGACAGCTGCCTGCTCGCTGTCCCCTAACGCCGGCCCTGATTTTTATATGCAGAAGACCAGTTGTTGCGGCACAGGTGGGCCATGGAGTTTTTATAACGTGTTGGGGGGGAGAGGAGGGCTCAGAAAGAAAAAGGTTGAGAACCCCTGCCCTATAGGTGCAAAGTGACTACGTTGGTGAAAGCAGTTTTCTTCTTTTTGTGGCATGTTCCCCAAGGATTGTGCCAGCTCACCTCTTCCCTGCCCCCAGGCCGTACTCACTATGGCTGGGACAGCCAACTGGTTCAATGACTCCCTGGCAGAAATGAAAACGTACTGCTTTACCCTTGCATGGGTTCAGGAGAGTGATTTCAATATAGCAAGTCTGCACTATAGCCTCTGTGCGTTGTATGTTTTGCAGCTGAAAATGTGCCTTCAGCTCTCCCTCCACATCAGTGGAGAGTCTGAGCCAGACAAGGAGAGGAAGAAAGAGAATGCACAATGACATGTTTGTAAAAATCATGCCTCTGGAACAGTGGACGCTGAGCAGAGGGTGTGGAGGATTGCTTTCTTCGGAAAAATGGACATTAACAGCAGGAGAAAAGCTCAGGAGAATGAGCATGACACACAGCAGAAGATGGTGATTCTGAAGGACCAAACAGACAAGCTGAGGTGTCTGGTTGACCTTCTGATGAAACACCTGTCCAGAGCTGCATTCCAGCACCACTCTATCCCCTCTGCCCCTCCGCCACATACATTCCACATAGTGTCAGGGGCTGGTGCTTTATCGCTGCCATGCCATCCTGCAGGATGGCGCATACAGTCACAGCCACAAATGAAGGAAATTGCTATGTTCCACACAATGGCTCCTCTCATGGCTATGGAAATACTGCAGGATAAGGCACATGGTGTTTGCAACACTCCCCACGATAGTGCAGAGCTGTGTAAAATCCATGCTTCTCTAGAGATGGTGGTGGTGCGAGCTTGCTAGGCTTTTGAAAACAGCTTTGAAATATTATGGGATGCAGATGAAATCAGTGCAGGGAGAAGACTGCATCATGGGACATTCCAGCCATGCTCCCGGGCACTCCGCGAGAATGTTTTGCTCCCAGGAGACATTGCAAACCCTTCCCAAAACACCTTGCAGTGAGTTGGACTGTGGGGTAGCTACCCACAGTGCACTGCTCTCTGCACTGATGCAAGCGCTGCAAGTGAGGACTCATTCCACTGACACAAGAAGCATAGTGTGGACATGCGCAGCCAACATAATTACTGTGGTGGCTGTATGTTAACGTAAGTCAACTTAAGTTTGTAGTGTAGACGTGTCCATAATCCTTTTGCCTGTAATATATGCTGTTTAAACTTGCCTGTTTAAACTGTTAAATATGGAAGCTGCCGCGCTCTAAAAATATTTAAATTGCTGTCTTTTTAGATCTTATCACTGCTCTCTAAAGGCCCTTCAAAAGGGTGTTCATTGTTTCTGTAAGCACTTCTTGCTGCTGGGATTTAAAGCTATATTCCATTTCCTTCTCAAACGTGCGCCCGTATGATGCTGAAGATTAAAATGAATGTTTATTTCTAACTAATAAACAGTCTGCATTTTCTGACAGACTATATTCACAAGAGCAATATCATAACATACTTCCTTTGTTTCCCATGTTGTCAATTAGCTGAAGAGAAACTGTCACTCTTTCCAGCATCTTTATTTCCATGACCAGATCTTGTCTGATACATCATTTGTCAAAATGTCAGCTATGTAATTTTTTTGTGTGTGTCTGAAAATATTCTGAAAAGCTGTTCTTTCATTATCTAGTATACATACATACATACAACTTCTAAAGTTGACGCTGAAAAAAGATTGTTGAGTAGATGAAATTATTTTGTTATAATAGGGAATACTTTTTCTTTTTAAAAATAATCCCTATTTCTACCTCCTCTTAAGTGTAGCCATACAAACAAACAAAAGCTACAGCTATTTTATTCAATAATAATTTTTAAAAAAAATCTGGAATATCAAATTATACAGTATGAAATATTGAAACAGTGTGCTTATGCAATGCCTTTCATCTGAAGTTTTGTATACACTTTACAGACATCAGTGAATTAGCCTGACAGCACTTCAGTAAGGTAGGCAAGTAATTGTACTATTCAGATTTTATGGGTAAGGAAAGTGAAGTGTAAAGAGCGTGGTTTTCAAAAGCATTCAGCACTGGCCTAACTCTGCTCCCAGCAAAGTTGGCTTTTAAGAATCCCAGTTTGTTTTGTTCAATGGCAGATACCAGCCTGTTGCAAAGCCAGGGATAGAGTTCAGCTTTCCTAAGGCCCAGGCATGGGTCTTAAACCCAAGAATACCTTTCTCCTACTGGTACAAGACATCCAGCAGGGAAAAAACCATGAAAGGTCTGCATGACCTTTTCCAAAGAGGAAATTTCATCTGCCCAATTCATTCAAAATGAAGTTCAGTCAGGGATTAGAATAAGATAGTATATGGCTAATGACTTACAATGCACAGGGCCAGTCTACACTGCAACACTGCATCGGCACTGATGCAACTGTGACGCTGTAGCATGTCTGCTGAAGACACACTATGCTGACGGGACAGTGCTGTCCCATATGCATAATTACTCCACCTCGTCAAGAAGCGTAAGCTATATTGGCAGGAGAGCATCTCCCACTGACATAGCGCTGGTTTGGACAGCGTGAAACTTGTGTCAATCGAGAGGCAGGAAGGGGGCTTTCTCACACCCTGCGTGACGTAAATTAGATCATCTTAAGCGGTATTGTAGACCTGCCCACAGAGAGTCTCCCTGAATTTTAAGGACCCCTGTTCATTTCCAACATTCCCACTTCAATCAGCAAGAAATCCAAACATCAACAATAATAAGGGATGGGGTGCCTGGTCATTTGAGACTTAACTCCTCCCTCCATCTTCTTCATTCTCATATAAAAGTCATTTTTTTATTGAAATAAAAAATAGGACTCTGTCTCCCCTCCAATGTGACTGTAGCAATTCTTGTCAGTGGTTCAGTGGGGGATATGAATGATAAGAGTTGGAGAACTCGGAAGGTAGGGAGCTTTTTTATATTACTCCCTTTCCTGAGTAGCTTTGGAACTTCTGGGTGCAGAGCTGTGTTTCCTTCTAACATTTTGCCATTGACAATTAGTCTGACAATAGTCTTGGGACTTTTTTACCTGGGAGGGTAACAAATTTTTCTCTAGCTGGAGTCCACTCTGTTGAGAAAGAGGAACAAAATAATGTAGCCAAGCTATTCTCAATTAAAATTAGCTTGGTAAATTACTGCAAAGCAGCTTCTGACTTTGACGGTCAGAGGGTTATTGGAATTTGGGGGAGGAGGAGAGACAGGAAAAGATTTTGGAGAAAATAACAGCAACTTTAAAAACATACTTGCGATCCTCAAAAGGCTTTTGAAAATACTTTTTAATTTTTACATTTTATATATTTTTGTAATCTTTTCCTGAGAACAGTCGAAACTCACACAAAAGTTTTAAGGGTGTGCTGTTTTGAGCCTTTACTCTGCAGATACAAAGATTGTTAACTTTGGTAGTTTACCCAAAAAAAGTTCAGTTATCCCTGAAAATATATTTTTTGTAAACTCAGACTGATGCTTGGGAAGATGTGAATGTGAATATGAATATATAGTATTTTTGTATATATACCTTTCTCTGTAAATATAGATACCCACAGTCTTCAACAAGTTAAACAGCCATATTCTTTCACCATAAGCATACAAATGTTTGTAACCAGATTGGTTCTTTTCCTCTTTCTAGTTGCTGGAGTAAAGATTATATCTAGATCATTTGTATATATGGATCAAAAGGGAAGTGAGATCTTCCCTTCAGTAATGAGAATGGGGATGAAGGTAGATATAAACACTTTCATGCTGTGATGGAAGTGTATGGATGATTTAGCCCTTTACATACATACGTATGACCCATGAAGGCCACATTTGTAGTTTATAAATATACAGCAGAAGAAAACTATTTCCTTTGCTGAGTGTGTCCATCATAACTATTTTAAATCCACAGATAGAGTGATATGAATCCACCCACAATCCAAGCAGTTGAAGAGCTTTCAGTAAAGTTGGAGCATTGGTTTTCATTAACCAAATGGCTTCACCCACTTGTTTTGGTGGGGAGGGATAGCTCAGTGGTTTGAGCATTGGCCTGCTAAACCCACTGTTGTGAGTTCAATCCGTGAGAGGGCCATTTAGGGATCTGGGGCAAAAATTGGGGATTGGTCCTGCTTTGAGCAGGGGGTTGGACTAGATGACCTCCTGAGGTCCCTTCCAACCCTGATATTCTATGACTCTATGAAAGTTGGTTGGAATATATTGTCTGCAAAGGGTAATTCCTCCATACACTTTCACCACAGTATAAAAATGGTCATATCTCTTCTTTTTCTTCCTGGTTACAGAAGGAAAGAATTCACAGATATGGGGCACACACACACACACACAAAATGCCTCCCTTTTGGTTGATATAATTTTTGTGTATTTATATTTACCCAGTGCCACGTACATCGTAGGTAGTGAATATGTAATTCTAGCATAGGTTCCCGTAATGGAAATATTGACCTTAGGGAGAAGTTTAATCAGTATAGAGATGAGCTCATGCCAATTCTTGGGCAAAGTTAAGATACTTCTCAGTAAGGAAGGAACTAGGCAGCCTGAGTTTCCTTTTATGATGGTTTTACATCAGTGTAATTTTATTGACTTCAGTAGAGACATTCCTGATTTATTCTGAGATAAGAAAATCAGCCACTAAAAATTAATACAAAATTTTCCTCTGTGAAAATACTCACAGATTTTTATTAAACATATGAAAATCACACGTATTTCTACAGCTTAAAATTAGAGCCAGGAAAATTGATAAATTTGCTCTGCTGGGGTTTCTGTCAATATGTCTAATCAGTGTGTTTGCTTCTTTATTAACTTTCTTAAATGTTATCTCAAGTTTTAGTTTCAATGAAATCAATATTTCAAATTGAAAACAATTTGAAACCACCACATTTCCTTTGGGTGGGTACTGAAGCCATTTGCCAATGTGATTTACACATGATTTCTACTGAGAAACTACTTCCTGATTTTGCTAGCTGCAGAGACTAGCACAGTTCTTCTCCAGTGTGCAATCTGCAGATAAAGCAGAGGTGCAGATTCAAAGTGTGTGACGAAGCAGAGGGCAGTATTGTTAGTGAAGAAGATCTGGAAAGCAGAGAGATATTATCAGATTGAATAACTGAGTACTCAGTATCAGAGGGGTAGCCGTGTTAGTCTGTATCCACAAAAACAACGAGGAGTCCAGTGGCACCTCAAAGACTAACAGATTTATTTGGACATAAGCTTTCATGGGTAAAAACCCCACTTCTTCAGATGCATGGAGTGAAAACAGGTGAGTATGGAGCCTCACTGCTAGCTAGAATCATACAATCATAGGGTTGGGAGTGGCCAAAAGATTCATCGAGTCTAATCCCCTGCCAAGAGATTTGTTGTTTCTAAACCATCCAAGAAAAATGACTATCCAGCCTCCTTTTGAAAATCTCCAGTGAAGGAGCTACCACAACCTCCCAAGGCAGTCTGTTCCGTTGTCCTACTGTTCTTACAGTTAGAAAGTTTTTCCTGAGATTTAATCTAAATTTGCTGTGCTGTAGTTTGAAACCATTGCCTTTTTTCCTTCCCTCTTCGGCAAGAGAGAACAATTTTTTCCATTTTTTATGGCAGTCTTTCAAGTATTTGAAGACCGCTATCGTGTACCCCCTTAATCGCCTCTTTTCCATACTAAACATACCCATCCTTCAGCCTTTGTTCCTTTGGTTTTCATTCCATCCCTTTGATCATCTTTGCCACTTACTTCTGAATCCTTTCCAGTTATTCTCCATCCTTTCTGTACATTGGTGACCAAAATAGGACACACTACTACTCGAGCAGAAGCCTAACCAGCACCAAGTAGAATAGTACTAGCACCTCCCGTGATTTGCCTGCTATGCTTCTGTTAATGCAACCTAAAACTGCGTTTGATTTTTTGCACCAGCATCACACTGTTGACTCCTGTTGAGGCAGTGATCAACCACAACTCCCAGATCCTTCTCAGCAATGTTGCTGCCAAGCCAGTCGTCTCCCATTCTATACCTGTGCATCTGTTTTTTCTTCCATCAGTGCAGCACCTGACTTTGTCTTTGTTGAGTTTCATTTTGTTGGTGATAGCCAGGTTCTCCAAGTGATCAAGATCAACTTGGAATTTTAGCTGTATCTGCCAAAGTGTTGTCAACTCGCCCTAGCTTTGCATCACTTGCAAATTTGATCACTGTGTTCTCTATTCCCACATCCAGGGCATTAATAAAGATGTTAAACAACACAGGACCCAGTGGAGACCTCCCTCCAAGCTGACATCATTCCATTAATGGTTACTGTGTTTGCAGTTGTTTAACCAATTATGTAGCCATTTAATTGTAGTTTGGCCAGTCCCCCATTTCTCCAGCTTACTTAGCAGAATGTCATGTGGGACTACATCAAAAGCCTTTCTAAAGTCCAGGTATATTATGTCCAGCACATTCTCCTATCCACCAGATCAGTAACCCAGTCAAAGAAGAAATTAATTAATTTGATTTCAAAGAACATGGCAGAGATCTTCTGACTAATTTGAAAGAATTCAAAGACATTGATGTAAAGACCCCCTACTACCTTCAGCCTTGCTTGCCATGACCCCATGTGATCCCACTGACAATCTGCAGCCTTTAGAGACCCAGTGCCCTAAGACTGACCCTTACTAACCTCACTTTCTCCAGACATTCCCTAAATGACCCCTCTGTGATCCTGACAGCCTCCAAACTTATCAGTGACCCCCCCTGCATGACCACCTCCAGTCATACTACGTGTGACCCCCACTACTTGCTACTGGCCCTCACTAACCCCCCTTGAGCTCTATGACCCGATGTGACCCCACTGTCTTGCTAGTCAGCCTCTTTGACTCCTGCATGATGTTGCTTCCTCCAGCAATTCCCTAACTGACTCCTGTGACCCTGACAGCCTCCAGACTTATCACTGACCCCTGTGTGATCCTCGCTCTCACTGCTGTTGCTCTCCAGGACCTCATTTGCGCCCCCCCCCCGCCCTTTGCTACTGAAGCCCATTGACCAATGAATGACTGCGCACACACCCGCTGTCTTCAGCCTTGCACTCCATGATGCTGTGTGACCGCATTGACCCGATACTTAGTCTCTTTGACACATCCCAACATAACCCCTCTTTCGCTAGAAACTCCCTTATTGACCCCGCTGTGACCCTGGCAGCCTACAAACATCTCAGCAGTGACCCCGCTCATGTCCTGAGTACCACAAGTGTTGCTTCCTGTGACCCTCCCCAGCCCCTCCCCACTTCCTGGTCCTCGCTGACCCCCTGCATGACACCCACTACCATCAATCAACCTTGCTCACCATGACCCCACTGACATGATATTCAGCTTCAGTGACGCTGCTCACCCCCCCGCACACTCCGGGCATTCTCCTACTGACCCCCCTGACTGCCTCTAAAAGTAACATCATTGATCCCCCTGCTTGACCCTCACTGCCACCTTGTGGACCACACTGCCTTGATACTGAGCCTTATTGACAACCCCCGCCACTACATTTGGCCTTGATCTCTAATGCCCCGTGTGCCCCCCACCCCCCACCAACTTGATACTTAGCCTTGTTGTCCCCGAATGCCCCCCACTTTCTCCAGCCATTCCCTAAATGACCCCTCTGATTGCCTCCAAATGGATCAGTGACACCCCCCCACGCATGAACCCCACTACTTCCCAGCCTTGCTATCCATGACCTTGTGTGAGTGCATACTTGCTACTGGCCCTCATTAACTCTCTCCTGCCCCCTGCCCCCACCAGCCTTGAGTGCCAGGACCTGATGTAACCTCCCTGTGTGAGCCTCACTATCACAACTATTGCTCTCCATGACCGCGTTTGACCACAATGGCTTGCTCGTCAACCACATTGACCCCTGCATCAATGCGTTTCCTCCAGATACTCCATTAACACCACCCCGCCGATGACACCATTGGCCTCCAAATATATTATCAGTGACCACTATCTGATCTTCACTGTCACAAGTGTTGCCCTGCATGATTACACTGCCTTGACATGCATTAACAGTGTATTAACTACCCCTCCCCCCACTGCATAACCCTCAGCTGTGCTCTCCAAGATCTTTGTGCCCCCCTGACATGATATCCCTACTGTCCCCTGCATGACCCTACTTTTACCAGCCATTTCCTAAATGACCCCCCTCCCACTCCCTCATGATGCTGACTCCTGTGTGATCCTCATTATCACAACTGTTGCTCACTATGCCTTCGTTTGACTCCCCCTCCCCGCCTTGCTACTCAGGCCCACTGAACCCTACCTGACCCCCCTTTCTCCAGAGACTCCCTGACTCCCTGTGACCCTGCCAGCAGCCATACTTATCACCTGTGACTCCTGCACGACCCCCCACTCTCCCCAGACTTGTGTACCATGGCCCCAGATCTTTAATGCTCACCCTCACTGAACCCTTCATGACCCCCAACTCTCTTCAGTCTTGCGCTCCTTGACCCCACTCTCCTTTACGCTGTTGACCATAGCGTTCTCGTGTCCCGTTGCTTCCCATATCAATTTGCTACAATTTCTAGCTTCAGCTTGATAAGTGCTACTATCAGCTTCACCGCTCTTTCATTTTTTTAGGTGCCGAAGTCTTCCTTCACATTGTACCGGGAGCTTGGGTACCTAACTTGGGGTTGTGAATTCCACTCGCCCACCAAAGTAAGACCCTTGTGAAGCCATGCTGGGTAAGCACGGTTTGCTCAATCCCTATATTTACTGCCTAAAGCTTGATAACTGTCAGAGATTAGTGTCATATTACCATTGTGCCAACTATGCTGTCTGTTAAAACTATCAGCAAGTGGATAGCTGTATTTATATCTGGCTCCTTTGTGTCGCAACACTTCATCAGCTGTTTGTGAGTAGGCCAATCATATTTTGAATCTGTAGATAAAGGTTGATGAACCTCAAATGGATGTGACTGGCATTTTTCTTCCCCCTACATTACCACAAGGGAGTTTGCGGTACCAGTAGGAGTTGAAGAGAAAAAGGCACTTGAAATGCCCAGAGTGAAAATGTCAATTAAGTAGTCACCCTGCAAGCTTTTTATGTTTTTTTATTTTGAGGTGTCTGATTCCTAGCAGGAAAGAAAAGCCTCCATAATGTGTCTTTACTTGGGAGCAATAGCATAGAATCATACAAGTCAGGTGGTCATATCCTACAAGTCAGGTGGTCATATAGTTCATCTATCAATGGACGCCGTTTCTTTCTTGTGTATTTTGTAGTGGCTTTTTGGGTTTAGTTTTAAATTTCCCATGGGCCAGAGCATTACCACCTTTCTTGGGCAACTTTTCCTCAGTCTAGCAGATATTACCTTCAGGAAGCTTTTCTTGATGTTTAGCCCAAATATTCTTTTTGTCCCTGACAGCCAGGCAAAAAGACAAGATGCAAGGAAAGCGGTTTAAAGAGGTCACAACTTTATTACTTTCACTTATTGCAGAACTTTTAGGCAATACCGTATTAGGCAGTACAGTGCAAGTCACCCCTCCACAACTGGTCCAATCCTATTGCTGGGACCTCCTACCTCACCCCTCCTTTTGCATGACAATTAAAGGGGTGTGAAAGATGGGATTGTCGCCTCACTATACCAGACATTAGGATCTCACACCCGATTCTCCACTTTCTTTTAGAAAATGCCTTCCCCGATGTCCACATCTGAGCCTGGTTTATCAGGGAACTGACCGCTCCCCCCACTCCGAGAACCTGCAGTGGACACTCACTTGGACTTGGGGGAGACGGGGGAGGGTGGAGGCTCAGGCTGGAAGGATGTGGTTTATATCTCTTCCTCCAGATGACGAGGGGCCAATGGCTTACCTCAGTGCCACTTGCCCCCCCACCTGCCACGTGGAAGCCCTCACAAAGGGGAGCACTTTATTCCCCCGCCCCCAATTCCCCTGCTAACCAAGACAGAGTCTCCCAGAGTGCAGAGGAAGGGGCAAGGGCCATTTATTTAAATCTTTATGCAGCTTTGGTGCTAGTCCAGGTGCCACTGGACCAGGCTTGTACAAACAGAAACCATGAGTTAGGCCACCCACATTCAAATCCCTGCTCCAGATCAGGCAGAGTGGGGAATTCAACAGGTGTCCTGACACCATGTGCTAAAGCAGGGATTGGCAACCTTTGGCACACGGCCCATGAGGCTAAGCCCTCTGGCGGGCCGGGATGGCTTGTTTACCTGCCACGTCCACAGGTTTGGCTGATCGCAGCTCCCACTGGCCGTGGTTCGCCACTCCAGGCCAATGGGGTTTGGGGGAAGCAGCGGCCAACACATCCCTTGGCCCATGCCGCTTCCCGCAGCCCCCATTGGCCTGGAGCAGTGATCCAGTGGGAACTGCGATCGGCCGAACCTGCAGACATGGCAGGTAAATAAACCAGCCCGGCCTGCCAGGGGGCTTACCCTGGCAGGCTGCGTGTCAACAGTTGCCCGTACCTATGCTAAAGGTTATAAGTGAAGCAGTTGCTGCTACTTTCTCCCCCTACCCTGGCTGCTCTCTGCAGTGATGCCTTTAGCAACTAACTCAAGGAGACTGTGGAGCCCACAAGGCAATAAGCACCTAATGCCCTGAGGGATGAGGCTTAGCTCACACCCCTTTTTCCTACTGTCGGGCTTAGGCTGGATTTTGTGAATCTTCCCGTGCATTATATAGGGAGCTTGCACAGCTGACTCAGGGTTATGAATTCCACTAGCTGGCAAGGCCCCTGAAAGTTAGGCATTGCAAAGATTAAGTCCCTTGTGTGAATTTAGACTTCAAAAAGACATTTTTTTCTCATTTCTTCAGCGTTACAGTGCACTGTCTCTGCTATTAATAATCATCTTTTTGTGAAAGGTCTTTAATAATCAATGATTGCCTGTTGCTCTTTAATATTTATGCCTCACATTGATGAAATCTTGTAAAAGGTGCTCTTCTCTCTTTCCAGTCGCCTCCACCACTGTCACAAACACTTTCTGTTCCCCTTTCTTCTTGGCTCCTCATTGGGAGGGAGAACAGAAGAAAAAAAGATGGAGGTGCTCTTCTAAGCTCTGCACAAACTAAGCTCCACCAATCTGAGTTGCCAAAATGCTCTGAGCTCTTTTGGATTTCTAGTGCAGCTTTGAACGTGCCCATGGGCTCTCCTAATTTCCTTTGACTTGGCTCCTTCCTGAGCTGGGAGGAACAATGAAGCAACGGAGCTCAGCCAAATGCCATCTATGTATAGCATCAAAATGAAGTGTCGCTCATAGACAGACAAATTTATTACAGCATAAGCTTTCGTGGGCTACAGCCCACTTCATCGGATGCATAGAATGGAACATATAGTAAGATTTTATATATATATATATATACACACACACACACACACACACACACAGATAAGTTGGAAGTTACCACACAAACTGTGAGAATCTAATTAGTTAAGATGCGCTATTATCAGCAGGAGAAAAAAACTTTTGTAGTGATAATCAAGATGGCCCATTTAGACAGTTGACAAGAAGGTGTGAGGATATTTAACTTAAGGAAATAGATTCAAATAAATTTGTTAGTCTCTAAGGTGCCACAAGTACTCCTGTTCTTTTTTCGGATACAGACTAACACAGCTGCTACTCTGAAACCTGTCATAGACAGCCATGCAGCTCTGAAACCCTCCCTCTCCTTTTTTATGTGAGGAATGAAACCATTTAAAGTTATCAGCAAGTGGCTTAGCTGAATGTAGCAGTTCCCACCTTTCAGAACTATTATTCCAGGATCTCTGCTGACTCACTGCATCAAGTTGAAAACTACAACATTGTCTCCACGAGGATTTCACAGCAGGACAGCTAACTTGAGATAGCTAGTTCAGTGTAAAAGCTTGTTTTCTGAGGTTTTTCTTTAATGGCTGCAGACTTGGTTTTTTCGTTTGTTTTAAAGAGCGTTTGGGCACTTTTCTTTACATGTCTCCTCCCGTGGTGTCTCCTTCCCAGAAATACCATGGGAACTGTGGTTCTTCTGGTTCTTCAAAATGTTCAACACCAGTGACAGAAGAAGCTTTGATGTGGGGTTTGTTTGAACCACATTATTAATATGGGGAAGGTGCTTTGCTTGCCTGCCCAAATCAAGGCAATGCTTTAGTTAAAGGGGACACCTCAATAACCTGCAAAAATTAAGCTCTCTATTACTCAGCAAAAGATCTCAGCGAAATCTTAACATATGTTTTTATTAATATGATATGTATGTTCCAAAATCAGCTCCTATCCATGTGAGCAAGCTAAGTGAACATACGTACTAATCATGTCAGAATTAAGTGGCACAGGCAAAATTACATGTCTTAGTGCAGTATTATGCACAATAGACCTTTTTTAGTTCTTTGTTTTTTCACTATTAGTATAGCTGAACAAAATACAACTGCTGATGAAAATATGCCTCTGGAGATGCTTTAAAACTGCCTCTTGCCCACCGATGGTTAATTGCTTGTTGTCCATGTAAGTTGTGTAAATTTTTCAATGCTGAATATTTTCTCAGTAAAATCAATTTGTAGCACCTGAAAGTAGAGAAGAGGTCAAAGGAAGAAAACGGGTATGAGTATAGAATAACAAATCACAATGGAGGGGAGCCCAGCCCAGTCATTCTTAGGGATTTGGGGCTAGATCCACAAAGGGATTTAAGTGACCGAACTGTCACTTTAGGCACCAAAGTCTAAATTGTAGTTCTTCAAAAAAACCCTTCAGCTGCCACTTAAGTCTGAAGTCCCCACGCACATAGATTTCCACTGGTAAACTCCCCTCAGTGCCTACTTTTTCATTAGTAAAGTGTCTAAAGTATTTAAAAATCCGTCAGTGAACATATGCACAGATGCCTCAGTCTAGATGCCTGGCTCCCAGCTCATGTGTAAGTCCCAACAAGATTCTTAAACTAAGCATTTTCCTGCCTAGCTCACTTGCACTTTGGTCTCCCAAGTCTCACCTGAGTGCCTCATTCTCACACTTTCTCTGGCCCAGTGACTCTTTCTTACACACAGTGGAATAACTTCAACAGGAGAGATTGGGAGAAACCCATCCCAGAACACCCCATGGGCCAATGGTTGGGGCACTCACGTGGCAGGGGGTGGAGACCCAAAATTCAATTCCTTTCTCTGTATAAAGCAGAGGATGGAATTGAATCTGAGTCGCCCTCATCCTTGGTGAGTGCCCAACCACTGGCTAAAAGTACAGGGGGCACCACCATTTCCTCCTCCTTTTTGGTGAGAAATGGCTAAGGCAGCTAATTCCAGGAGAGAGTTTGGAGCTGAGAATCCAAAGCAGAGGGTAGCACCTCCCTCCAACCTGTATTTTAATACCTAGCTCCCTTTTTGTGGGGAGGGGGAGCCTAATTGCTCACCCTTCTCCTCAGCATTTCCTACGGGCTAGCTTAGGTGGCTCTACATTCAGTTTGCTGGCTTTTGTAGATCCTTATTTGAAGAGCACCTAACTTTCCCCATGCATTGTATAGGGAGCATGGGTACCTAACTTGGGACTCTAGAGTCCACTCGACTGCAGGGTGCCTAAATGTCAGGCATTGCAACATTGAGCCTAAGTCCCCTTTGTGGAACTAGTCCTCGGTTTATTGACATGTTTTCACTCAGGGCTCCACAGAGGTTATGCCCATTTGGAGTTCATTGCAGGACCTTGGTCTAAAAGACATTACTGAGTATTGTATGTTGTGTAAACTATGTATAATGGAAGAGCCTAGGGAAGGATACAGCTTTCTAATGAACCAAAAAGGCTAAATTTTCAAAAGCATTTTTTTGTTTTAAAGTTTACATACTTCAAAATTACACAGGATAACTAATCATTTAAACAGATTTCCCATTGAACTGTCAGCATTAGTTATAAGGTGGGTGAGGTAAAAAAAAGGTTACTTACTTTCTTGTAACTGTTGTTCTTTGAGATGTGTTGTTCACGTCCATTCCATATTAGGTGTGCGCGCACTGCGTGCATGAGCGTCGGAAACTTTTTCCCTTAGCGACTCCCGTCGGGCCAGCGGGGCCCCCCGAGTGGTGCCACTGCGCCGTGCATATATACCTCTGCCAGCCTGACCCCCTCCAGTTCCTTCTTGCCGGTGACTCCGACAGAGGGGTAGGAGGGTGGGTGGTGGAATGGACATGAACAACACATCTCGAAGAACAACAGTTACGAGAAAGTAAGTAACTGTTTTTTCTTCTTTGAATGCTTGTTCACGTCCATTCCACATTAGGTGAATCGCAAGCTTACCTCTGGAGGAGGGTAGGAGTCACAGAACAACAACTCAGAGGACCGCTCTGACAACTGCCGCGTCCTCTCTGGCCTCCTGGTTGACCGCGTAGTAGGTTGTGAAGGTGTGCACCGAGGACCAAGTGGCTGCTCTGCAGATCTCCTGGATCGGGACCTGTGACAGGAACGCTGTAGAAGTCGCTGTGCCCTTGTTGAGTGGGCCGTGACCGCCGGGGCCGGAACACCTGTGAGCTCATAGCACGCCCGGAGGCAGCTTGTAATCCAAGATGAAATCCGCTGCACCGACACTGGGAGGCCTTTCACCCTCTTGGCTACAGCCACAAACAGCTGCGCGGATTTGTGAAAGGGCTTGATGAGCTCCAAATAGAATGTCAGTGCTCGACACACATCCAAGGTGTGCAAGCTGCGATGACTCGGGTCCGTATGGGGTTTCGGGAAGAACACGGACAGACAAATGTCCTGGCCCATATGGAATTGGGAGACCACCTTAGGGAGGAACTTGGGTGCGGCTGGAGCTGCACCTTGTCCTTGTGCAATACTGTATATGGTTGCTCAGAGGTGAGGGCCCTCAGTTTGGACACCCTTCTGCCCGAGGTAATGGCACCCAGGAATGGCACCTTCAAGGAAAGGTGGAGGAGCGAACAGGTAGTGAGGGGCTCAAAAGGGTGTCCCAGGAGTTTAAAAAGGACCAGGTTAAGTTCCATGGAGGGACTGGGGAGCAGGAGTATGGGAACACCCTCTCCAATCCTTTAAGGAACCGTCCCGCCATTGGGTGGGAAAACACCGAGCCCCCCGAGAACCCCGGATGGAAGGTGGAGATGGCCGCCAGGTGCACCCTAAGTGAGGACGGGGCTAGCCCTTGCTGCTTGACGTGCAGGAGGTACTCCAGGATGGCCTGCACTGGGTCCTGGCCCCACCGCACCTGTTGGGGTTCACACCAACACGAGAACCTTTTCCACTTGGCCATATAGGCCGCCCTGGTAGAGGGCTTTCTACTGCTAAGCAGAATCTGCTGCACGGGAAGGGAGCACTGGCTCTCCAAGGCATTTAGCCACAGAACCTCCACACCATCAGGTGCAGTGACTATAGTTAGGGGTGGAGAATCCGCCCGCTGTCGTGTGTAATGAGGTCCCGGTGGAGGGGCAGAACTACTGGGGCCTCCACCGACAGCTCTAGGAGTGATGTGTACCAGTGCTGGTGGGACCACGCTGGGGTGATGAGGGTCACTTCCACCCTGTCCCTGCGCACCTTGAGCAGGACCTAGTGCACCAAGGGGAGCGGGGGGAAGGCATACATCAAGCCCTCTCTCCACGGGATCGCAAACGCATCCGTGAGCAAGCCTGGGCTGCGGCCCTGGAACGAGCAGAACTGTGGGCTTTGGGCATTGGCCCTGGTGGCAAACAGGTCTACCCGGGGAAACCCCCACCTGCGGAAGAGCGAAAGTACAACATCTGCCCTGAGCGTCCACTCTTGCATGGGGTACGACCTGCTGAGGGAGTCCGCCAGCTTGTTTCGTACCCCTGGGAGATAAGACGCCTCAAGGTGAATTGCATGGGCTATGCAAAGGTCCCAGAGGAGGAGAGCCTCGCGACAGAGTGGTGAGGAACAAGCCCCACCCTGCTTGTTTATATAAAACATGGCAGTAGTGTTGTCTGTCAGAACTGTCACGCTGTGACCACTCAGTGGCGTGAAAGGTCTGGCAGGCGAGACGAACCACCCAGAGCTCCTTCACATTCATATGGAGCAACTGCTCTGCTCCAGACCACAACCCCTGCGTCATGAGGTCCCCCAGGCGAGTCCCCCTTCTGTGGTCGAATGTGTCCATCACCAGCGTCAGGTCTGGTTGTGGGGCGGCAAAGGGGATGCCTTCGCAAACCACAGGCTGGGACTGCCACCACAGAAGAGAGTCCAGGACATCCCTTGGGGCTGTCACTACCAAGTCCAGGGGGTCCCTGTGTACCTGCCTGGGCAGTACACCTGAGCAAGCCACGCCTGCAGAGTCCTGAGTCTCAGCCTGGCATGCCTGACCACGTGCGTGCATGCTGTCATGTGACCCAGCAGCCGCAGGCAGAACCTGGCCATTGTCATTGGAAACTGGCACAGGGAGGCCACCGCTTGTTGGATAGCCTGGAAACAGGATACTGGAAGGCTTGCCCTGGCCTACACCGTGTCCAGGACTGCCCCTATGAATTCCACTCTCTGCGTGGGCACGAGCGTGGACTTGGTGACACTGACCAGGAGCCCTAGCTCGCGGAACAATCTCAGGGCCACCTCCACATGGTCCCGCACTTCCGCCTCGGATCAGCCCGCCAGAAGCCAGTTGTCGAGGTACGGATACACCCAGATTCTCTGCCTCCATAAGAAGGCTGCCACACCGCCATGCACTTCGTGAACACCCTTGGGGCCGCGGCCAGATCGAAAGGGAGAACCGCAAACTTGTAATGTTCTTGGCCCACGGTGAAGCGTAGGAACCGCCGATGTGCTGGATGGATGGTGATATGAAAATATGCATCCTTCATGTCGAGTGCAGCATACCAGTCCCACGGATCCAGGGAAGGGATGATGGTGCCCAGAGAGACCATGCGGAACCGGGCCTTGACCAGGAACTTGTTGAGCCCGCGCAGGTCTAGGATGGGGCAAAGGCCCCCTTTGGCCTTGAGGATGAGGAAGTATCAGGAGTAGAACCCCTTCCCCCTTAGGCTGTGAGGCACTGCCTCTACCGCCCCCGCCTCTAGCAGCGAGCGGACTTCCTTCTCTAGGAGATGCTCGTGAGAGGGGTCCTTGAAGAGGGATGGGGGTGGGGGTGGGGGTGGGGAGGGAGGGAGGCGAACTGCAGCAAATCCCTGTTCCGCACCATGCATAAGAACCAACGGTCTGACGTAATGGTGGACCACGCACGGGAGAAATGGGACAGGCAGTTCAGGAAACAAAGGGATGGATCCGGTGACTGGTCTGGTACGCTGTCCTCGAGCGCACCTTCAAAAGCCTGGCTTAGTGCCCGATTGGGGTTTGTGCTGGCCTTGGTTCTGGCCCGGCACATTATTGTTACCATTATTGTTGCACCGTCGCCTGTTATCCCTGCCTCACCTATGGTAAGGCTCATGCCTATGGCGAGGCTGGTACTGGCTGGTACTGGGGTGTGCATACCCAGCGACTTAAGCGTAGCTCGCGAGTCCTTGAGGCTGTGCAGCCTCGTGTCTGTCTGATCTGAGAAGAGCCCGGACTCTTCGAAGGGGAGGTCCTGGAGTGTATTCTGGACCTCGGGCGGCAGGCCTGACTCCTGGAGCCATGCCGAGCGCCTCATGACCACCCCTGATGCGATTGTTTTAGCCACCATATCTGCCAAATCCAGGGAGGCCTGGAGAGAGGTCTTGGCTACTGCTTTTCCCTCATCCACCAGGGCTGTGAACTCCTGTTGAGAACCTTGCAGGAGGTTGTCCTTAAACTTCCCCACTGCCACCCAGGAGTTGAAATTGTGCCTGTTGAGGATGGCCTGCTGCTTTGCAATCCTCAACTGAAGGCCCCCAGATGAGTAAAAAGGTCCAGGCGTTTCGCCTCCATGGCCTTAGGGACCGGGGCCTGCTGTCCATGGCACTCCCTTTCATTTACCGCTGAGACCACTAGGGAGCATGGACTCGGGTGGCAGAACAGGAACTCATACCCCTTAGAATGGGCAAAGTATTTACGCTTCACTCCCTTGGCCGTTGGAGCGCAGGAGGCCGGGGTCTGCCATATAGTCTTATAGGACTGAATGGTCTTAATGAGCGGGAGCGCTATTCTGGATGGACCTTCGGGGCTCAAAATGTCCACCGTGGGGTCCTCCTGCTCAACCCTCTCCTCAGCCTGCAACCCCAAGTTCTGGGCGACCCTGAGCAGCAATTCCTGGTGGACTCTATGGTCTATCGATGGAGGGCTGGACACCTCTGTACCCGCCTCCGCCTCATCCGGGGAAGACGAGGAGGTTAGCTGCTGCTCAACCCCCTTCGGTTGGTCCTCCTGCTCCCCTTCTCCCGTGGGAGGGGCCTCCGGCTCAGGCTGGGGCAGGAGTCCATGGGACGGCACCGGACTCAGTGCCAGTCTCTCCCGTTTATCCTGGGGGGATGCTGGAGGCCTGGTTACTGTAGCCTCCGGCATCGTCTGGCGTCGGTGCGGGAACCGGGACCACTGCACCGAGTAACTTGCCCTAGATGGGGCCTTTTGGCGCTCCTGATAGGGGCCCAGTGCTGGTAGCTATAGCGGCCGGAGTCGGCGCCGGACTGCGGCAATGGCAATCGCGAAGGCCATGGCGGTGCCAACGATCTGTGTCAGCAGGAGAATGAGCGGCTCTTGGCTGAGCAGGAGTGGGAGCGCTACCAGTATCCCTGGGACCGGGATCAGGACCGGGACTGGTGCCGGCGTTCCCTGGACCAGGACCGTCTGCGGGAGTCCTCTGGCGAGGGCCGCCTCAACTCCTCCCTGTGCCGGTCTCTGGGTGGTGCTGGAGAGCGGCAAGCCCTTTCCGGTGCTTCCTCGCGCCGACCCACTGCTGGTGCTGCAACCTCCTTCTGGGCCGCTGGCAACTGTGAGTCTGCAGAGTCGGAGCTTGACAGGGACCAACTCCGGGAGCGGTGCCGGGACGGTGTCTTCGAGCGGCACACCATTGCCGGCTTTCCCCTCGATGGCACCCGCCGACAGCTTGATGAGGTCCTTTGCAGCCTCAAAGGCGCCAGGCGTAGAGGGCTGATCCATTATGCCCTCGAGCCCATCATCTGCACTGAGCTCACTTAGGTCTGGGCTCAGTGGGGCTTCTGCTGCCGGGACTGCCAGTCTCAGCGCTGGTACCACGGCCTTCCCGCTCTTATCGGCGCTCGGTGCCTTGGGAGTTTGCCTCCTGTGTGGGGAATGACCACACCTTCCTTTCGGCTGAGCCGGGAGCCGCACCGGGGAGGACGAGCAGGGCCGGGGCCTAGCCTGCGCTCTGGGGCTGATGGTGCTTAGCCGGTGCCAGGTCTCTCGACGGCTCTGGGGCACTACGCACTGAGGAAGCCTGAGCCAGCATCGGGCGCTCCAGGCCCGGCGGCTGCAATGCGGCTACCATCAACAGCTGCTTTAGACTAAAGTTTCTTTCTTTCTTTGTTCTTGGCTTAAATGCCTTGCAAATCCTACACCGTTCAGTCTGATGTCTGTCCCCCAGACAACATAGACACGAGTTGTGGGGGTCACTAACCGGCATAGGTTTGCGGCACATGGCTCAAGCCTTGAAGCTGTGGGCCTGCAGCATGCCCTGTGGCCCGGGGCGGATGCTGGAAGCCTCCAAGCACCTAATGACTTAAGTGTCCACAATAGGTATGTTAACGAACTGATAACAGCTCGGGCGGCAGGGGTATAAAGGCACGGCACAGTGGCGCCACTCGGGAGGCCCCGCTGGCCTGACAGGAGCCGCTAAGGGAAAAAGTTTCTGACGCTTGTGCACGCAACGCACGCATACCTAATGTGGAATGGACGTGAACAAGCACTCGAAGAAAAATATCTTTTACTGGAGCAACCTCTATTAGTGAAAGAGACAAGCTTTCAGGTTATACAGAGCTCTTCTCTTGACCTGAAGAAGAGCTCTTTGTTGCTTGAAAGCTTGTCTTTTTCACCAACGAAAATTGTTCCAATAAAAGATATTACCTCACCCACCTTCTCTCTCTTTAATATCCTGAAACCAACACAGCTACAACAACCTTGCAAATAGTATTAGTTATGGCTTAATATTCAATTTTAGATAGAAAACTAGGTATGCAGTCTAATTGTAATAAGCAGTTTGGAAGATCAGAAGTCGTATCTCTTTCTCCTTAAGGTATTTTAATTAGAAAATTTATACATTTAGTGCACCAGGGTATTCCAGGCTCCTGTACCACTGGCTATATTTAATAACACAGCAAGTAAAAACACCCCTGTTTGAAAAAGGTTGCCCTACCTGTGTGGAATTCTATCAGGTTAACATTATGCAAGAGTGACAGCAGAAATGGGACAAGGAAAGGACAGTCATTCAAGTTCAAAGGTAGGTAGATGATCAAAGATTAAATACAAGAAAAGGAATGATTCTATTCAAGTTGAAGATAGGACACTGTAACCTAAATAAATGCTTAGCTTTAATTAAAACTCTTGGAAACTGCCTCTGCGCTGTGGGTAAGTTCTCAAAGTCATGAGAACTTTATTTATTGCTTGAAATGTTATATGGGAAGAGAGTGAGAGAGATTACGTTATCCCTAAAGGATAGGGTATCTCAATTTTCATTTGAAAATGTCTCTAGTTATAAAAAAAGTAGAGGGCAGGAAAGATTAGATCCATTTTAAATTACAGTGTATAGAGGTGGCATGAAAATGTTTCGTTTTCTAAAGGTAGTTCAAGAGATGGAAAGGGTAGAACCCTTGAAAGCATTTTCTCATGACTGATAGCAGCATAGGATGAACAGAAGGCAGCAAAGGCTGTCAGTGAAAATGAGAAAAGAAGGAGCTGAAAGAGAGCTTAGCTCAGTTGTGAGAGGTATTAGATTAAAGGAATCAAATGAAAACTTGTAGAGGAAGCAAGAGCAGCCTGGTATAAGTAAACAACAAAGCATGCTACCTAGCAGTCACTGCACAGAAAATGGGTTGGTGAATACTAGACCTAGACAAATTAATCTAAGGGTAATGAATCCAAATGCCTGGAATTCTGCTTTCTTTTTATTAATTTCTAATATGAGGAAAAGTATTTTTTAAAAGGAAAAACAAATAGCTTTGATTTGTTTAGTCCCTACTTACGGAAAACACTAAAGCAGGCGTTAAAAATTAAAAACATGCTTACAGAAAATTAAAGTGCTTTCCTGAATCAGGGCCTTAAATCAGGGATGTCATTTGAACACAAATAAATCCAAATAAGGGGTAGTTACCAACCCTGAATATGTGTTTTAATATCTGAGCCTCTGTAGGAGCTGGGGGGAAGAGGGGGTAGATAGGAGCAGAGCGGCAGGAGCCAGAAAGGCGGGGAGACAGACTGAGGAGAGAGGCAGGAACAGTAAGTGGGGATGCAGGGAATCAGGAGCCAGGATGGGGAAGTTGATAGGAGGAGATGGAGATAGAGTCCACAGTTGGGGTGAATAGAAGTAGAGAGACTATGTGCACAGAGGCAGCAGACTTTATAACCACTAAAACACACTCCCCTACAGAACCTGGATTTGAACCCAGGATTCTTGAGCCTCTACATTTCTTTGCTATCAGCTATCTGTGAAATCCACTGGCAAAGCATATGTATCACCCCCTCTTTAGTGACTGGTTGACAAAAGAGGACAAGAGCCTATTACTGCTACAATTACTCCATGAGCTCAAATAATCTGTTGATCAAAAGGTCCTAGCCCTGCTGATGATCCAAATTATAGGCCATATGGTTCTACATAATGGCTTTTCTGTTTTTCCAATTTGCTTGCTTGCTTGCTTGAAATTAGTAAATTATATCCAAAGAACCATATTACCCCAAAACCTTCAGGTTGCAAAGTCCAGCACTAAAAAGTTAGGGAACGCCAGAATTAAGACTGCTTTAATTCAGCCCACTTGTACACATGCATTATGATATAGTCTGACTATATGATCACACATTTTTTCCCCACAGGACTCTGCCTCATTCAGTGCACAAGATATATGGTACTATTGTAATTAATTAGGGTTATATGTGAATGAGGCTGTGGTCTGTAGACTTTCTGCATCATTTGTTGCAGAATTGCAGAAGTTTGAAGATGTTTAGGCAAGAGACTGGAGGAAGGGAAAGGATGGTTCCATGGTTAAAGTAGCTGCATGTTATCCTGGAAAACTCGATTCCATCCCTGTCTCGCGTGCTGAATTCCTGTGTGATACTGGTCTTCACCTAAACAAACATTTTCAGCGAGCCACTAAATTCCTCCATTTTTTGGATGTCCAGTGTGAGATACCTGGGGCCAGATTTGGAGAAGTGTTGGGGACTCACCACTGCAACTCCCTCCCTGAGGAACTGGAATCTCACCATCTCTGCCACAGAATGTGTGTGTGAATCTGGGCCCACAAATACCATGGTGACAGCACCACAGAAATGCCATGAGGAAATATATAATCTTGCATTCAGTGCAGAGTTTGGGTGGTGTGCATTAAATAGGCCTGAGGGCTCACACTGAATATGGAGGATTAAAGAGAAAAATTGAATAACTAACCATTCAGTGAATGAGGCAGGGGTCCTGGAGAAAACCAGTATGTGATTCTGTAATTGAAGGCTGTATCATAATGCAAATAAAAAGACGGTCGAATTAAGGTTGTGGGATCAACCTTAAGTCCGGCATTTCTTTACTTTCTTTTAATGTAGGTTTTTTGAGATGTAATTCATTATGTAAGCCTTGACGCTATGCTTAGGAGTGTGCAAAATGAAAACCGACATTCCCTGCCTGGAAGAGCTTATTTGCACTGCCTAGGCATAACAGGGAGATTTAACAATGCAGTTTCAATCTAAAATGAATATCTTTATGTCTTGGGTTTATATCCAGCACTTTACATTATTGGAACATACATTAAAAAGCATACAGTGAGAATACGGAGAGAAGTATAGACTAAACAGGAAGGGTTTTTTATAACAGTACTTGAGAACAAGCAGATTAATAGACTTTAGAATTTTTATTGTAACCAAACCTTTAAATTTTTCACCTACCTGATTTTCTTGGTTACTGGTGAAATTAGTAATCACATGTGTCTGCCCATCATAAGTGACAGTAACATTTGTAATCTGTTGGTTTCCTATTCCCCAAATGTTCATATAGCCAAATTTCAATGGATTTGTGTTAGTTAGGAAATTGTTGTGCAGCACACTCATATTAACAGTACTCTGAAAAAATTGACAAAAATTCAGGAGAAAAATCAAATGTAGTAATATCAAAACAGTAACACATATCATCTTCCAAACTGAGTAATGTACAGCAATTTAATCCAAGCATCCAGGGACCATGGGCCAAATTCACACCTACTGCAATTTCATTGCCAATAGAATAGGATCTTCTAATTTCACACCTGATTTGGCCTTCAAGTACTCTGTAGCACAAACCCTTATTTAAGCTGCAGAAACAGGAGCTGACAGATATGTTCACAATACCATAATTAATTTCTAATGTTTATTTCTCCTTATTTTCTTGGCTAATGGCAGAATTCAAAAAGGAATTGAGTATCTCAGCCATAAGAGTCATCTCCATTCCACCCTCCTCTCACTTTTCTTTCCTTACCATCTGGATAATTTTTCACTAGGTGCTTTAATAAAGTAGATGGTTGCCTTCCAGTCTTCCTTTATTCACTGGTTTTATGAAGTGAGTTTATTGCATGTAAAACATTTTGTGTGCCTGGGTGATAAAAATACCTTATAGGAGAGGCAGCCTTTTTAGTTCATTGTTCCAGGCATACAACAAGTATTGTTTCTGCTGCAGTTTGCAAAAACTTCACATTCACCATCTTACTGATGTTTTTCATTATCCCAAGAAGTATAAGACAGGAGACAGGCAAGATATTATCCTTGGAAATTCTCCTTTTCCTTTACCCGACTTGTGATAGCTTTATTCTTCAGTTGTTGAATTTCAAGACCAGGAGCTACTGTGCAAGTTTCTCATTGGGATCACTCCCAGTCTCATAAGACTACTCCAGAGGAAGCCTGATTGGGGGCTAGGGAACATTTATCCTATCACACCTGGGCTTCATCATGTTTGAACAAAGGGAACATAAAATGTTTGTTTCCTAACAGGACAGTTTCTCCCAGGACTGAGCTGCTCTTTCTGAATGTTCTAATCCAAACTTCCCAGCACAGATCACAAGACAATTGATGTATTCAAGTCACCAAGGCCCGACAAAATTCACCGCAGCGTACTTCAGAAACTAACTGAAGCAATCTTGGAACCCTTAGCAAATATCTGAGAACTCATGGAGGATGGGTGTGGTCCCAGAAGACAGGAGAAGGAAAAATGTAGTATCTATCTTTAAAAAAGGGAACAAGGAGGACATGGAGAGTTATAGACTAGGCAGCCTTACTTCAATATCTGTCAAGAACAAATCATACCAAACCAACCCAATTTCATTTTTGATGGAATTGTTGGTCTTGTGGATGGAGAGAAGCAGTAGAAGTAATATAGCTTGATTTTAATAAGGCTTTTGACACAGTCCCCCATGACAGTCTCTCAAGCAAGCTAGGGAAGTACGGTCTAGCTGAAACACTAATGTGGGTGCAAAACTTGTTGCAAGACCATATTCAAAGAATTGTCATCAATGGCTTGCTGTTGAACTGGGAGAATGTATCTAGTGGGTTCCTGCACAGGACCAGTGCTATTCAACATTTTCATTAATGACATGGATAATGTAGTGGAGAGTATGCTTATGAAATTTGCAGATGACACCAGTCTTGTAGGGGTTGAAAGTATTTTTGATGACAGGACTAGGATTCAAGGTGACCTTGACAACTTGGACAGTTGGTCTGAATTCAACAGGATGAAATTCAGTGAAGACAAGTGCAAAGTACTATACTTAGGAAGGGGGGAAAAAACAATCACTCAAATATAAAATGGGGAATAACTAGCTAGGCAGTAGTACTGCTGACAACAATCAGGGGTAACAGTGGATCACAAGTTGACTTTGAACCAACAATATGATGTAGTTACAAAGAGCCTAAATCATCATCTGTTATATGTAAAACACAGAAGGTGATTGTACCGCTCTCCATGGCACTGGTGAGGCCTCAGCTGTGTACGGTTTCTGGGTGCCACATTTTAAGAAGTGGACAAATTGGAGGGAGTCCAGAGGAGAGCAGCAAAAATGATAAAAGGTTTAGAAAACCTGACCTATGAGGAAAGGTTAAAAAAACCTCGCTTAGTTAATCTTGAGAAAAGATGATGGAAGGGGAGCCTGCTAACAGTCTTCAAATATGTTAAAGGCTCTTATAAAGAGGACAGTGATCAATTGTTCTCCATGTCCACTGAAAGTAGGACAAGAAGTAATGAGCTTAATCTGCAGCAAGAGAGAGGTTAGGTAGATATTAGGAAAATAATTCTAATATAAGTACTGGAATAGGCTTCCAAAGGAGGTTGTGGAATCCCCATTTGTGGAGGTTTTTAAGAAGAGGTTAGACGAACACCTGTCAGGGATGCTTTAGGTATATTTGGTCCTGCCTCATCACGGGAGGCTGGACTGGATGACCTCTCGAAGCCCCTTCCAGCCCTACATTTCTATGATATAATTAACATGCAGGAATGTTGCAATGAATGGTATGGATACAATGGGAAACAGTTGAATGGGGGGAAAAGAGTGATTGTAGATATAAGTTTAAATAAAACTTGAGTCTTGAAAAATTTTCATTGGGAGGTAAAAAAAAGAACTTAAAAATGACAAAATATATATAAATACATACCTGGTTTGCGGCAAATGTTGCGAAGAAATAATGGCCAATTTCATATGTGTCTATAAAAGAAGGAAAAAATCAGTAGAATGAAATCTGTTCTACTACCAAAAAAAGATAAAAAAACATTAATGCAGCTAAACTTTTACAAAACCAATACCTGTCCCCAATTTTTCTTTCCTGTTTTCAGTTTAAACGGTACAATCAAACGATCACATAACACGTGTCACTGTTCTCCTATTTCTATAAATAACACAGTTAAATTAGTGTACAAATTTGTTCCAAGTTTGAACTATCGGATTTCAGCGGACAGACCTAGAATTCTGCACTAAATTTTCAAAATAAACTTGTTTGTAGATTTTTAAATAGGGAAATAATGATTTAATTATTTCAAATTAAATTAAAGGACCCTCATGGTAATGTACAAATCTAGGAAATAACTCAAGAGGTGGGTGGATAGCTCCTTGCACTCACCTGCCGTAGGCATCTCTGCAGGGCTGGGTACAAACTAGCCCTAGGTTTATATACCAAATCTAAGCAACATACTCCTGGCCTTGCACCCCCATCCATGAATAGTTGGTACTCGGGGTAATGCAAAGAGTAGAAAGGAAATGTGGCTGGAGCACACTGTTCTCTGACCTTTTGGGGCCAGCAAATAGCCTGGAGGCTGTTCCAACTGGTGAACATTAGGAACATCCACAAATCAGCCTCTGGAAGGAGGGAGCAGAAAGCCACCTATACTCCCACCTTCAGACACCTCTGAAGAGATGGCCCCTAATATGTCAAACATCTTACTTTAAAAAATTTTAACTGTTGAAATCAGTTTGGTCCTGATCCTGTTTCACCTGTATGCTGTCACTTGCAGGAGTGGAGCCCATCTTTGATATTATACCAAAAGTGATCACACTTACCAATGCTTACTCCATCATCCCAGTAAAGCTGACCTTGAGCGACCTCGTTATCATCCAAAGCAACAGTAAGTCCCATAAAGTTTTGTCGGCTACAAAATAAAAAGGAAGCCAGCAAGCACATTAATTTTCCTCCTTTCATTGGAGTCGCAGCTGTACATATTGTGACAACTGGAAGTTGACTTCTGGATTCCCTGACACACACTCACAAATATATGAACTTGATTCTCAGTATTAATATACTTTTCCATTACATCATCAGACTGAGCAGGGACTGTGTACTTAAAAAGAAATTGCAATATTATTCTTATTTAGGACTAATTCTTGTCAATCCTGCTCACTGAGTAATCTTATACACATGAGTAAAGTCAGTGGGCTACTCATGAATATCAGCATTATTCACTCAAGGGATGCGGGATCATGGCCATAATTTCCAAGCTCAGAGTTATGGGGAAAGACAATAAAGAACAAACAAACTGGAAGCTCCTGCAGCCTTTGTTCTGTATGCACAACTCCCTGAAACATGGTTGGAAGCAGGGGAGTGCCAAGTGTGTCCTTTAAAAAGAAAAACATAGCATAAAATAAAGAAACACATAAATATCTTTTTCTTACTGTATTATTGCTAATAAGGGTCCTACAAAGGATAAAAATCTCATCCATTTCACTGAGGTCTCAAAAGCTGAGTAAATAAACATCACTCACTTTCCAAGCTACAAATTAACAGATCAGTTTGAATTCCCATGTAGAAAATTGTTAAATATTGGGTAAAATACTAGCATATTGTTTTTCAAAAATTACTGTAAAATTGTTTTAAAGGAAACACTCCAATTTACTTCATTTACCTTTGATTGGTATTAAGACCAGGTTCTTGCCAGGGGATGATGTAACCACCCCGGATATGAAGATTGATATGCTCAAGAGGTGCTGGCAATGTCTGCAATTGTCCCCTTACTCCAAGATATTTTCCCTGTAAAGGAAGATTTTGTTGAGCAGGAAGGCATACAAATTGTGTTGAATGCTTACAAATGTACAATACATCTTTCCTCTGCCTGGGAAGTCAAGGAGTGATGCACATACACATCATTTTACACAATTAACTCACAGAAACACTAACGGAAATCCATAAATATGGCCATTTCCAAATCCATCTGTGATGCAATGTTAATAAACTGTGCTGTAGCTTTAAGTAAAGACTTGATTCATGTGCTATATCATAAGGAGCACTGTACTTTGGCTTTTGCTTTCTGTTGGTTTTGTTGTTGTTTTGTTTTAAACTTTTCTGGTGCTTTAACTGCAAAATATCGACACTTCAGAGGTGAGGTTCCTCAGCCACAGGACAAAGCGGAGGTAATACCAGCTGCACGAGCTAGCTGTTATCATGCAATGTGCATACATGCACACATATCTCATTGTACCAATGGTAGTTAATTAGGCAAAGTAATGAAGAAACTCAAAATAAAATGATGTGTTATCCAAGGGGAACCAGACAGTCACTCTGAAACACCTTTGCTTTTCTGGCATTTCTGGCATTTCCATATATTCAGCAGTTCCATTTTCAAATGGTGACAGCAGAACTGTCCAAACAAAATATTATTGAATGAATCAAAGTTTTCTGTTAAAAATGGCAACTATTGACAAATAATATCCTGACCAGTCCTAGCTGGTCACAATTATTTGACCCTTTCCTAAGTTTTGGGTGCTCAATTAGAGTTTAGTATCTTTTAAAATAACTGGAATATAATATTAGGGCCTGACCACGCAAGCTGCTCAGAGCAGTCTGAGAGTCACTCACGTCAATGGGAATTAAAGGTGTACAGTATCCCTAAGGATGTGCTCAGCACCTTCTAGGATCCAACTCTTTAAAAAGGTCTATTGTACAAAGAACACTCTTAATTAAGTTGCTTACCGTGTAATAATCATACCAGCGTGCATTGGGTATATAAGCATTCACTTCTGTAGCTCCCTGAAATGTGAAAGCATACTTATAATAAGAATTAAAACTTAAATCAATGTTTATATAAACTCCCTTTGAAATGTTCATTCCATAAAGAACATAAATGTTGAAATGCTTACTTGATCCAATACAGGGCTAATCAGCAGTGCTGGGCCCCACAAAAACTGTTTGTATATCTCCCACGTTTGTTTGTCTTCCACAAACCTAAAAGAATGGAAACATTGTCAATCACGGCTTAATCTTTTCAGTCTTATTTTTAATTCTGGGCACACAGTCAGGTTACTACCGCCAATCAATTCATCTTGCCAGGAGGCCCCCATATAGAAGTGAAACACCATTTTTCTAGGTGGTTAAAGTTACTGATGTGCCATTGTAAGAGCATCATTAGCTGGATAAGCTCCCTTTTTTCAGCTCATGCCATCTAGATTGCACTTCCCTACAGGAAGGGACAGATTGTCTGCTACTGTATCCCCAGTTAGTCAGAGGTGGGGAAGGGCCAGTCAGAACAGAGAAAGACAAAGGGCTATGGAAAGGAGTGTACTCATAGTGTCATACAGGTCATAGGGAAAAAACATGCGTGAGGTTTATGACTGGGCAAGACTGAACTCCTGCTTCATAACGATTCAGTTATTCTGTATCAGCGTTGCTTTCAAGCGCTTAATACTTACTCGTGGAGCACAGGACGAGCTACAGTGCTACCAAGAACATGGGCTTCGTGCATTAAAGTGTACAGATAAGGTAACAGTGTGTATCTTGTATTGAGTATGTCCCTGGAAATATTTTGAAATTTTTCATCAAAGGAAACAGGATCTTGCCTCTAAAAATAAAGATAAAACAGGGTTATTCTTTGTATTGTAAAATCTCTCTTGTACCCATCTTCCTGTCAAAGGGAAATGCATGTGGGCATCCAATAGCAGAATTTGGCTTTATTGACTAAAGTTCAAACAAAAAGTTTTAGACAGAAACCAGCACATTTAGAGAACTCCAATAAACTGAGTAAAGTAAAGCATGCATCTTTGTGGGTCCAAATCAAATCCAAATAAAGCTGGTTATAGCTGAAGTCTGCTCTGCTGGCTTCCTGGGAAATGAAGTCAGCTCCCTTCCAGACAGCCAAACGGCAGGCATGATACTGTGGTAATGGATACTGAGAGGTAGGTTCTGATCCAAGCCCCAATGAAGTCAATGGGATTGTTTCCATTGATTTCCACGGATGCTCAATCAGGACCTAGTTGAGGGTGAATCATCCTTTCGTTATTACGGAGCACTCCCTTGGAAAGGAACTGTAGCTAACGGTATTTGAATTGACTAATCTCAGTGGCATATAATTCACAGAGAACCGTCAACTCACCATAGTTCCTATCACATTATGATTTCTAGAATAGGTGTAAAATGATCCAAGCTGCATCCAGCGGGCACACATTTCATACGTTGTATCATTGAAGAAGCCACAGATATCTGCTCCAATCTAAAAGCATTTAAAAGGTAATTAGAACTAAATACTGTAGATGACTAGAATGGTATTAAATTCCTATTCTCAATGTTTTTAACTAATAGCTTAACTTACATAGGAAATTCCAAAGAGGCCAAACTCCATTATACCTGCCAAAAAATCCAGAAATAAATAAGACAAACTCTTCGGTTGCATCTTTCTCTGTCAAGCCAAATAAGGAGGGATTCTTAGAAGGGGAGGTGGGGCCAGATGGGATTCCCTACAGACAAGGATACTGTCTTGGTCCCACTTCCCCGTGATACAAAACTGTAAAATGGCACAATTCCACTTGCTTGCTGTGATATCATCCAAATTTACACGACAACTGAAAGTTGCTTTTCTTGGTAGTTTACATGACAACACAACATAAACCTCAGCCTAAGCCCCTATAAGCTTGAATGTTTCTAGGGTTTTCCTTATGGGTCTGAGCCCTCTTTGTTTCTAAATCCAGATACGTGAGAAAGCGCCATAGGTTGGAGCTTACACCCCTACACTGAAGCTAATTAGACACTTGATACAACTTTGCAGTGATTCAGCAAAAATACCATTGCCTCTTATGCATGGTTCAATTACCCGGTGTCTGGATGACTCAACAAAAAGAGTTCTGCATCCCTATTCAAGCTCCAAGGATTTGTCCCTCTCTTACTGAAACCCTCTCATCTCCCAGTACAAAACCACCTCGCAGTTTTCCCATATCTGTTAGCATCTGGAGACTAGCCGGTGTCCCACTGGTTATGTAGTGGTTTTCCAAACGTTGATTTTGTACTATACGGCATCGAACCGTGTGCTGTATGTCACAGGAAATGTGATTTCCTGTAGTTCTGTGGTAAGCTCATGCAGTTGATCTTAATTAATCACCTCTCTGAATGCCCTATGATCTTTTGGTCACGCTAATTTGGAGATTCTTCATATTTCAGCTCCTTACGTTGTACCTTCATTACTGTGTTGTTGAATACATGTAGCATCAACTGAACAGCCAGTCTTAGCTGTCTTAGTCTACCTGACAAAGAGATGTTTAATTTTGTTGAAAACAATAGCTCAGGTTGGATACAACTTAACATGTTTCAAGGTTGCTCAGATGTTACTTATTCACCAATAAGGAGAGTTGTTCTACACTGGGCAATCCTAAGAAGTTCATTCAGGCTTCAGGGCTACTCCCTATATCGAAAATAATGATAACATCACAAATAGCTCGAAAAACAAAATTAACTCTAAGCGCAGCAATTGTGCTTCAGCAGACATTTTTCCTCTGTGATGATTTGAAGCTTGAGGGCCATTAAAAGAAGTTACTCCTCATACCAATAATAGATTTTTCAAGTTGGTCCCATCTTGCATAGTTATCTCCAAGCCAGTGACCTGCCCATTGTCCACTAGAGGGATATGTTGATCGGGTGATAACAATTCCACGTTCCCCTGTGGCATTGCGGACAGCACTGATATCAAAAATACAAACATAAGCACATTAGATGTCGCAATCGTAGGAAAAATCCCTTCTGTAAAATACCTAATTAGGAGACATCAAATGGAGAGACCACATTTCTATGGAAAACGTAGTTCTTAGCTTCTGAGGCCTTGATCCTATAACCATGTGTGCACATGTTTAAATTTACTGTCAGTAGTTCTATAGAGTTAAGAAGAATTAGTTGCAAAAGTAAAGTTACTTATGTGCATAAATGTTTACAGGATGAGGACCTAGATCAGAACTACTTGCCAGTGGGGAAAGAGTTGGGGCTGCTGCCTTTGCAGTCAGCATCAGCGTTCTCCAGAACAAACCTGTGAAGTGCTCAGCCCCTCTCAGGATGAAGCACTGGGAGCACAAGGATACAGATTGTTCTGGGACTGAGTGGGAGAAGGGTTATGCATAATTTCTTGCACACCTACACTCTGGCCCTTAATATTTTTCACACTAGACTAACATTTTATAAATGCTGTATTGTGGTTATATTACATACTACACAGTGAACTAACAACAGTGCTAATCGCTTGCACTTCTGTGGTATTTTTTATTTGAAGTTCTCAAAGAGCTTTGCAAGTTAGAGTTATACAAACTTCAAAAGTTTCATACTTTGGTATGGATTACCATTCTCTCTTCCAAGCACATAAACAGGAGAGGCAATTTAATTGTTACAGACCTGCTATATCACTGGCGTGCAAAAAGAAACTCAACGGTCATCTTTTACCCTGGTAAATAAAGCTGTATTTGCTGGGACCACATTTTAGATGTCCAAGCTAGCGGTATTTTTTGGACCTGATCCAAAGCCCATGGAAGTCAACAAACTATTAATGATGGAATTGCAGATCATCAAGGGTGAGGCTCAATTAGGCCACTGAAGCTACTTCCACTGATATCAATGGAAATACTCAGGGTTTCCACCTCAGTAATTGAGACCACCATCTGGCTGCAAAGACACTAGGTTTTTGAGAATAACAACGTGAAAATGACTTACTAGTAGGTAGGTTTTGCCTGTGACCATCCATATAGACTATGTACATCATAGTGCCTGACAGGGGTCCCATCTGGCAGGAACTGTTGACTTTCCATGCACAAGGTCACAAGATCCAGCCCTTTTTCCTTTTCTGCCAAAGCTAACAAGGAGGAGATTAAAAGTCAAACCATTAAACATAGTGCCAACAAGAAACCAGGTAAGTCACTCACTCTTGAAACCTCCATTTTTCCTTTACTACTGCCCTCTTTCAACTTCCTGTGTCCGGATATATTTTGGCAAGAACATTTAGGGCCATGTCTTCCCAGCAATTTTGCAACAGTAGTTCCTCAAGTAGAATGATGGCAGGATGCATCCCTTGATGGTGTCACTCCAATTTTTTGAGAAGTTGTCTCCAAATACTATCTACGTCCAACACTCTTGTGTACTAATTCACGGCCACAATATTATTACAATCTGGATATGAGCGTGTACCAACTACCATTCTCCTCACTACAAAAGTACCATTTTAGTATGTGGAATCAGGACCTTAGTTTGCATGTTCTCCTTAGATTTTTAACTACAGCCCCAAAGTATATCATAGGAAGTAATCTTAAATAAAATATTATTAGTGATGCTTACAATCCTGTCCTTGCAGCATGGATTTTAATATGAAAAAATAAATTAATGCTGAATATTTTATGCAAGGTTGGACCAAATAAACTCTCTTCTTTTGGCCCACAGAGAATCATTAATAATAAAGGATCCAGTTTACAAATCTTTTCTGCTGGGTGACACAGGGTATGATTTAATAACAATGTATGTGATAATAAGAGTGCAAACTACAGACAAGATTCCTTACCTGGCATATAAGGGGGGTGGTTTAGAAGTGGTTCTCTGCAGCCATTAACTGCTCCATTAATAAAGCTTGCTGGTTCATTCATGTCCTAATATATATATATTTAAGTTTTTAAGAAAAGAACACAAATATTCAGTAACTTTGTTCTGAACCAATGTCAACTCAGATATTCAATGAACTAAAGTTTCCTAAATCTGCCAGTTTGAATTCTAAGGGAAAAATATGCCTACTTACAAACAAGGAAGCAAATATACACACTAATTCAGTACAAATGGAAAATTCATCAGAACCCTTCTGCTGACAAATGCTGTGCTGTTACAAATGTTATTTCTTTTCCCCACTAACTGTTGGCCTTCCCGAGCTCTGACTGAATTAATTAGGGTGCTCCCCCAAACTTCCATTTTATTTCCATACACTAAAGGCCCCTACTTCTCAGGCTCCTGGCTGAGAAGCTATGGACGTGGCTGTATAACTCCCTGTGGAGTACATCTGTGACATTTCTGAATCAGCATGGGGAAGAGACAAGCTCACTACACAGGGCAGAGGGGTGCACTCTTTAAGCCTAGAAGCTGCACGTGTTCCATGTTTCTCACACAGCTCCAATTCTATTATCCATATGCACGCTGAGTAGCGCCATATGCCCATTGAAATGTCCCCACAGATCACTGCAATCTGAACTCTGTCCTTGTATTCACCAGTCAAGCATTTTACTATTCAACAGGCTCCACTTTGCATATTTTACTCGATCCATCCAAAATGCTCCCCCGTCATTCCTTTTATACACGCTAACACACAGACGTTTGTGCTGGATTCAGAAACACAGAATAGACCACCAATAGATTTTTTCGCCGCTTGTCAAAGTACAGTATAATGATCTTGATGGTGTTTATCCTAATTGCCATATCATTATTGTACTGCATTAATAAGCTCAGAAATCTCTGTGTTGACATATTTCTTTAGGAGAGTAACATTTTCTATAAATGAAAGCCAGACATATTGTAATCTCCTGAAGTTGTGATTTTCAAAGGAGTCTAGGGAATTTAGACATATCTTCCAATAAAACTAGCGTGTGTCATCATCCCCTAGACAGCTTTGAAACTCAACCCCAAAATTTCATATATCAGCCATTTACATAAAACAAACTGCAGGAACACAGATTTTTCTTAACAGCAGGTTTTCCCTCATGGTAATAATACATTAACCCAGTTATTTTACACTGGGTGGCTACAATTATTTAGAAAGCAAGATGATCTTTTGCAGTGATTTTGGGAGGAGTTGTTAAGAGAACATTATTTGTCAAAACAATGCTGACTGATACGGCCCGTTTAGTATGTGTGGATATACATTGTACACTCATCACATCTAAAGATATTACGTGAATTGTTTAGGTGGTCTACATTATTGCATTTTGGGCAATTTCATAACCTGAAATTTAACTTTTCCACAGGGACGGATGTGCACTGATAGTGATGGGAGGAAGCTTACACAGTGCCCAACTAAACAATAACTCGATGAAGTATATTTGTTTTAACCCCAACTGTTTTGAGCACTAAATTGACTCACAAAGATTACACAACTGGGAAATATCCTTGCAGGAGCAGGTGTTAGATTACTTTGCTAGAACTAGTGCTCTGATTTACCTTCCTGCTAACCTGCATTTCATCCACAGTTGTTTATACTGGCTCACCACCACTGGCTCACCGATCCTATAACTCCCACAGAAAGCATTATGAAATGTGGCCATCAGGCACAGATCCCCCAAAACAAACAGCATTAAACAGATACGTAGTGTTTGAACTTATTGGTGAGGCTAACACTCAGGTTTCCTCATTGTGGGCTCAGCCATTGAGATGAAGGAGCAGTCAACATGGTGTTAAAGATAATCAACTACTTAGTAGCATAAAAGTTACTGAAGCCTTCTTAGAATAGTAAGAATTGCGTGAAACCAGTAACAAATGTCCTACATGGTGTATTACTAAACAAAGAAACAAAACAAGACAAGGCATGCACTTACAGTCCACAGGCCATCAAATTTTACACTCTTCTCTGGATTAGCTGGATTAGTGTGGAATTCTACTATTTCTTTTTGCCACCACTGTGCTGCAGAATTGCGGAAGAAATCTGGGAAAGCTGCATAAGCTCTGTACAGCTAAAATAGTAACATACAATATGTGAAAAGAGACACAGGTGTTGGATATCAATGTATTCAACTGATTTAACAACCTAATCAAATTAAACCACTGACTAAGATTGCAGTTAAACTACAGACATCTATTGTTAATATGCTCCTACAGTTGTATGAAACGCAATCCTAAAACTCGTATTCTTTGTTAACTGTTCAAGTTAACCTGTCTCAGACTAAAGTAAATAGTCTCAGGTAAATAGAGTATCAGACTAAATGCATAATCCAAATAAAAAAGAGAGAGTAAGAGCACCAAAAGAATGCCACCTGGCTAAACAGCAGAGACAGGGAGGCCATTAGAGTAAAAAAGGCATCCTTTAACATTTGAAAGTCAAATTCAAGAGAGGAAAATAGAAAGGAGAACAAACTCTGGCAAGTTTATTGTGAGAGTATCATAAGGCAAACCAAGAAAGAATTTGAACTAACAGTAAGATTTTTTGTAAGTACATTAGAAGCAGGAAGCCTGCCACTCAGGCAGCGGGCCATTAGATGACAAAGATGTTTAGGAAGATCAGGCCATTGCAGAGAAACTAAATGAACTATCTGCATCAGTTTTCACTGCAGAGGAGGAGGGGGAGATACCCAAAATAAAGCTATTCTTTTGGGGCAACAAATCTGGATAAAGATAATTTTGGGGGGAAGAGTCTTTTGTAAAAGTAAGCCATGCCTCACGGTTCCATTAGAATTCTTAAAGGGGCTCAACAAGCATGTGGATGATGGTGATCCAGTCGATATAGTGTACTTGGATTTTCAAAAAGCCTTTGATGAGGTCCCTCACCAAAGGCTTTTAAGCAAACTAAATAGTCATGGGATAAGAGAGAAGGTCGTCTCATGGACCAATAACTGTGAAATGGCAAAGTTTTCAGACAATATAGAATTATTCAAGATAGCTAAGTCCAAAGGAGACTGGGGAGTTAAAAAAGGATCTCACAAAATTGGGTGACTGGACAACAAAATGGCAGATGAAACTCAACTTTGGAAAGTAATGCACACTGGAAAAAATAATCCCAACTATACATATACAATGCCACTAAATAAATCTATGGTACACTGATACCTTGAATACTGTGTCCAATTCTGGTCGCCTCATCAGGGGAAAATAAAAAGATATAGTGGAACTGGAAAAGGTTCAGAGAAGGGCAACAAAGATGACCAAGGGTATGGAATGGCTTCCATACAAGGAGAGAGAGAAAAAAAGACTGATTATTCAGCTTAAAAGAGACAAGACAAAGGGAGATATGACAGAGGTCTACAGAGTCATAGATAGTGTAGAAAAAGTGAAGTGTTATTTACACTTTCGCACAATGCAAACACCAAGGGTCACCAATGGAAATTAACAGGCAACAGTTTTAATACAAACAGGAGGAAGTACTTTTTTGCTCTGTTCTGTACACTCCCCCTGAAGTTCTGATACGTGCTGCTGTCAGTCTGACCCAGTATGCCAGCTCCTGTGTTCTTAAGTCATGTCAACATTATTCTTCTTAAGAAGAGGATGAACCATTCACTTCTCACAGGCCTCAATTCTTAATACAGTACTGACTTGTAAACCAGTACTACTCATAACCTATCACAAAAAAGGCAGATGTCGAAGGCCCTAGACAGCTTTAGGGCCTGATTCCATATACTGGCTTCAGGGGGAACTGAGGCTGCTCAAGACTCCATGGAAAGGATGTCTTATGTTTCTTGCTGGTGCCTGGCCACACTCATAGGCCAGGTTTGAACAGCTTGTATCTGTGGGATTGCTATCAGGTAATAGGGACAGAAGGTGAAATGCTGTCTCCATGGCTGTGTGTTCATTGGAGTAGAAGGTACAATTTCCAGCTTGGGTAGACAGAACAACAATAGCTCTGACCGAGTTAGTGTGATAAAAATAGAAGCAGAGCTACCATGCCGAAAGCTGCAGAAGAACCTAGCAGATCAGAGTATGATCCCATCAGATACCTAGGGATGTACGTAGGCTGCTAGCTCCTCCTAGTGCTTGTGCTGATGTGGCTACACTTCTATTTTTAGTCTATGTGTACTTAATCTAAAGGGGCGGGGTGGGGGGATAGCTCAGTGGTTTGAGCATTGGCCTGCTAAACCCAGGGTTGTGACTTCAATCCTTGAGGGGGCCATTTAGGGATCTGGGGCAAAAAACTGGGGATTGGTCCTGCTTTGAGCAGGGGGTTGGACTAGATGATCTCCTAAGGTCCCTTCCAACCCTGATATTCTATGATTCTATGAATCTGGAAATTACATCTCCTAGCTCTAGTGCAGACATATCCTAAGCCACTGATTTCAATGGAGCCAGGATTTTACCCTGTGTTTCCATAGGATTCTATCCAGCACCAGTACAATTAGGGGGAACCAAAATCTAAATGAATGGAGTGTGAGGAACACTAGGGATTACATCATATGAATGGCTGGGGCATTTAATAGCCAACAGTGTGTGTGATTAGTAATAGTGCTCATTAACAATCCTACGGCTGTTCAACACTCCCAATATTGTAAGATTTCACTATCCAACTCTTTTTTATTATACAAAGTGTAGGTGTAGGATGACTAGTATATAAAGTACATTTAATAACAACTATTATTTATTATTTACAGTTTGTTTTACAGCCTTACAGACCAACTGGGAACATGGTCTCATCAGTACTATACAGAGTGCTAGACAGCCCCCGCCCTGAAGATCTTACAGTTTAAGTCCATAAGAAAAAGGGTGGAAGGAATATAACACACAAGCAGAGGGACTTTTTGAAATGTCATTTTAGTTCCATGGTTTTTTCCCCTATTAAAAGAAAATCTGTGGTGTGGGGCTGTGCTAGGAGTGATTAGCGAACTGGAAAACCAGAGAAAGGGAGATCATTCACAGAAAGGAAGGAAGGAAGGAAGGAAAGTAGAGCAGATTGAGGTGGAGAGACTGTGAGAGAGGGGGCTGAAGGGAACATTGGTAGAAGTGTTAAGCGTACATACCTGGATCTGTGTTTCTAAATCTGCAGAATCATTAACTACTACATTAGGATATTCTGGCCAAACCTAAAGAGAAAGGAGGGAAGAAAAGAAATTAAGCTACACTGAATTGATTTTTATGTAGTTTCTGAGACATACTACAGCTTTTAAAATGTACTCTTTGCAGGTCAGAGTGCACACACAACTGCAAAGAAAATATTACATGTTTTGCAGCGTACGTACATTTAGCACTGTACAAAATAAATTCCTTCCATGAACATGCACACCCCTCCCCTAAGAAAAAAAGGGATACAGCTGAATATCATTGTTATAGTGATAGCACTACAGTCTAAATCATCTCACTATTACCTCTCCCACAGGTAGCACAGACACACTTAACAAGAGGGGTGGCAGGCAAAGCTCGAGGACTCCACATAAGATAGTCCTCAATTTAAAAAAAAAAATGCAATTTACTCAGAACAGTCATTTTTGCCTTTGAAATCCACTCCTCATTTTTAAACTAGTTCTCACAACAGTACCTTTGCCCAGACAATCTCAGTGCTGTTAGGCCATTTGATGAAGACATCATCCTGCACACCTCTTGTGAATGCTAGATAATCATTTGTTTCATTGCCTGATATGGGTGGGTCCTAAAATACAGAGAGAATCCAGATTTACAGTTATTTTAAGGAACAAATATGCACATTATTTAATTCATTAAATGAATTATGGTATTTCACAATCTATAAGTATACTAAGTAAAGAAAAAAGTACCAAATTACTGACCAGAATAATGATGAATCTCATTCCTTCATCTTTTATTCGGTTAATCAGAGCAGGAAGGCCTGAAAAGTTTGGGCTGAGAGTAAAGTCTAACTTCCGGTTCATGTAATCAATGTCTGTATATTGTACATCCTGCAATAAGTGAAAACAAGACACAGAAAAGGTTAGAAATTATTTTAGAAGTTAAAGGCGTAATGAACTTTAGAAAGATTGGATTAACTTCAGAATGTTCAAATGGTAACATCTGGGGTTCTTATTTTTTTCTGAATTAGTTTGCCTAACTCATATTTAAAACACAACAATCAAAGTAAAAGAAGTGCTGCCTTGAACAAAGGTAAAATGGCAAAATGCTGTATTTTATAGCAAAGATATTGGGCTAGATTCATCGGTATGTTCTGCATATTCACCCATATTATAAATGTCGTGGATTTGCACCAGGAAGATGTTGGCTCAAAATATTTATATAGAGGCACAATTTAAGATTTGAAGGAAGCACCATTTTCTATGTACATGTTTTTACAATGTTCTTATACAGCAGCTAATAAAGTTAAGTAAAGAGATATATAAATCGGGGCTTTCTATCATGCAGGGAGAATGCCATGAAAACAAAATGGTATGGTGCAACAGTAGTGCCAGAATTGTCATTTTAGACACGGTGGAAAAATTTTATGGTCCTTTAACTTAAGCAGTAGTTTGTGCTGTTAGCTCCTGACGTCAAGAATTCAAACCTATAAATAAACTGACTGGGGTTATTGTTACGAGTGGGGGCTATACATAAATGGAGATGAACTGCTGTAGCCCTCTGACATTTGGGATAAACTTCCCTGCCCCAAAGAAG